>NC_057731.1:50502500-50591741 GCF_004010195.1 Chiloscyllium plagiosum | reverse complement strand
ATGGATAGGATAAATAGGCAAAGTCTTTTCCCTGGGGTTGGGGAGTCCAGAACTAGAGGGCATAGGTTTAGGGTGAGAGGGGAAAGATATAAAAGAGACCTAAGGGGTAACATTTTCACGCAGAGGGTGGTACGTATATGGAATGAGCTGCCAGAGGATGTGGTGGAGGCTGGTACAATTGCAACATTTAAGAGGCATTTGGATGGTTATATGAATAGGAAGGGTTTGGAGGGATGTAAGCCGGGTGCTGGCAGGTGGCACTAGATTGGGTTGGGATATCTGGTCGGCACGGACGGGTTGGACTGAAGGGTCTGTTTCCATGCTGTACATCTCTATGACTCTATGACTAAGATAAGCCTTATTTCCAGACTGAGGCTAAAGCCTGGCAGCTACAGAAAGACATTCTCAAAACATAACACTTGAAATGTTTTCATCGGTTCCCTTCTGCTGTTTGTTAATGGCAGTTAGTCATTTGTTGACTACTGATTTTTGGTTGAAGCTTTTTTGTGAAGTGCTGATTGATGGCTTTGTGATAATTGATCATTGTGGATTGTGCTAGATACACAAATGAAGTGTTTACTGAAATAGCTGAGCTACACAAATCAATGTGAAGTTCTTGACCAAGCTTGAGATTTGTGAGACTTAGGAATACCTACAGACAAACCAAAATACAATAATGTCTGTTTATTAAACACATTTTCTCCATCCTTTCCACTGTTTCTTCTTATAGCTCCATCCACTGATGTTGTTTTGTATGGCAGCTTTAAGCGAACACTATATACAAATTTGTAGCTCAAAATAGTGAAAGTTTACAGTTAATTTATAATTTGTGACAAAAACTTGCTTGGGTCACACACTGGACCTGATACAAAAGTGTAATATAGGAAACATCTTTATACAATACTCCAAGGAACTTGGAGTTACAATATAATTACTGATAAAAAAGTAAAATACTGCAGTTACTTGAACTCTGAAATAAAAATAGAAACTGGTAAATATTCAGCAGGTCAGCTAGCATTTGAGGAAAAAAAAATGTAAATATTGCAGGTTGCTGACCTGAAAAGGAATTAAAGACATAACAAAAATTCCCACTCCACATCTTTGAAGGATTTCAATGATCTATCTATCCATTTCTCATCTACCTACTGACCATTGGTAATTTTATAAACTTCAGTTCATCCAAAACTCTGGACTTATAGAATTATGGAATTTTACAGTACAGAAGGAGACCATTTGGCCCAACATGCCTTGACCTTCTCCTTTGCTTAAAACTTGGCATATTTCCAATGCTGATGAAAGGTTATCGCCCTGAAACTTTAACATTATTTCTTTTCACAGAGAGTTTCTCAGCACCTACTGTTGTTTTTCAGTTTTTTTTCATTGGTTTTTGCACTGTAATTACTTTTAAAATTTTAAGACATTCATTACTATTCATCTCAGTATAAACTCAAGACTTACGAAAAAACAGAGAAGTCTGTTTAACATCTTTTATTAAGAAACACTCTCATACAACCTGTTACATGCAGTCCTATGAGATTGACACAAACTGTCAGACACAAAGAATTCATCAAGGCTTGTGAGTTGGCTTCTCTCCATCGCTCGAGGTAGTCCTGATCAGACTTTACAAAGTCCTGATGTCAAACAGTGTAATCTGCACTTTATGGCTAACTGACGGGCCCAATATCTCATTTCCGTCCATAGATATGCTGTTGATAACCACTTTATTTAGCTACTAAGTGAAGCTGCCATCATTTAGTCCACATGTCAGTTAATGCCTTTTGGTTTTATTACACTCTGATGGTCCCCATCTGCGACAGCCCCTTGCTATTTTCTCCTTTAATCCCTTATCTCTTCAAATATTTATTGCAAAAGTGACTTACTTTCCAGTCACACTGGAGTCCTTACTGCAATTGACATTCCTTTCCCCTACTCACCTCTGCTGTGCTGAAAAACCTCTCTCTCTCTCTCTCGCCACCTCTCAATGAAATATGTTTTAAACATAACCTTAAATTACTTTAGCTCAGCTATTTATCTAATTCTATACAATACCGATAGCCTATATTGTTCAATAACCTCAACATACCTATCCTTAGATATCACAGTGGTTTCTGATGTAAGCAGATTGCACTATTGAATTGTCACATTTTTGTCCCAATCTAAAGCCATAAATGACCTGCTATGTGACTGTCTCTTCATACCATCTTTGATCTTTCTCTTGAAAATCTCCGACAATGGCTTCTCTTCTCACTGTTATTCAGAAGACCCCCAGAGCCAATTCTTGACTTCACCTCCCATTTCTTACCTATATGCTGCCCTCAGGTAATACTGTCAAAAGACATGAATGACTCCATATTCTCACCCTCTTAAAGTCTGCTGCCTGCCCAGCACCACATTCATCTCTGACTTAGCTTAGTTAAATCTGAAACTTCTAATTCATACATTTGCTCACTTTAAACTTGATTAGTTAAATTCTCCCTGCTTGTCCCATATCTTCATAAATTTATGCTCATGAACCTACTTGCTTGATTGATCCTGGATTGAGTTTCCAATGCTAATTTGTCTCCATCATAAATAATTCTTAATTCCATTTCTGGAGCATCACCTTACTGCAGATCATTTGCTGCACACTCCCTTATCCATGATTTGATCACTTCCACACTCTACCTCCCAACTTGTACTCCCCATAAATTTAGCTCCTCCAAAGCTCTGTTGTCCATATATTGTGGTGGAAGATGTCCTAATCATTCCTATCATTACTGACTTGTATTGGCTCTAAGAACGCCAACACCATGCATTCTTTTAATCAAAGAGTATAAATCCTGTTATGGTCTTGTTCCTCCCTATTTTTAGAACATAGAACAATACAGGCCCTCCAGGTCAACCTTTTAACCTACTCTAAGATCAAACTAACCTACATACCCTACATTTTACTATCATCCATGTGCCTATCCAAGAGTCACTTAAATGTCCCTAATGTATCTGACTCTACTACCATTACTGGCAGTGTATTCCACGCATCCTCCACTCTCTGTGTAAAGAACCTACCTCTTACATCTCCCCCAAATCTTCTCCAATCCACCTTAAAATTATGCCCCCCTGTGATAGTCACAACTTTGCAGCTCTTAAACTCAATCCCCCTACTAATGAAAGCCAACACACCATACGCCTTCTTAACAACCCTATCAACGTGGGTGGCAACTTTGAGGGATCAATGCATGTGGACCCCAAGATCCATTTGTTCTTCCACACTGCCCTGCCTTTAACTCTGTAATATCCATTTAAGTATAACATTCCAGAATGAATCACTTGACAATTTTACAGGTTGACCTCCATCTCCCAATTCTCAGCCCAACTGTGCATCCAGTCAATGTCCTGTTGCAACCTACAACAGCCCTCCACTCTATCCACCACTCCACCAACCTTTGTGTCATCAGCAAACTTACCAACCCACCCTTCCACTTCATCATCCAAGTCATTTATAAAAATCACAAAGAGCAGAGGTCCCAGGACAGATCCCTGTGGAACACCACTGGTCACCAACCTCTGTCTTCTATAGACAGACAATTCTGTATTCAGACAGCCAAATTTCCCTGTATCTCATGTCTTCTTACTTTCTGAATGAACTTACCATGGGGAACCTTATCAAATGCCTTGCTAAAATCTATGTACACCACATCCACTGCTCTACCTACATCAATGTGTTGTGTCACATCCTCAAAGATTTCAATAAGGCTTGTGAGCCATGCTGACTATCTCTAATCAAGCTATGTTTTTCCAAATAATCATAAATCCTGTCTCTCAGAATCCTCTCTAATAATTTGCACACTGCCAACATAAGACTGACTGGTCTATAATTCCCAGAGTATATAATTCCCAGACTGACTGGTCTATAATTCCCTATTCTCTTTCTTGAACAAGGGAATAACATTTTCCACCTGCCAATCATCTGGTACTACTCCAGTGGACACTGAGGATGCAAAGATTATCGCCAAAGGCGCAGCAATCTCTTCCCTTTCTTCCCATAATAGCCTTCGGTATATCCCATTTGGCACAGGGGACTTACCTATTCTCATGTTTTTGCAAAATTTCCAGTACGTCCTCCTTCTTAACATCAGCCTGTTTCACGCCGTCCTCAGAAATGTCAAGGTCCCTCGCACTAGTGAATACTGAAGCTAAGATTTCATCAAGTACCTTCTCCAAATCCAGGCACAAGTTCCCTCCACTATCCCTGATCGCCCTTACCTTCACTCTGGCCATCCTCTTGTTCCTCACATAAGTGTAGAACACCCTGTGGTTTTCCTTAATCCTACCTGCCAAGGCGTTTTTATGCCCCCTTCAAGCTCTCCTAAGTCCATTCTAGAGTGCCTTCCTGGTTATCTCGTAACCCTCTAGAGCCCTGTCTGATTATTGCTTCCTCAACCTTAAGTAAACTTCCTTCTTCCTCTTGACTAGATGTTCCACATGTCTTGTCATCCAAGGTTCCTTCATCCTACCATCCCTTTCTTGCCTCAGTTGAACAAACCTATCTAGCACTCACAGCAAGTGCTCCCTAAATAAGCTCCACATTTCTGTCATGCATTTCCCTGAGAATATCTGCTCCCAATTTATGCTGCACAGTTCCTGCCCAATAACATTGTAATTCCCCTTCGCCCAATTAAATACTTTCCTATACCGTCTGCTCTATCCCTCTCCGTGACCACAGTAAAGGTCAGGGAGTTGTGATCCCTATCAACAAAATGCTCTTCCACCGAGAAATATGATGTTTGACCTCATTTGTTGCCAAGCACCAAATCCAATATGGCCTCCCTCTAGTCAGTCAATCTACATATTGAGACAGAAATCCTTCCTGGACAAACTTGACAAAATCTGCTTCATCCAAACTATTTGCACTAAGAAGGTTCCAATTAATATTAGGGAAATTGAAGCCACCCATGCAACAACCCTGTTACTTCTGCACCTTTCCAAAATCTGCCTCCCAATCTGCTCCTCTGTGTCTCTGTTGATATTGGGGAATCTATAGAAAACTTTCAGTAATGTGGCTGCTCCTTTCCTCTTTCTGATTTCCACCCATAATGACTCAGTAGACAAACCCTCCTCAACAGCCTCCCTTTCTATAGCTGTGATATTATCCCTGATTAGCATTGCCACTAGCCTACCTCTTTTACCTCCCTCCCTATTCCTTTTGAAACATCTGAACCCTGGAACATCCAACAATCGTTTCATCCCTGTGATATTCAAGTCTCCATAATGAACACAACACCGTAGCTCCAAGTACTGATCCATGAAGGGCTTTTGCCCAAAACATCGATTTCGAAGCTCCTTGGATGCTGCCTGAACTGCTGTGCTCTTCCAGCACCACTAATCCAGAATCTGCAGTCTGCAGTCATTGTTTTTACCATGCTCTAAGTTCATCACCTTTATTCCTGACACTTCTTGTGTTAAAATAGATACACTTTAACACATCACACTGACTGCAACTTTGCACTATCAACTATCAATCTTTCCTCACAGACTCTGCACGCTGTATCTGCCTGATCCATATCTCCCGTTCCCATCTCCCTGCCAAACTAGTTTAAACCCTTCCAATGATAGAATATCCTTCTTCCAATAATCTGATTCTCTGACTCCAGCTTTTTGTAGACCTCTCTTTCCCTTTCATCTTTCCTGAAGAAGGGCTTATGCCCGAAACATCAATTCTCCTTCTCCTTTGATGCTGCCTGACCTGCTGCGCTTTTCCAGCAACACATTTTTAAGCTCTTGCCAAACAATGTTTCAACATCATGTTCTGAATTTCTCAGCATAAGCTCCTCCACCTTTCCAGTTCCCTCTCTTCAACTGATAAATATGAGAATTGGGAGCAGAAGGTGACCATTCGGCCCCTCAAACTTGCTCACTATCATGATTGATCTGATTGTGAGTTCAAGGCGACATTCCTGCCCACTGCTGGTAACCTGTGACTCAGTTAGTCAAGGATCTATTTCTGCCTCACAGATCATCATTGATTCTGCCTTCATCAATTTCTGGAGAAGATAGTTCCAAAGATTCAACTATCTGAGAGAAAATATTTATTTTCATCTCTAACTTCAATGAAAAATCTCTTATTTTTAAATGGTGTCCACATTGTTCTTGTTTCTCCCACAAAGGGATACACCCTTTCAGCATCCACCCAGTCACAGGGTCATAGAGCAGTTAGAACCTCTCAGCACTCAACACCTTTCAAAAAGTTCATCTGAAACTCCAAAGGATATAGGACCTGCCTGTCAAAACTTTTGTTAAAAATAAACCCCAACCTTAATCATCATTTCCACTGCCAGCCCCGCCCATTCCATATTGAGCCCCGCCCACGTCCAGCTCAACCCCGCCCAAAACACCGGTCTGTCTCCATTCACCACAGTGACCCGCCCATTCGCGACTCTGCCTCCGCCCACTCTACGATGAGATCCGCCCATTTCCTCGCGCTGCGCTTTACGTACATCACTTAGCACCGCCCATCACGTCAGCGCAGCCCATCACCCACTCGGCCCCGCCCACTACACGCTCCACTCCGCCCATTGCACCCAGGGTCCCACCCATTCCCCACGCGGCCCCACCCATTCCCACCTCGGCTCCGCCCATTACTCACTCGGCATCGTCCGTTTACCCGTTCGGCTCCGCCCCCTGGCCGCGAGCTCCCTCCCTTAGTAAGATGGCGGCGCCGTGCGCCCGGCTGCCTTTGGTTGTTTACCTCTGGCTGTGGACGGCGGCGGTAGCCTCGGCCTCTCAGACAGTGTCGCCGCCGTCCCGCTCCGAGTTGCTGAGCATGAGGCCGGACAACACGGTGGCGGGCTCCGTGTACCTGGAGGGTGGTCTGCTGAAGGTGACGGAGGGCACCCGCTTCAAACTGCGGCTGTACGGCACGGGCCTGAGGGGGAGCGGGTTGCTGGGCGACGGCGGAGCCCGAGGCCCCGGTCTCTCCTTCGTGGAGGTGAGCGGCCTGCTGGAGACGGCGGCCGGCGGCGCCCGCCAGCAGCGACAGTCCCAGCGGATCTGCCAGCAGGGCAGCTCGGACATCGTCATCCTGGGTTCGAGTCTGTCCGACCGCTCGGTCCTGGTGGAGTTGGAGGCCATGTACCTGCGGAAGGACGAGAAGATCAAGTACTACTCGCTGTGCGCCCGGATCGGGGGTCAGGACGCTCATGGCTGGGTCAACTTCAAGACTGAGGACTTCCACCTGGCCGTGGTGGAGAAGGAGCAGACAAGCACCCTCAGGTTCCAGATCCTCATCTCCTTGCTTTTCCTCTGCATGTCCACCCTCTTCAGTGTCCTGAACATCAGCCTGATGGCTCTGGACCCAGTGGAGCTCAGAGTAATCAAAAACAGCGGCAACGAGAACGAGAGGAAATACTCTGAACGCATCGAATCCGTGAGGAGACATGGCAACTACCTGCTGTGCACCTTGCTGCTGGGAGATGCCCTGATGAACTGCTCCCTGACCGTCTGGCTTTGCGAGATGTTCCACAGCACATGGCTGACAATCCTGGTCTGCACCAGTTGTATATTTTTCTTTGGAGATATCCTCCCCCACGCTATCTGCTCTCGACATGGCTTGGCCCTAGCTTCCAAGACCATCTGGGTGACTAAATTTTTCATGGTCATCAGCTTTCCAGCCTCGTACCCCATCAGCAAACTCCTGGACGTTATCTTGCAACAGCAGATCAGCAACTTCTATACAAGGGAAAAGCTGATCGAGATGCTCAAGGTGACTGATCCTTATCACGATCTAGTTAAAGAAGAGCTCAACATCATTGAGGGAGCCCTTGAACTCAGGAAGAAGATAGTCGAAGATGTCTTGACCCCTTTGGGCGATTGCTTCATGCTGAGCTCTGAGGCCATCCTGGACTTTGCGACCATGTCAGAGATCATGCAGAGTGGCTATACAAGGATTCCTGTCTACGAGAATGAACGCTCAAACATTGTTGACATACTTTTTGTGAAAGATTTGGCCTTTGTTGATCCAGATGATGACATGCCTTTAGCAACAATGACAAAGTTTTATAACCATCCTCTGCATTTCGTGTTTAATGATACAAAACTGGATTCTGTGCTGGAAGACTTTAAAAAAGGCAAGTTGGTGCATTTAAAATTTGAGCGTCACTCATTGAGGCTGCAAACATTACTATTAGATATGGCATTGGTTTTGGCCCATTGCATTATTTTTTTAGAATTAACTATTTACTCCAAGATAAACATTTCAGGGCTATAATTGAAGAGCATTCAAATTGGATAGCTCTTTCAAAGCTGTAATGGACCTAATACCTGTCTTCTGTGCTGTGAAATATCTAAGTTTGTGGATATTCATAAAAGCCTGTTTGGAATTGTATGTTTTTTGATGTTGCTGTCCAATGACTGATATTTTATTAAATAATTAAATTGTTTGATTTCCCTACAATCCTCAATTTAAAAAAAAAATGTTCATGGGATGTGGATGTTGCTTGCTTAGAGTCATGGAGATGTACAGCATGGAAACAGACCCTTCGGTCCAACCCGTCCATGCCGACCAGATATCCCAACACAATCTAGTCCCACCTGCCAGCACCCGGCCCATATCCCTCCAAACCCTTCCTATTCATATACCCTTCCAAATGCCTCTTAAATGTTGCAATTGTACCAGCCTCCACCACATCCTCTGGCAGCTCATTCCATACACGTACCACCTTCTGCGTGAAGAAGTTGCCCCTTAGGTCTCTTTTATATCTTTCCCCTCTCACCCTAAACCTATGCCTTCTAGTTCTGGACTCCCCGACCCCTGTCAGCATTTATTGCCATTCTCTAATTGCCCAGAAGTCTGTTAAGAATCAGTCGCATTGCTGAGTCTGGATCACATATCAGCCAGACCAGGTAAGGAAAGTAGATCTTCCTAAATGATATTAGTGAACCAGATAGACTTTTACCATAATTGGCAGTGATTATACAGTTACCATTGTCTGCTTTGATTTCTGCATTTTTATAGTTTTAGCTTCATTTGCAGCTTCAGTTATCTATAATTCCCTCCCTATATTTCTTTGACTCAAAGAAGGAAATAGAGATGGTCCTTAAAGCTTACTTCTGAGCAAGCTTTTGGTTCTCAACCCTACTTCTAGCCTTCTGAGACTCAGTATGAAATTACATTTAACCATAGTCCTGTGAAGGAACATCTGACTGCAATGTTGCCAAAAATGTTAGTATATTGTGACACAAATATTCAATTTGCAAATATCTTATGTCTAAGTCCAGTGATTGGTAAATATTTCCAATGTTTGCAATTCATATCAGAAAATTTTAATGTGCCATTCAATATAATTAAATTCATTGATTGCAAGTTTTTAAAAATGAGTTGCAAGCAAAGCTGTGTCATTTTTTGTTGTTATCATAAGTTTATATAAATTTTTAGGCATTTATAAAGTTCCATATAAAAGATTGTTGGCTAGAATTGAAGCTCTTGGAATTGAAGGCAAATTACTGACCTGGTTAAAGGATTTGTTAGAAGGAAGTAGGGAGTCTGTCCAGAACTCTTGCAACATTGTTTGGGCCTAAAATGATCAGCCTTCCACAACCACAAAAATCTTTAATGCTAAATATGACACTAGCCTTTCAGCTGATTCCTATTGATTTTAAGTTTACAATGGGGTCTTCAATGCCACACCTGTTCTAAAACTGTCCTGTCTCTCACTTCATCACTGGAGTTGAACTCTCATGTCCACATTTGTAGCAAGACTGTGATGAAGTTTAGAGCTGAATGATCCTAGCTGAATCCAAACTGAACTTTTGTAGAGTTTAATCAGGTTTAATCAACCTGTGCAGATGTGTTATGACACACCTCTGAAGCAGCTGAACTTGAACCCAGGCCTTCCAGCTCAAAGGTAAGGATCCTACCACACTGTCACTAGAGCCCTAACCTGAACATTTGTAAGATTACTGATGAGTAAGTCTGCTTGATTGCACTATCGTTGGTACCTTCCATTACTAGATTGTGATTGGTTAAGGGTTATTCCACAGTGGTTACCTCTGAGCTAGAAGATTTGTGTTGTAGATCCACCTGCTTCAGAGGTGTGTCATAATATCTTTGAAAAAGTTTATTAAAATATATCTTGGTTGGCAATTGGCAAAATCAGATTGATTATTCTTTTTGTTGTCAGGGCATAGTTGGGCAATTCTACTTTTTTTGGATAGGTGGTAATGTTTTTATTGTACTGGAGCAATGTAGCTAGGATATGGCCAATTCTGGTGCACAACTTTCAGTACTACAGTCAAATTGTTGGGGCTTATAGTCTTCGATATATCCAGTGCATTTAGCTGTTTCTTTATGGTGTGGATTGAAGTGAGTGAAGCCTGATTTCTGTGATGGTGGGAATCTTGGAAGAAGGTGAAGCTAGGTCAGATGCTTGACATTTCTGGCTTAAGGTAATTGTAAATGCCTCGCGTCATGCTGTGCATTCAGTGTTGAGTCTTTCCATCATTTTAGATTGGGATTTTAATGTTGCCTCATCCTCTTGTCAGTTCTTTCATTATCCACCAATTACAATTGAATGTGGTATGACGACAGAGCTCTGCTGTGACCTGTTGGTGTTGGATTATGTAGCTCTGTCTATAGCATTTTCTGTTTGCCTGCCTATAGTCCTGTAGTGCTGCTTCATAAGGTTTGCATCTCAGTTTCAGATATTTTTAGTACTCCCCCCACATGCCCTTATATAACATGTTGAACTAGCATTGATCCCCTAACCTAATGGTAATGGTCGAGAAAGGAATATGTCAGGTAATATGGTTACAGAGTAAGGTGGAAGACAGTTTTGCTGCTGCCTAGGCCCACACTGCTTTGTGATATCTTGAGCTGGTAGGTCTACTTTACAATTTATCATGGCGGTAGTGCTAACTACATACTAAAGGGTGTATTTGATGTGAAATGAATCTTTGTCTCCATGAGGATTTACAATACACAATTAGACCAGAAGAAATACAAGCAGAAATAGACCATTTAGTGCATGAAGTCTGCTCTGCCATTTAATAAGATAATGGCTGATCTGGTTACCCATCACACCACTTTGCTGCCTTTTCCCTTTAACCTTTGTTTCCCTTACTGATTAAAAATCTGTCTACCTCAGCATTGAATAGACTTAACAACACAGTATCTAACTGTCTATGGTTCAAAATTCCACAGATTTGCTACCTTCTGAAAGAAGGAATTCTTCTCATCTCTGTCTTAAATGTGCAATCCCTTATTCTGAGATGATGCCTCTAGTCTCAGACTCTCCCACAAGCTGAAACAATCTCTCGGCATCTAGACTGTCAAGTCCCCAAAGAACCCTGTATATTTCAATAAGATATCCTCTCATTCTTCTAAATTCCGGTGCTGACAGGACCAACCTACTCAACCTCTCCTCATACGTCAGTCCCTCCTTACCCAGGATCAACCTAGTGAACTTCTGTGGACTGTTTCTATCTTTCCTTAGATATGAAGCCCAAAGCTGCTCTCAGTATTCCCGCTATGGTCTGGCTAGTGTCTTGTATAGTTTTAGCAAACCTCTAACTTTTATACTCCATTCCTTTAATAATAAAGGTGAACCTTTCCATTTGTCTTCCCTATTACTTACTGAACTTTGCTAGGTTTTCATGATTTATGCCTGAGGACTCTCAAGTCCCTTAATTCTGGATCTTTCATCGGTTAAATCACATTCCCCTCCTGTATACCTGCCAAAGTACATTACATTTTTCCACATCATATTTAATTTGCTTAATTTTTGCCCACTAGCCTAACCACTTACCTTCCCACCAGTTTGGTATTATTTAAAATCTTGGCTATAGTACAGTAACTTTCCTCATTCAAGTCATTAGTATATATTGTAAATAGTTGTTTCCCCAACAATGATCCCTTGCTGCTACAATGTTTATAATTTGGAGGAGCCAGTGTTGGACTGGGGTGTACAAAGTTAAAAATCTCACAACACCAAGTTATAGTCCAACAGGTTTATTTGTGTGATTTTTAACTTTGTACACCCCAGTCCACCATCGGCACCTCCAAATCATAATTGCCATCAATACCATTAACTGCCGGCTCAAAGTGGAGAGGGTCTCCAAAAAGATTACATTTATCAACACAGACATCAAGTTTCTGCAGAAATGCAGGAAAGCAGGAAAAATAAACCTGTTAGACTATAACCTGGTGTCATGTGATTTTTAACAGTAGTTATAGATTGTCATCCTGAAAATGCTTCCCTTAGCCCAAGTCCGTCCTCTACCAGTAAATGTATTCTGTTCTATCAGGTTAATATACTACCTCCAATATCATAACCTATTATCTTATTAAGTAGCCTAAGTAGCCAAAGTGTACTACTTTGCCAAATGTCTTCTAAAAAACCAAACATAATGCATTTATTGCTTCTCCTATTTCTATCTTGCTTATTGCTTCCTAAAAGAATTTAAATTTGCCAGACATGATTTCCCCTTTGTGAAGCTATGCAGACTTTCACTTGATCATATTATATAGTTCTAAATGCTCAGTTATTACATATTCTATAATGGACTTTAATGTTTTCCAAATAACGCTAAGCTATAGTTATATATTCTATCCTTTCTAGCCTTACATTGACAGTTTTCTAATAATAGAGTCATAAAGATGTACAGCACGGAAACAGACCCTTCGGTCCAACTTGTCCATGCCAACCAGATATCCCAACCCAATCTAGTCCCACCTGCCAGCACCCAGCCCATATCCCCCCAAACCCTTCCTATTCATATACCCATCCAAATGCCTTTTAAATGTTGCCATTGTATTAGCCTACACCACTTCCTCTGGCAGCTCATTCCATACATATACCACCCTCTGCATGAAAACATTGCCCCTTAGGTCTCTTTTATATCTTTCACCTCTCACCCTAAACCTATGCCCTCTAGTTCTGGACTCCCCCACCTCAAGGAAAAGACTTTGTCTGTTTATCTTATCCATGCCCCTCATGATTTTATAAAACTCTATTAAGTCACCGCTCAGCCTCTGACGCTCCAGGGAAAACAGCCCCAGTCTATTCAACCTCTCCCTATAGTTCAAATCCTCCAACCATAGCAACATCCTTGTAAATCTTTGCTGAACCCTTTCACATTTCACAACATCTTTCCACTAGGAAGGAGACCAGAATTGCATGCAATATTCCAACAGTGGCCTAACCAATGCCCTGTACAGCCGCAACATGACCTCCCAACTCCTGTACTCAATACTCTGACCAATAAAAGCAAGCATACCAAACGCCTTCTTCACTAACCTATCTATCTGTGACTCCACTTTCAAGGAGCTATGAACCTGCAGCGTTCAGCAACACTCCCTAGGACCTTACATTAAGTGTATAAATGCTGCTAAGATTTGCTTTCCCAAAATTCAGCACCTCACATTTATCTAAATTAAACACCATCTTCCACTTCTCACCGAATTTGCACATCTGATCAGAATCTAAGGATTCTTGGAAGATTATTGCCAGTACATCCACTATCTCTGTAGCTACTTTCTTTAGTAACCAAGAATGCATCCCATCAGGTCCAGGGGACTTTTAGGTCTTTAGCCCCTGTAGTTTACCAAGCAAACAAGAACAGATTTAATGTTTCAAGTTTGAAATGACTCCTGTTTCTCTATTCCACAGATGCTGCCTGATCTGCTAAGTTTCACCAGCACTTTCCCTTTTTTTTAATTTCAGATATATTGCATCCACAATACTTTGTTTTTATTTGTCTGGGGTTTTATATGGATTTGACTGTCTGAGGATGACATACTTCCTTTCCTAAGGGATATGAGTGAACCAGATGGAATTTTAAAAAGAATTGGACATTTCATGATTACCATGCCCAATACAGACTTTTTATTCTAGATTTTTATTTAATTAATTGAATGTCGATTTTCCATCTGGGATTTGAATTTGTCTCAGGAGTATTACTAAACCAGTAACATTACCACTATTCTATCCTTCCCATAATACCATGTTTTCTTCCCTCAAAGGAAATAAAGTATTGATGGAAGAATCATGGAAAAATCATGTTTTTGAAACTCAATGTGGCATTTTAATGTAATTGCCTATTTCAAATTCTCATCTGTGTTCAGTGACAGGCGGTTAATAATGAATATTCTTTAGGGCAGGCATTGAAATCACTTCCAAAGAAACAGCAGGCAGACTGGATGAAACTTGACTTCCTACAGTGACCAGCTGAGATTTAAGAGCCTGTTTATACATATCTCTAAAATGTGGTGATCAGGCACAAAAAATTATCAAGAAGGTTAATGGAATGTTAGTCTCTATATCTAGAGGATTCGTATTTAAAAGAGAAGAAATTTTGCTGTATCTATGTGTGTATGTTTGGTTCGGCCACATCTGGAGTATTATCTGGAGTATATATTACACCTTAGAATATATTGATCTTTAAAGGAATCAGTGCTGATTTGCTATATTATCCAGTTGCAATAGTTAAGACCATAACATATAGGAATGGGAGTAAGGCCATTCGGCCCATCGAGTCCACTCTGCCATTCAATCATGGCTGATGGGCATTTGAACGCCACTTATTGCACTCTCCCTGTATACCTTAATTCCTTGCGAGATTAAGAATTTATCAATCTCTGCCTTGAAGACATTTAATGTCCCAGCCTCCACTGTGTTCAGTGGCAATGAATTCCACAGGCCCACTACTCTCTGGCTGAAGAAATGTCTCCTCATTTGTTTTAAATTGACCCCTCTAATTCTAAGGCTGCGCCCATGGGTCCTAGTATTCCCACCTGACGGAAACAAATTCCCAGCATCCACCCTTTCTAAGCCATGCATTATCTTGTAAGTTTGTATTAGATCTCTCCTCAACCTTCTAAAGTCTAATGAATACAATCCCAAGATCGTCAGCTGTTTACCATATGTTAGGCCTACCATTCCAAGGATCATCCGTGAGTGAATCTCCGCTGGACACGCTGCAGTGCCAGTATGTCCTTCCTGAAGTGTGGGGCCCACAACTGGACAGTATTCTAAATGGAGCCTAACCAGAGCTTTATAAAGTCTCAGTAGCATATCGCTGCTTTTACATTCCAACCCTTTTGAGATAAGTGACAACATTACATTTGCTTTCTTAACCACGGACTCAACCTGCAAGTCAACATTGAGAGAATCGTGGACTAGTACTCCCAGATCTTTGTACTTTGGCTTTATGAATTTTCTCACCGTTTAGAAAATAGTCCATGCCTATATTTCTTTTTTTCAAAAGTGCAAGACCTCACATTTGCTCACATTGAATTTCACCAGCCATTTCTTGGACCACTCTCCAAAACTGTCTAAATCTTTCAGCAGCCTCCCCACCTCCTCAGAACCACCCTCCTCTCCAGCTAACTTCGTATCATTGGCAAACTTCGCCAGAATGCCCCTAGTCCTTTCATCCAGATCATTAATATATAAAGTGAACAGCTGCAGCCCCAGCACTGAACCCTGCGGAACACCACTTATCATTAGCTGCCATTCCGAAAAAGAACCTTTTATCCCAATTCTCTGCCTTCTGTCAGACAGCCAATCCTCAATCCATGCCAGTAGCTCACCTCGAATACCATGGGCCCTCACCTTACTCAGCACCCTCCCGTTATGCACCTTATCAAAGGCCTTTTGGAAGTCTAGGTCGATAGCATCCACTGGGTTTCCCTGGCCTAACCTACTTGTTACCCCTTCAAGAATTCTAACAGGTTTGTCAGGCACAACCTCCCCTTACTAAATCTATACTGACTTGTTCCAATCCGACCTTGCACTTCCAAGAAATTAGAAATCTCATTCTTAACGATGATTCTAAAATTTTACCCATAACTGAGGTTAGGCTAATCGGCCTATAATTTTCTAACTTTTGTCTTGATCCTTTCTTGAACAAGGGGCTTACAACACTGATTTTACAATCATCTGGGACTTGCCCCGACATCTTTGACTTTTGAAAGATTACAACCAACGCCTCCGCTATTTCTTCAGCCAGCTCCCTCAGAACTGGATGATGTAGCCCATCGAGGCCAGGAGATTGATCAATTTTTAGACCTTAATTTAGTTAACTTAGGAAGGAACTGGAACAAAGTCAATGCTTTTGCAAATTTGGGCTTTCTGATTCCAACATTGTTTTGCTAGTGATCTGCTGAAGATTGTACTGGAATATAAAACCATGAAATTTGTTACAATGGATTTTGATACTTGAAAACTAAGATACAGACTTCAAGGATAGATCCTGCAAACAAAAGTGTTAATGAAAGTGGTTTTTCTTGGATCTGTTCTCTGAATATGGTATCACTGACAAAGCTTGTAATAGTAGCACACCATGAGTAGCCCTGGAAGATATTAGTGTGCCTTTATTTTAAACTGCTGCAGGTTGTTCATTCTTTCATCCTTTTTGGTATTCAGGTGAGTAAACAGCTGGCATTACTGAATAAAACTGTACAAAGAAGTCAGTAAGTGAGGGTGTCTCTGATACTATACAGACAGGTTTTAGGTCCACTTGATCTGACAGCGCTATGACAATTGCGCTTTACATGTAAGCTTCATAGGTTTTCTTCAAGTAACATGCAGTTAACCATTCATTTCACATTTAGTCCATAGAAACATGATTGGTAATGTTGACACTGAATTGCTGAATATTATAAATGGGTTATAGTCAGAACAAGATAGAAGAAATAATGGAAAAAGCAATCAACAGACCACTTGGTCACCATTAGTGTCTTGCTCTCAGGCAGACAACATCATTTTTGGTCTTAAAAATACAACTCATTGTAAAAATACAGTACATAACTGCTTTTGAAAACAGTATTATAGTATTAGCATGCTTAAAAGAACCACATCTGAAGTCAAGGGTGGCATGGTGGCTCAGTGGTTAGCACTGCTGCCTCATAGCGCCAGGGACCTGGGTTCGATTCCAACCTCTGGTGACTGTGCAAACTCCACACAGACATTCTCTCCGTGTCTGCATGGGTTTCCTCCCGGTGCTCTGGTTTCCTTCCACAGTCTAAAGATGTGCAGGTTAGGTGAATTGGTCATGCTAAATTGTCCACAATGTTCAGGGATGTCTTGGTTGGGTGTATTAGGCAGGGGTTAAATGTCAGGGAATGAGTCTGGGTGGGTTACTCTTTAAAGAGTTGGTGTGGACTTGTTGGGCTGAAGAGCCTGTTTCCAAACTATTGGGATTCTATGATCTATATCATGATTTATAAATGCGGCAACAGTTGTGTCATTTTCATTCAACTTCCTCAAGTCTTAGAGAATTCTCATCAAGTTTTTTTTTACTTAAATCTCAACAAGAAAACACAGGAAGATGTTAGATTGTTCCTTCACATTTTTAAAATATATTTATTGCTGCTTCTTTGGCAATAACCTATTAACATACATTGTACTGTTTTTATAGACATTTCTAAACTGCCTCCTGGTATTGTGTTAATTTGATTATAACAGTAAAGATGGTTAATTGTAATGCTGGCTACTTTGTATATATTTAACTTGGCATTCCATTAATCTGTAATGAGTCATCAGAGCCACAAAATAAATACAGATGTTATTTCTCAACAGAGCCTCAGATGATAGAATTAACATTCACTAGAATGTGAAGTTTCTATTTTTGATAGAAAAATACTTTAAAAAAAAACACATTTTGAAAGATGTTTACAAGATCATTGCAATGTTATTTTAGTGCTTAGTTTTGTTGACATGATATTTTTGAATAATTTAACAATATGTTCCAGTCTCCACACTATACAGTTGAGAATGCTGGTTCATTCTGAAATGGTCCTGCAGTTACTGGCCAGTTCTTGATGCCTCAACTGTGTGACCATCCTTCAGCTATGAGCTCAGCCAGTGAATGTCAGCTTATTTTCTAACTGGTTGTCATTATAATTGGGAGTGAACTCTGATTAATTTTCTTCCTTAGCCCAGTTCAGTAGAACATTTGTGACAACTGCTGGCTGCAGAACTATGGACGGTTTATCTTCACGAATTCATAGAAAGAAGTGGTACCATGGAATGTGATTTAGCTTAAACCTTGGTTTAGTTTGCTTTTGCCTTGTGGATTCAGTGCAGGGCATAATCCCCTTTTTGAGTCATGACTGGCAACCTAGAAGTATAGTCTGGATCCCATAACTGAAGGTTCACAGAAGTTAAAGTGCAGGATGTCATTCAGACATTGTCTGCCAGAATTTTGGATGAACAAATCACTTATTGCATTCCCCCACCACTTCCCCATAATCCTTCACATTCGTCCTTCTACGATAATAATGCAATTCTTTCTTTGGATGCCTTGATTGAACCTGCCTTCAGCATGTTCTCAGGCAGTGCATTCCAGACCATAACCATTTGTGTGTGAAAAAAATTCTCATAGCTCCATTGATCCTTTTGCCAAGTACTTAAATCTGTGCCTCCTTGTTGTACATCCTTCCACTAATGCGAACAGTTTTTTCCCAATCTATGCTGTATTGATCCATCATGATTTTGAATATAAAGACTACTTCATAACATTCTCTTCAATCTGTATTTAATAGAAGTCCCTAACTCATTGAATCAATCTTGTGAAGCTTTTCTCCAGTGTCTTTATTGCCCTTGTTAACTTTTTTTTTAATTTTTATTCTTTTATGAACTTTGGTTTGGAGCTGTGAACTGGGAATTGTGAGCTGAAGATGATTTGTGTACTTTGTGAACTAGCTTGTGGTAAAAGGAAGAGGAGGATGATTCTGGGTAACCAAGATGGAGGACGGGAAAAATTTCTGGCTGTAACAGCTGCTCCTTTTTTTTGAGGTATTTTAGGTGTTGGAGGTGATTACCTCAAATTCCAGGAGCTGCAATTACTGTTTTATATGCTGTTGCATTGTTATGGAACTTTTGAGGAAAAAACAACAGCATTTTAAAAGGGAGAGGAACAGACAAAGGCAGCACATGGTGAGGTCAGTGTAGGAGAGAGAGAAAGAAACCCACATTGCTAACTGGCACAGCAGTGAACCTGCATAATTACTGCCTTTGCTGTTTGAATTAGTGTATCGCTGGACATGGACGTGCGTCTGGGAAAATGAACAAACAGAGAAATTCAAGAATCTGTTTGGGAGAGGTCAGAGAACAGAAACAGATAAGTGGATATTTTAAGTGTGGCCTTCAGTAAGTCTGCAGTACTGAGTAGAGAGGGTTCTTTTTTTCACGCAGGGGGTGGTACGTGTATGGAATGAGCTGCCAGAGGAAGTGGTGGAGGTGAGTACAATTGCAACATTTAAAAGGTAAATGAATGGTTATATAAATAGGAAGGGTTTGGAGGGATATGAGCCTGGTGCTAGCAGGTGGGACTAGATTGGGTTGGGATATCTGGTTGACATGGATAAATTGGACCGAAGGGTCTGTTTCTGTGCTGTACATCTCTATGACTCTAATAGACCAGACAAGCTTTTGGTTGTTTGTGTGGCCAGGTCTGAAGGTTACGCACAAATTCATCTTTGATTAAAAAGGTTCTTACAGACACAGTGGACACCAGAAGAATATTGTATTTAAACAAAGAGCAGAATTTGGCCATTAACAAGATTAGAACCGGGGTTCGGATTTGGCAAGTCTGGAAGAGACACTAGCCAACAGATGCTTAGTGTTGAATGGTAATTGAGGCCTTGAGAAAAGACTGTCAGTTTCTCAGGGCAGAGTCAGAATTGAGGTGTTTTTTTTTTTGAAAACTTTTCTTTGGCGATATGTTTGACTACTGTTGACACAGCATGAAGATTTGAAAGCTCCCTGCCTAATCTCCCACACCAGTTTTCACAAGCCCAAAAAAGTAGGAACTGAGTTAAACGTCTTGCTATCTGTACCTGAGTGAACTGAGAAGGTGACCCTGTTTTTAATTATGCTCTACTTAGCCATTATATATTTTAAAAATTAAGTCTTTTGTTTAAGATGCACAACTGACATCTGGAATTAATTATTCACAAAGTCTAGGATTGATTCTTCATAGATCTGGCTAGGCACCATCGGAGTAACTGTTGGGAGTATTTAGATTTAATTTTACTATGTTGCGAATGATAAGTGGAAACATTGGATTTGGCTTGGCTCTCCGTCTCCATGTCATAACACCTTTGCAATTTTTCATTAAGTTGTAAAGCTGAATTCAGGAAAGCTGATAATTTGTTGATGGGGTTTGGTAAGCATCACATCAGAAAGACTGCGAACTGATGGGCTTTGTTAAAAACCTAACCAGTTCATTGCTGTTCTACCTAAAAGGGAACTTGTCATCCCTATTTGACCTGTGCAACAAGCAGTGTACTTCATTACAAATAACATTGTTTACATGTAATGTATTTAGGATAACATGATCTTGATTTTCTTCCCTCGTCTAAAGTCACAGAGGCAAAGGAAAAATATGCTTAATCTCTTTCTGTAGGTAGTCTAGTGACCTGTTTTAGGAAAACTGTCAAGAGTGACTAGCTTGAGTCTTGTTGCTCTGCATCATGTGACTGACCAAGAGACACTCCTGCAACTGCTTGGAGATTAATAATCAATCTCTCTGGCCATATTGTAAGCACACTTGATCATGTTGAATGGTGGAGCAGGCTTGGTGGGGCAAATGGCCTCCTCCTGCTCATATTTCCTATATTTTCTCTTCCTTGACCATATGATCTTTGAGTGGAACTTGAACTCAGAGCTTCTGGCTGAGGGGCAGCAGAGCCACCTACTATGTCAAGACCTCCATTGGGATAACTGGTAAAGCGCAATCAAATACTGCCTTGTTAATTTCACTTATGTCTAAGAAGGTGAAAATGTATAAAACAAAATGTATAAAAGTAGAGGTCCACTTTCCTTAGTCCATAAAATTCTTAGACCAAAATATTTTTAAAATGAGCCTTAACACCTCCCCCCCCCAATATTTCTCTTGTTCATTTTCTCTCTCTCTTTCTTGCACTTAGTAGATCTTCCTTTGTCAACTTTTTCAGTATTTATCACCAATGCTGAAGCTTCTTTACTTTGAGAAAAGGGATGAGGGCTGGTTCCCACTCCCCTTAAGACTGTTATATTTACTGTTGGTGTCAACTTGCATCGACTCAACATTTAAAGATTTTAGTGAGGCATATGTTAACTAATCAGTGTTCAGATGTCTTTATTTTCTACCGCGATTTCTATTCTCATGCCTGAAATGATTAACTTTTAATGTGGCAGACACATTAATAGTCTTCTGAGAGATCTTTCGCATGCACATTTTTTTTGTTCATCAGGGTACTCACATGGCATGTCAGCTGTCTGGATGGCCGTTAATACGTAAAGGAGGAAATTACACTGGCTGTTAAAGGGCCCTGGCTGCATTTCCCAAGGAAGCATTAGTGATATTGTAGGTGAACTGGCCACCAGCTGCAACCAGGAGAATTATTTTTGCACATATGAATGTGCAGAAATTTTGTTGTTAAGTGAAATAAGAATTTATGTAATTTCAGTAGAATTAATCAAGTAGAAATTGAAAGAATGCAGAAAGTTAAACACATCCTCAGATCCAGGCTATTAAACTCAAGTCCAGTTATTTCATCTCCATAACACCACCAGTTTTGCTCCTGCCTCAGTTCTTTCTGCTGCTGAGAAACTTAATGAGAGCAGACCTCAACACTGAAATTCAGTATCACCACACTGTGCCAGTGCAGTCTTTATCCATTGAGAAATGGCATGTTTGATAACAAAGGCCTCTAGCCTGACATCAATTCCATGGTCTACATGGCAGTAGTGTTAAAAAATGTGGTGCTGGAAAAGCACTGCCAGTAAGGCAGCATCCGAGGAGCAGGAGTGTCTACGTTTCAATCGGGAATGAAGAGCTTCTGCTTGAAATGTCTACTCCTGCTTCTCGGATGCTGCCTGACCTGCTGTGCTTTTCTAGCCCCACACTTTTTGACTCTGATCTCCAGCATCTGCAGTTCTGACTTTCTCCCAGGGCAGCAGTGTTGCCAAACCACCTGTGCGCATCAGAGACATAGATGATATATACTTGATATTACAATTCCTTGAGCAATATCACTGGTGGTACTTCTACAAAATCCTGCAAAACCACTGAAACAATTGGCACTCCTTGAGTCTTTTCAGGCCAAGGTCACTAGTTATTAGGCACTGGTAACAGTGAATCAGCTGCATTGGGCGAGTCACATCTCCCACCTGCCTGATACAGGTGCACAATCCTTTATCCGAATTGCTCAGGACCAGCTCGTTTTCGGAATTCAGAATTTTTCGAATTTCAGAATAAGTGACAGTTTGATGGTGAAATTTTTAAAAATCTTAACAAACAGCAGACGTACCGTAACAGAAACAGAATTGAAGCCTGCCAGTGCTGGGCCACGCCCCCACACATCACATCTGAGTGACACGCATTAAGTGGGTTTGGAGTTGGGTTAACTATTTGCACGCCAAACGACCTTGTTAATGAGAAAAAAAACTTCACTAAAAAAACCTTCGGATTTTGGATAAAGGGCTGTTTACCGTACAACATTTCAAATATCCAGTTTCCTGACCTTCGTCATGACAAGAAGTTAGTAGGAAAGCAGAGAAAACACTTCAAAGATGACCTCAAAACCTGTCCACCAGCTTCCGGCATCTTTAGCCCAAGTCTGCCCAAATTCTAGAAAAAGAATCCATCAGCTGTTTTGAGCATCTCCAACAGGCAGAGATGGAGGCCAAGCACAAACAATGGAAATAGTGTGAGAAAACCTGAACAATCTCCTTCAGCAAACATCACTTGCCCCATCTATGCACAGGGTTTGCTGATCCAGTATCAGACTATTTCATCACCTCAAGACCACAGCACCGGAGTGGAAGAAAGTGAAGCTTGAACCCAGGTTACTATCTAAAAAGAAGTAGGAATCTCTCATCCAGGTCATTGTTTCTCAGGGCATGTTTATTCCAGTATATCTCTGGAAGACTGCCTCCATTTTACCCTCCCAAATTTGAGTCAACCAAATCTTAATTACGTACACCCTGATTTGCTCCAAATCCGAAATCACCCATGTGCTTTGACCAGATATTAGCTTCCTGTATTGCCTTCTCTAAACCTCTCTGTCTTTCCAACTTGCTTTTCTCCTTTAAGGCACTCCTTAATGACAATTTATTCACTTTAATTCATGTTATTGAATGCTTGTACTGTCCTAATCAGTTAAGATGGGATTTTGGCAACTGTTGGGGTTTAGTCACATCAAGAATACAAAATTAGCTATGCTAATTCCAAACAACTGACACCTGGCGAACTGAGTCAGTCAAGAAAGCAGCTTATTACTGTCATCTTGTGGGCGATTAGGGATAGCCATCAAATGTTGCCTTGCCATCGATTAGTCACATGAATGAATAAAATACATCACTGATATCCACAGTGAAAATTCCCAGTAGTGTTCAGGGTTAAGAACTATGGTTGATTTTTGCTTCCTTTTTTAGGGCAAGGATTATTGTGATGGCCTCAGTACTACTTCAAACAAACAACAAGTTAAGTACCAATTCCTTTCACATATTTATTGCCTTTATTATGATAAATACCAGGGCACTTGGCAGGACTGTCATCAGAACAAAAATGACAGTCCTGTCCTGTTGGCAGCTCAATGTCACACTAACCATGATCCTATTGAATGGCAGAGAAGGCTCAAAGGATTGAATGGCCTACTCCTGTTATTATGTCTTATGGTCTCAAGGCACAGCTGCTATCAGTGGGCTGATGGATATGGGGAATGTCAAAGAGTGCAGAATTGGAAGAAAACGTCTATTGATAGTTTATAAGCTTTCTGAGGGTACCAGACATAAGGGAGGGTGAGGCCAAGGATGGATTTCAAGATGAAGATGAAACCTTATGAAATCAAGGAGATGGGGGACTGGGAACCAGTATAAGTCAGTGAGTCTTGAGTTTGACTGATGGACTGGACTTGGTGAGAATTCACAAACAAGCACTGGAGTTTTGAATGAGTGAAAATTTATGGAGGATGAAAGTTGAGCAGCCAGCCACGTCACGCCTGCTAGGAACAAAACTGCGGACTTCAACAATAGATAGTTTTAGGTAGAAGTGCAGTGAGGCAATATAAAGTTGACTTTGTTAAAAGTGGGGGTATTAGTTTGTAAGCTGAAGAACAAATTGGATGATGAGTTTGTGAACAGTCAGCTGAGATTGGCCAGAGTGGGGATTAAAATAACGACTAGGCAATGGGGATTTTGGTTTTAGGAATTTGCTGATCTTTATGATTTGGAGGTGCTGGTGTTGGAGTGGGGTGGACACCGTTAAAAATCACACGACACCAGGTTATAGTCTAACAGGTTTATTTGAAAGTACAAAATGTTGGAGCTACCTGATGAAGGAGCATTACTCCAAAATCTCGTACTTCCAAATAAACCTGTTGGACTATAACCTGGTGTTGTGATTTTTAACGCTGATCTTTATGACTAAGTTTTACACTAAGTGGTGCATTTGCCATAGATTGTGTTGTTTTAATATTGTTCTAAAGGCCAGAAACAGATAATGTTGCACATTTATTTTACATGTTTATTAAATATGAATCAAATGACTACATTTTATGTGTAATCATCTATGAATTATGTTGAATACCATTGCTTTCACTCATCATGTGGACCAGGATTTGATGTGATTGCCCTAGATTTTAGTTGATTGCATTATTGTTCTCAAACCACACACTATTCATATGATGTTTTAAAAATATGTAGAAGTGTGCAAGTAAAATGCAAACGTTTTTCTCATTTCTTAATTTGCGTTTTCATAATTTATCATTAGTGGTAGATTTTCTGCCAGCATTAATCTATCAAAATAAAAGCAGACTGCAACAGAATATTGACATTATGACTGTGAGCTGATTGGAAGGCTGCAGTTTTGAACTCTTTCACTCTGTATTTGATATGGAAATAAAGTGACAGATGTAGAACATTCATCCTTCAAGACTCTTCTGCAATTCTCTGTGATCTTAGAAGATCTTTTTTCAATTTAATTCACTGGCCTTTTTTCCATTGAAATCCTGAATCAGCAAAATTCTAAGGATCTCTGTTTTTTAAAACCACAATGTGCACAATATTCAGTACAATTCACAGTCCCTCAAAAACTAAAAATGCAGTCCAGGTCCACTTGCTGCAAGACCAACGTAATATCCAGGTTTGGGCTGACAGGTGGCAAGTAACATTTATGGCAGACGAGAGAATTAAATCATTGCCCCATGACATTTAGTAGCATTACCATCATGGAGTACCTCACTATCAATATCCTAGGGGATATCATTTACCAGAAAGTGAACTGGACCAACCTATTGGAGGGAAAGGGTAGCAAACATATGGAAGTACAGTGTTCTATACCATCAATGATGTAGTTCACTCTGTAAGATTTTGTTGAGTAGAATTTTATTTTTACTTTGGAGTATTTTAGAGTGAGGAAAAGGTAGTGTTAGGAAGGGGATACATAAACCATGATTAACTAAGAAAGTTAAAGATCATATCAAATTAACAGAAAAAACATTTAAGGTTGCAAATCTTGGTAGTAAGCCAGAGATTTAAAGAAGTTTTTAAAAACAAGCAAAAGATGACCAAACAAATAATAGAGGGAGAAAATAAACCGGAGTAAACTAGCAAATAAAATAAAAATGGACAATAATAGTTTCTTTTAATATATAAAAAGGAAGAGAATGACCAAAGTGAACATAGGCTTCTTAGAGAATGAAGCTGGCAAAATAACAATGGGGAACTGGAAAATGGCAGCAGTTGAATAAATATAGAACAACCTCAATTATCTGAACGATACGGGCGGGGGGGGTATTTTGTTCAGAATACTGAGAGTTGGGATAATGGATTGTTTGGATAATGGATAACATTTTTATGGGACCTTGAGATCTTGTTTGGATAATCCGAAATTCGGTTAATTGATCGGTTAATTGAAGTTGTACTATACTTTGCATGGTAGAAGGTAGTAATTGCTTCAAAAATAATACATCAAGAGACAAAAGTAGTGGAGGAAATAATATAATAAGTATCATTAGAGGAAAAATACTAGGGAAACTATTGGGGCTCAAGACCAACAAATTCCCAAGATCTGATAGGTTGCATCTTTGGATATTAAAGAAAGTTACTAGAGAGATAGCGGATGCACTGGTAGTAATCTTTCAAAACTCCTTAGATTCTGGAACAGTCCCAGAGGATTAGAAAACCACTAAGAACTCTTATTCAAAAGAGAGGGAGACCAAAATAAAATTGGTTTATAGGCCAGTTATCCTTTATCTGTCATTGGAAAAATTGCCTATTTTATTATTAAAGGTGTAATCAACATTCCCCCTAATTGTTTCTCAGCTGCACCAATCTCCAAAGTGCAACGACTTCTGCATGCAGAAGTCAATTAATCAGCATGCCGATCAGTGTATAAGGAAACTTCCAGCTGGCCACACAGCCGGGGAATGTTAGTTGTAATAGCAGAGCATTTAAAAATACATGATATAGTCAAGTGGAGTCAGCATGGCTTCAGGAAGAGGAATTCATGCTGATAAATTTATGGAATTCTTTGAGGAATTAACAAGCATGATAAATGTAAAATCATTATATCTAATACATTTGGATTTCCAAATGACAATCTGTAAGGTACAACAAGTAAGGCTACTTAATAAGGTGTTCCATGGTGTTGGGGTAGTATATTCACATGGATAGCGGATGCAAACTAATAGAAGACAGAGTTGGGGTAAGGGGTCGTTTTCAGGGTGGCAGCCTGAAGTGGAGTGCCTTCAGAGGTCACATTTTTCAAATATATACTCGTGACTCGAATAAGGGAAGTAAATGTACTGAGTTTACAGATGACACAAAAATAGGTAGGAAGGTAAGTGATGAGGATGATACAAAGAATCTACAGAGGGGTATAAATAGGTTAAGGGAGTGGACAAAATCTTGTCAAATGGAAAATAAGAGGTTAGGCACTTTAACAGGAAGAGTAGTGGGAGTGTGAAGGCAGACCTAATGTCACTCGTGCTGGAACCTGCATTTCAGAAGCCATTAATCAGTGGGAGAGCACACCCAACAGTATCAATTAGATCCGATAGACCCTGAAAGATCATGCACTGAATTTTAGGCCAATTGCTGTTGTTTTATTCTAACTGTCACATGCTCCCTTACCTCCTCAAGCCAGTATGTTTTGTATGGAAAGTCTTAGAGCATATATTTCAATTAATTAATTCAGCAAAAAGCTGTTGAGTTGATTTTACAAAGAAGTTCTTTATTCATACACATTTAGCCTGAATGAATGCCGTGCCACACCCTCAGTGTCTCACACAAGACTGGATATGAATATGGGTAGTGCATCAGATTACAGTTAATTTAGATCGCCAGTCAACAGATCTGAGGTTTCTTGAATAGATTGGATGGTTTAAAGTTAAAATGAGGCAAAGTCTTGTAAAGCAATGTGTACACCAGGTTGTGATGTTTGTTATAGTCGAATAGGTGGATACAGGTGCAATATTTAAAAGACATTTAGGTAAGTGCATGAATGAGAAATGTTTGGCGGGATGTGGACCAAGCACAGGCAGGTAGGACTAGTTTAGTTTGGGATTATGGTTGGCATGGACCAACAGGTCTGTTCCATGCTATAAGATTGTGCAAGGTGAATATTATTTAACTAGAGAAAGACTGCAAAAGGTTGCACACAAACTCCTGTAAATTGATTAAATATGATTTTTTGTTTTAGTTTTGGATCCTTAGCTTGATAATTAAAATGTAAAGGTCTGTAGTTTTTCATCTACCATTCTTCCAGTAAGTTCAGACTACATATCAATCACCCTTTGTATAAAGAACGGTCTCTAATCAATATCCTAAAGTTCCTTGACTAATCTGAACCTGTCCTCCTTGTCTAAGCAATTTGATTTTGAGTAATTTTACCAATTTTTATTATGCTTTATGTTTTGATGAGAGAACCTCTTACAAATTTCCCTTCAAATCTGAGTTTGCCTCTCTCTCATCTATTCTCAAACCATTGAAAGCAGGAATCATCTATGCAGCTCACTTCTGCACTGTCATCAGTGTTTCCTGTAAACATCTGCTGCACATTAAGTAGGCATTTCTAATGTAAGGGCAGTAATTTCCCCCAGTTCTTTTCCTATTCCTTCATTATTGAAAACGACCATTTTATTGGTCCATGTTCCAGCCTGACCTTTCTATTTTAATTATCAAAAATGCAGTCTATCCTTTCTTACTCTTTCACTTATTTAGCATTGATATCTGAATGCTTTCAATTTTTGTCAGATGTTATTTGGCCAGAGTGGGATGATGCAAGCAGGTTTTTTAAAATAAGCGACTCTATCATGTATGAACAAGATATCAAACATGTTTAAAGCAGATTCTATGCACCTGCAATTAGTGCAAAGAGACTCATCTATTTACGATCACCTTTTGTTTTAAATTGTAAGGTGAACTTTCAAACCAGTTTGCACTTAAACAATCTTTGATCTTATGAAGTCTCAGATATGTAGATACTTGTTAAACACCTTTTAAAAATTCACTAATTTTATGTGCATTGGTTTGCCTGGGACAGGCAATTTAAATGACCTCTTCAAAATGATTCCTGTGGATCAAGAATAATCTGTTGGGTATTTGATGGAAGTGTGCATTGATGAGTCGATAAAGCATTCATATGTATCCCTCTCCTATATCAGGAAAAGCTGGTATTTAATTCTTAGCTTACACTTCTTTAGGAGAATGCTGGCAATGAACAAGTAAATGGATTATAGGAGAGGAAAGCAAAAAGTTGGTTTGCTATGAAAGCTGAATTTTGTCTATGTACAGGTTAATTTAACACATCCTTTAATTGTGATTAAGACTCTCCAAAGATGTTGGTATTGTATTTTCTTCATGTGGAAGTCTCTGTGTCTTACACTTGTAATCTTTAATTATGTCTATAGCTGAAATGTGTGATAGTAGGCAATAAAATGGATTTCCAAATTATAATAGGAAAATTATCAAATACTATTTTGAAATTAGGAAAGGAAATGTTTGCCTTGAATAGAATGCCTTCAGCATTGCAGGGCAAGTTATTGTAATGGTTGTCTTTTAAGCATTTTATCTTGCAGCCTGCACGGAAAACATAATCAATTATCACAATTTTCTCATTATCTTTAAATTAGGTTAGTGATGGTTAAATGGAGAGGAGGGAAAGTGTTTGAAGTACTGAAGATAAGATATCAGTGCACATATTTTCTGATAATCTGTACTTATAATTGCTTTATGTAAAAGTTTGATGTACTCCATGCATGGATTTAGAAACTAGTCCATGAATGTTCTGTTTTACTCAACTTTCTCCAATTTTCTTCTGTCACTTCCTCCTCTGTTCAAGAAATTGATTCTTTGGGTTACTTAATTGTTTCTGTTGGTATGTAGTGTTCACCGTGTATAAGCCTGGACATTTTTTTTTAGCAGATTTTGGTCAATAAGACATGAGCTTATTATTGATGGAAATGTGTTGCTGGAAAAGCGCAGCAGGTCAGGCAGCATCTAGGGAACAGGAGAATCGACGTTTCGGGCATTAGCCCTTCTTCAGGAATCAGGCTAATGCCCGAAACGTCGATTCTCTTGTCCCCTAGATGCTGCCTGACCTGCTGCGCTTTTCCAGCAACACATTTCCATCTCTGATCTCCAGCATCTGCAGACCTCACTTTCTCCTCATGAGCTTATTATTGTCCAGCATCTACACATCCTTCCAGCAGGGGTCTCTTGTTATCAATTACTAGCATCCCAACACCAACATGCTGAAATCAGTCACCTGAGCCAGAAAGGGAATTTTCAACTGGTGTCTTTCTGTTCAGCATAACTCAGCTGTATGCCATCTTAGCTAAGTGACTGGTTGGAAGAATAATTTTGCTAAAAAAAATTAAAAGCATTTTCTTTTGTCGTTAAGATGGTCATTGTATTATGCCTGAATAGATATTCTTGGTCCAGACATACTTTCTCAAAACTGACCCGTTGAATATCAGAGTTGTCCAAAAACTGAAAAATTTGAAAATGTTCTGTAAGTCAAAATGAATTTAGCTAGTCAATTCACTAGATATTGGATGATGCCATACCTATCTGTTTCACCACTTACTGGTCCATTCTCGTGCTACAGGCCCTTGACCCCACCTGCCCCACAATACCCAATCAAAATCCATAATCCAGCATGAGTTTGGTAGTGAGGTTGCCAGTGTTGAGAGAGTGTGCAGGAATAGCCTCAGAAGGTGATAGTATAGCTTAATATGCACATTCTGCATTGTGTGCATTATACTTTCTGAAAACCTTTCTAAATGCAGATTTTTTTAGATTAGATTCCCTGCCTGGCACCCTGGCGCTGTGAGGCAGCAGTGCTAACCACTGAGCATCCATTTTTTTCCACATGGGAGGATTCTTCAAATTCTATTTACTGTAACAGACTAGTAATTTTTGTTGTTATTGTCTATGTTGAGTCTGCACGTTCTCCCTATGTCTGCACGGATTTCCTCTGGGTGCTCTGCTTTCCTCCCACAATCCAGAGATGACAGGTTACGTGGATTGGCCATGCTAAATTGCCCGTGGTGTCCAGGAATGTACAGGCTAGGTGGTTTGGCAATGGGAAATGCAAGGTTATGGAGATAGGGTAGCATAGCAGGTCTGGGTGGGATGTTCTTCAGAGAGTCGGCTTAGACTCAATGGGCTGAATAGCCTGCTTCCACACTGTAGGGATTCAGTGATTCTATAAAATGTTTAAACTATAAATATTTTCTTTGTACCAGAAATACAGACTGAAAATTCTGCGTTTTTCTAACTTTTGAGTGCTGTTTCATTTTGACCAGTTTTTGTTTGTCTCCGATTTGACTAGATCTTATTTTGAACTAAGTTCAGAAAAACTTAAAACCCTAAATAAAGGTGTTCTAGTTAAAGTTGTCATTTCAGTGAAGCTCTGATTTTAAGCTTTGCAATTGGCTGAATAATAGCAAAACATCTGGTGCTCATTCGTCTTTGTCAGTGAGTATGCACTATTCAAAAATGTAGTTTCTAAGGAACATCAAAATATTTACAATATAATGTTTTTCTCTGGATAAAAATGTTGTCATTCGTCTTAACTTCCTGAAAAGTCAATGATGTTCCTACCAGTATTCATAACCACCTGCTTAAAATGGCACTTCTACTGTATTTATGAATTGACTCAGTTATGATAATTACCTGCAGAAAATTTAAATCCCAGAGGATTAGAAAATCTAGTCAACCTATATTGGGTAAGAATTGTTGATCAGGACGAGAAGCATAAAATTCTACTCCTCTTTGAGCAGGGCTAGGATTTGCTAGCATTCACCCAAAGCACTTACAACCAATGAAAAGCATTGAAGTTCAGTCACTATCATCAGTTTTGGCATTACATAGCCAGTCTGCACACACCAAATTTCTGCAAGCAACAATTAATAACATAACCAAGTGACTAATTCTTACATCATTTAAGGGATAATTGCTTGACAAGACAAGTTAAGAACTGCTATCAAAAACAAAAACAGAAATTGCCGGAAAAATTAGGCAGGTCTGGCAGCACGTGTGGAGAGAAAGCAGAAATAACGTTTCGGGTCCAGTGACCCTTCTTCAGAACTGCCATGCTGCCCACCCAAGAAAGCTGGCAAGGTATTTATTCAAGCAGTCATCTGCAAGATGGCACCATTGACAGTGCAGCCCCTCAGTACTGTCTGCTTAGATTGTGTTCAGACCTCTTCAGTGGGTTTTAAACCAATGATTACAGCTGAAACTACTACCATTAAGTCAAAGCTAAAACACAAAGCAAGTGGGAGTTTGACTGAACAATCTTTGATCAAAATTTGTTCAAGCTTTCTATTTCAGCAAGCAAGTGATGAAACCATAAGGTCTCCTTTTATTGTCGGATGTGGTTCGGAAAACATTTTACCAAGCTGTCTCTTTTTTTGAGGATTTTAAGCAAATGTAACAAGAGTGTAGAGAGTTGACTTAACAAAATGTCAGCTGTAGATTACAACAAAGAAGCTTTAATTGATATGTCATCACCTCTTTCAAAACATAATTATTTGAAGTGACTCGACTGTCCTAGAAGTTGCCAGCTGGTTTGTGTTCAGCAAAGTCCAACAAACAGTATTGAGACAAATTACCAGTTAATCTGTTTCTGGTGGTGTTGCTAAAATATAATTTGAAGAACAGAGAACTCTACCCATATGTTTGCTGAGCTGCAGAAAGGTTGCCAACATTTTATGGATACTTCATTGACTTTCGGAATATGCATGAGCTGTATACCCAATCCTTTTATCAGATTGAGAGTGTTTTTTTATTTTCAAAGTTCATCAGTCTGTGCTGAATAGTTTAAAGTTAGATGCTCTCTGATGACTTTCATCAATGTTTTATTCCAGGTGTTATTTTAGTTTCAGCTTCTGATACCACTGATTCTGACAGCAGTGGCAGCACAGTTGCAGTTGTGTAGCATTACACAGAATGAACAAATTATCCAAAAGATACAGACACAGTTTTAAGTTTCTGGCTGCAGACTTTTCGCAATGCTACCAGAAGGTCTTTAATGGCCGCTAGTGCAAAAGCTGCTTCACTGTCCATGACCACCAATATTGTGAACACAACAAATGCAAGGGTCATTTGACAACTTACTTCACCTTTAACTAGAACAAAACTTTAAAATGCATCATTTGTCTCCACTAGTATTTCGGCTCTCGTGGTGCTCCAGAAATAAATCCTTTCATGCACTGAGCTTCGCTGGAGCACTGCAGCAGGCCTGAGTCAGAAATGTTGACCATGGAACATAGTGGTGTGTTGAAGTGGCAGGCAACTAAAAGCTTGGGGTCATTTTTGTGAATACAACATGAGTGATCTGCAGAGTGTTCAGCCTGTCTGCATTTTGTCTCCCCACTGTGGAGGAGACCACATTACGAACAGCAAAAATGACCTCCAAGCTTCCAGTTTTGAAATGCTAGCTCTGTCTTCATAGGTGCTGCCAGAACAGCTGACTTTCTCCAGCAATTTCAGTTTTTGTTTCAGATTTCCAGCATCCTGTTGGAAATGATGCTGCCTGGGCGTGAGTGCAGAACATTTTTGTACTCCAGCCTGTGCTATTATTCAGTAGGATTCAGTGACCTGTGACACAACTCCATTTACCTGTCTCTAACCTTTGTGTCTTTGTTAATACCCTTAGCAAGCGTAAATGGTGTCCATATTCTGATCAAGATTGGAAACCCCATTTCTGACCCTGATCAGGCAAAAATAGTACAATCTTGCCTTTGGATGAGTTCTCTCCATGTGGAGTTAAGAATCAGGACACTTCCAAACTGAAAAGCTCTAGTGTAGGACAGAAATTCATGTATCCAACAGCAGAGTGGCTTGGCATTGAAGCCACACCCCATTTTACAGCACCAGCTACTGTATCCCAAGATTTCCAAGGTCCTCAAGATTGGCTTGGGTAATCAGAACCCTCCAAAGTCTCTGACTCTCACTTAAATTTAAGGAGTTTCTTTGGTGGATTCCAGCTACTGGCAATTGCTGTGCAGTCAGTACATAAGGACATCTGTCTGGTCACAGCATGCATCCTCCATGGTATGCTAGATCTTCAACTGTCTAGAAGCTGAATGATCTGAGCTAATATCTTCAAGAAAAGTGAGGAAACAGTGAGTTTAGAATCTTCAACTGCACTGTTCATTGGTGGATTGGCTTTGATATGATTATTAGTTTTATTGAAAAGAATTTCAACTCCTAATAAGTAATAAGTATTAAATAGGAAGCATCAGATCAGATTTAAAAAAAGAGACTGTCCAGTGAGGATGATAGATTCTTGCTCTATACCAATGTGGAGTAAAAAGCATTATTGTTTTCCAGTAAAATATGGGCAGATTCAATAAATCCCACAGCTGAGCACTGTTATATTTGTGAAAGTTTCTATTGCTTACTGTTTATTGTTAGTTTGCTACAGATGTTCTGATGGAGCAGTTTTGTGTTTTGTTCTCCTCAGGGAAATCGCACTTGGCAATAGTGCAGAGAGTCAACAATGAGGGAGAAGGTGATCCTTTCTATGAAGTAATGGGTATTGTCACTTTGGAAGACATAATTGAAGAAATTATAAAATCAGAGATCTTGGATGAAACAGACATTTACAGTATGTATTGCTTCCTGCAGTATCTCCTGGAAAGATGTAAGCAGCTAAATCTGTTAATAGTAATTAATAGATTAATTCAATCGCAGCATTTTCCTGCAATGGCATTTCCAGAATGCAATTTTCTTTTCAACTGTTCTTGAATAAACTATTTCAGCTGTAGACATAGAACAGTAGATGCCCACCAGAACTTTCTTATGTGCTACTCTCCCAATGAGGCATCTCTCAATCTCAGAAGAGGAATCTGACCTCCTGCACTTTCTATTCCATATTTATATTAAATTGTACATGACTGTGGATTTATTCACGTAAGGAGCTAAATTGATATTGTCTAAATTCATTTAGGTTTACACTCAAGGGATAAGGAAACAGACTATTCCTGCATTTTCATTGTATACCTCTCTCCTAAATATTGAGTCTCCAAGGGGCTTACAGAATGCACTGTTGTTGATCCTTTGTGTGTGTTTGAAAATAAAAAAAAAATTTGGATAGGATGATTTTGTTATATTTGGCCAGATGTGGAACCAGTGTACAGTTGTTCTGGCAGTTCAAACATGTATTAATTAGGATAGTAACCAGTCATGTTTCGTGACCCTATGCTATTCTTCAGTTTTATGAACACTTGGTGTTTTCTTGTAAAATAATATTGAACTCATGTTCATTGTATTCAGGTGTGGGTATTAATTAGAGGCACATACTTAATTGGAATAGGTTGAAAGAGATTTTTTTTTGTTGGAGGGCTTGGTGTGCTCTTTGCTACTCTGTACATAAATTCTTGAAAGTGAGCAAAAGACCAGGCAAGAATATTTAATCCTTGCCTACCCAGCTATCGGAGTATTGATTGTGTACTAATTATCACAAGAATCAAACCACATTTTAACTTTTTATTGGTAAGGTTCAGAGACAGGGAAAGCATAGAAAGAGGTTGAAGCCTGGTCATAAGTATTTTAAAAATGCAAATTGATTTTAGAGAAATGTATAAACTATGTTAATATACGTGGTTCTTGTTTAGATTTCCAATGTGCATTTTTAATTTAGCATGCTGGCTGACATTTCTCAACATTTTCCATTACTCCTCAGCCCTAAAGACCCTGTTGGAATTCTGACTTTACATTAACACTTGGCTGAATTTGAAGACTTCCTGTTGTATAGCAGCACAAAAGCCCAGATAGTTCTGGAGCAGCTACCAGAAATGCTCCAAAATACATAGAGATTTATCAAACATGTTAAACAACAGTGCAGATTGAAGGCCCTATACGGCAACATGGTGTCTAATGAGTCTAATTATCCACTTTTTGCTTAATTGATCCATCTTTAAGTGGCTGCAAAAAGCATTTTCTCCATATGCTCATTCAGAATTCGCAAATGACTGTGGATATCTTTTATCGGGATTCATGGAACCTTTGGCCCTCTATCTGCTTGTCTTCCTTGCTGCTTCTTGTATCTTGGCCCTGCTTGGACGTAATGCTGAGCACATGATACTTCTCTAATGGATGTATCGGAATATATTGAATCAGAATCAAAGAGATTATCATAATCTTCATCATCATCTTCCAAATCCATATTTTCTTCAGGTTCCACTGTTTCGCTGTGGTCCAGCTCATCCTCTTCAGAGCTACTTAAAATCAAGGCTGCTATCTGTGGATGAAAAGAATTTGGAGGAGGCATTGTCTTTGTTTACACTGGAGGTATGTGGACCTATATAGAAGCTATTGAATTCTTCTGTAGCTCCCAGCACATCTGAGAAGAAGCAGCCAATTACTATTTGCACTGTTGCCAGGAAGTACTACAATTCCTTAAAGTGACCCTTAACCAATTATAACGATGGATTATAATATAGCTCACATGGACAACCATTTCTTTGAGCCTAATTTAATAGTCATGTTATATTTTGAACAGTAATTTTGGCTTTGTTGCATTTAGCCAGACTTTTTTAAAGTACTGAATGAAGCATTGATCAAGTCACCTTATGTGATGATTCATTATTTGGATAGATTGCATAAAATGTTGAGTTATTGATGATGGAACATGCAGCTAAATTTACACGTCTGCATCTGCAATTTTAGCCATGACTCACTTGTATTTCTCAATTAGAAGAGCAAGTTTTAAGTGCCACTTGAAGACATGAGTACAAAAATTGAGGCTGATGCAAAGTGAAGTACTGAGGGAATGCTACAGTGTTGAAAATGCTATCTTTTGGATGAGATGTTAAACTGAGACCATGTTTGTATAGACACCCAGAGGCAGTATTCCAAAGAGTGGGTAAGTTATTCCTGGTCACAATAGTTGTTGTATCAATCCAGGTTTCTCTCCTCTTTCTTTCTATCTGTCCTTTGCACTTCAGTGTGACCATACAAGTTTGTAGCAGAATAAACAAGACTATTTTAATTCAATAAATTTAATGTATGCAGAAGATTTCAAAAGGACAAAAACATTTAGTTTATCACTAAAGTTTATCAAAGTGCATAAATTTTTGTGAAGCAAGTGAACATCGTGGCTATCAAATTCCGATGAGGCCTTTGAAACTGTCCTTAAAACCAAACTCTGTCCTTCAACATACCTTGAGGGAGCAATTGGGCAACATTCTTCTTTACTATCATCTGGTGACCTTGTTAGATTTGAACTAACTCCTATGACCTTGACGAGGACTTGATGCACCGCATCCATATACTCAGCCTGTATTATTCCACTTGCTTATAGATAGAGCTTGGCATCTTGACTTCTTTCCACTTTACGTGTGCCATTTATACTTGAATCTTTTGTTTGGAAATGTTGCCCTGTTTCATGACCTCTGCTTCCAGATAATACCTTCTTGTCTCTCGTTCTTTTACTTGACAATTTCCTTTCTCTATGTGCTCAGTAATGTTTGCTTCCAGTGTACTATTTCACTAATTTGCACCCTTTTTGAAGATTTTCTGACTATGCAAAACTTACAGAAATTGGCTTATGCATAAACATGCTGATGTGTCATGAAAAGCAGAGAGCTTTTCAGTTCACTTCATTCTTGTCAGTAGATTCAGTATCAAAATCTAAATTATGTATTAATGACTGTTATTAGTGACAGTATTACTGTTTTTAAAAATTCAATTGTGGGATGTGGAAGTTGCTGGCTGGCCAGCATTTGTTACACATCCCTAGTTGCCTTTGAGAAGGTGGTGAGCTGCCTTTTGCTCATGGGTATTTGGTGAGGATATTGAATCATAACCTTGAAAGGCCCGTGTTTTGATGGGAGAGGTGTGTCATTTATTATACTAAATAAGGTAGTACCTAGCTATTGAATCATATTGTTGAGAAGAGACAGTTTTTCTCCAAACAGCAACAATATTTTGTGTTGTGGCCTCTTCAATGTGGTAGTGTGCAATAGAAGGCACTTCAGGGTAGTGTTGTCAAGTAAATTTTGATGGTTTGTCACATAAGCAAATGCCTGTCAATGACTAAATGCCAAGCAGATGACAAAAAGCTTGGACAAAGAATTCTGTTTTGTATGAAGTCTGAAAGGAAAGTGATGGCGAAGTTTAGAGGTTTAAGAAAGGAATTCCAGAGTATTGGAGCATTCAGGATTGAAAGCATGGCTGTCAGTGGTGGGGCGTTTAAAATCAAGAATATTCAAGGAGCCAGATTTGGGAAGTTGCAGATATCCCAAAGGATTGTGAGGCTTAAGGAGATTACAGATAAAGGAAGAGAGAAGTTTGAGAAGGTTTTAAAATGTGGATAGGAATCTTAAACTGGAGTTGTTACTTAGCTGGGAGCAATGTAGTTTAACAAACTCAGGCGTGATGGGTGAATAATACATGGTGTGAGTTAGAACATGGGTAGCAGAGTTTTGCATGAACTTAAACATTTGCAGGGTGGAACACGTGAAATTGGCCAGGACCACATTGGAATAGTAGGTATAGAGTTAGCAAGTTGGATGAGGGTTTCAGCAGCAGATCAGCTGAGGCAGTGATGCAGTCCGATGGTGTTACAGCGATGAAAATAAATGATCATGGCAATGATGCAAATAATGTGCTTAGAAGCTTATCTCCAGTCAAATATGTCACTAACGTCTAATTCTGCCTCAGACAGTCAACAGGGAGAGGGATGGTGTCAATTTCCGGAGAACAAAGTTTGTATTGGGGGCAAAGACAATACTTAGTTGAATGTTGATAATATTGGTCCAGGTAGTATCGGTAATGCATCCAGTTGATTGTGGAATCATGGTAGAAGATCTCTATAATATCAAAATGGGTAGGAGAATTTGGAGGTTATATTTGATATCACTGAAATTCCCTCTGTATGCCACTGAAAATTCTTCATTTTGCATTTGCAGCTGACAATCGTTCAAAGAAAATAGCTCACAGGGAACAAAAGCGGCAAGATTTCTCACTGTTCAAAAACTCAGAAAGCGATTCAAGAGTCAAGGTATCTCCTCAACTTCTACTAGCAACTCACCGGTTTTTAGCAACAGGTAATTTAGAGTAATATAGAAATGTTTTCTGCTGCTGTAAATGCTTCAGAGTCTTTTTTTGTCTTGTGTTCCTTGTTTAGTCCTACAGTAATTAAATAAGTCTACATGTCCCAAGTTAATTTGCAGCTAAATTGTATATACATGTGCCAAACCTGGATCAGTTCAAATAAGCCTATAGCAAAACAAATTCTAAATTTTAGAAATATATCCAGTGTTATGGACCAGACCAGACCTCTCAAAGTATATGATGGAGAAAAACAAGACTCTAACTTTTATATTTTTTTAGAAAAGTAAATGTAAGGCACTATGTTCCAAGTAATGATTCAATTGGTCAACCACTAAGCTTTAATCAAAATACACTTTATTCTTACAATACAGTTAACATACAACAAAAAGAAGAATGGGCATAACTTTACTGTATTGAGATACTTAAGTTAATGTTTTGTTTAACAATTAATCATCAACTGTTCCAATATACGCAGTATCCCATAAACGCACCCTTGGCAAAGGCAATTCAACAACAGTTATTATTCTCATGTACTGTCTCTCCAGTCCTGCAGAAAAAAAAACAGTGAAAGAAACAATCTTCCCTTTTCAATTTTTAAGAGGAAACTTCTCTGTCTAAGACTTCATTCTAGCAGCAGAGAACTCAAACTTTCAGCTCCAGCAAAACCTTACTCCACAGAAAGCAAAACTAAAGTCTTCTGGGTCTGTGTGAGCCTGACCGTGCCCACTCATTCTTTTGTCTTACTTTATAAAAAAGACCAAAAGCTGTTTACTAACTGCCTATCTGAAGGAGAGATAGTGAGGAAAGAGATCAATCTGAGACTGGTACAGTTGAGAAAAGAAGCGAGTCAAACAGTCAGGGACAAAGCAGAGAACAAGGTAGTACTGATAAATTAAGCTGCATTTATTCCAATGCAAGAGGCCAAACGGTAAAGGCAGATGGACTCAGGGCATGGTTAGGAACATGGGACTGGAATATCAAAGCAATTACAGAAACATCGCTCAGGGAGGGACAGGACTAGCAGCTTAATGTTCCAGGATAGAAGTAGTACAGGATGGACAGAAAGGGAGGCAAGAGGAGGAGGAGGAGTGGTGTTTTTGATCAGGGATAGCATTCCTAGAAATACATCCAGGGAAGTTATTTGGCTTGAACTGAAAAATAAGAAAGGGATGATTACTTTATTTGGATTATATTATAGACTCCCTCATTGTCAGCGGGAAATTGAGAAACAAATTTGTAAGGAGATCTCAGTTATCTGTAAGAATAATAGGGTGGTTATGGTAGGGGATTTTAACTTTGCAAACATAGACTGGGACTGAGTCAAGATTAGAGTGGTGCTGGAAAAGTACAGCAGGTTGGGCAGCATCCGAGGGGCAGGAAAAATCGACGTTTCGGGCAAAAGCCCTTCATCAGGAATTAGAGTTGTTGTGGTTCTGTTCGCCGAGCTGGAAGTTTTTGTTGCAAATGTTTCGTCCCCTGGCTAGGCGACATCATCAGTGCTTGGGAGCCTCCTGCGAAGGAGGAGGCTCCCAAGCACTGATGATGTCGCCTAGCCAGGGGACGAAACGTTTGCAACAAAAACTTCCAGCTCGGCGAACAGAACCACAACAACGAGCACCCGAGCTACAAATCTTCGCACAAACTTTGAGAAATTAGAGTATAAAAGCAGTAGGAGTATACTTAAGAGGGAAATCAGGAGGGTAAAAAGGGGACATGAGATAGCTTTGACTAAATAAAGTTAAGGAGAAACCAAAGGGATTTTACAAATGTTTTACATTAAGGACAAAAGGGTAACTCGGGAGAGAAAAGGGCTCTCAAAGATCAGCAAAGTGGCCTTTGTGTGGAGCCGCAAGAGGTGTGGGGAGATACTAAGCAAGTGTTTTACATCAATGTTTACTATGGAAAAGGACATGGAAGATATAAAATGTAGGGACGTAAATGGTGACATCTTGAAAAATGTCCATATTACAGAGGAAGAAGTGCCGGATGTCTTGAAATGAATAAAAGTAGATAAGTCCCCAGGACCTGATCAGGTGTTCCTAGAATTCTGTGGAAAGGTGGGGAAATGATTGCTTGGTCCTTTGCTGAGATATTTGTATCATCGATAGTCACAGGTGAGGTGCCTGAAGACTGGAGGTTGGCTAACATGGTGCCACTGTTTAAGAAAGGTGGTAAGGACAAGCCAGGGAACTATGGACCGGTGAGCCTGACGTTGGTGGTGGGCAAGTTGTTGGAGGGAATCCTGAGGGACAGGATGTACATGTATTTGAAAAGGCAAGGACTGATTAGGAATAGTCAACATGGCTTTGTACGTGGGAAATCTTGTCTCTCAAACTTGATTGAGTTTTTTGAAGAAGTAACAAAGAGGATTGATGAGGGCAGAGCAGTGGACGTGATCTATATGGACTTCAGTAAGGCATTCGACAAGGTTCCCCATGGGAAGCTGGTTAGCAAGGTTAGATCTCTTTGAGTACAGGGAGAACTAGCCATTTGGATACAAAACTGGCTCAAAAGTAGAAGACAGAGAGTGGTGGTGGAGGGTTTTTTTCAGACTGGAGTCCTGTGACCAATGGAGTGCCGCAAGGATCGGTGCTGGGTCCACTACCTTTCATCATTTATATAAATGATTTAGATGTGAGCATAAGAGGTATAGTTTGTAAGTTTGCAGATGATACCAAAATTGGAGGTGTAATGGACAGTGAAGAAGGATCTTGATCAGATGGGCCGTTAGAGTTTAATCTAGATAAATGCGAGCTGCTGCATTTTGGGAAAGCAAATCTGAGCAGGACATATACACTTAATGGTAAGGTCCTAGGGAGTGTTGCTGAACAAAGAGACCTTGGAGTGCAGGTTCATAGCTCTTTAACAGTAGAATTGCAGGTAGATAGGGTAGTGAAGAAGGCAGTTGGTATGCTTTCCTTTATTGGTTAGTGTATTGAATACAGGAGTTGGAAGGTCATGTTGCAGCTGTACACGACATTGGTTAGGCTACTTTTGGAATATTGTGTGCAATCCTGGTCTCCTTCCTATTGGAAGAATGTTGTGAAAAGTGAAAGTGTTCAGAAAAGATTTACTAGGATGTTGCCAGGGTTGGAGGATTAGAGCTATAGCAAGAGATTGAATAGGCTTGAGCTGTTTTCCTTGGAGCATCGGAGGTTGGGGGGTGACTTTATAGAGGTTTATAAAATCATGAGAGGCATGGATAGGATAAATATGCAAAGTCTTTTCCCTGGGGTGGTGGAGTCCAGAATTAGAGGGCATAAGTTTAGGGTGAGAGGGGAAAGATATAAAAGAGACCTAAGAGGCAACTTTTTCTTGCAGAGGGTGGTACATGTATGGAATGAGCTGTCAGAGGAAGTGGTGGAGGCTAGTACAATTGCAACGTTTAAAAGGTATCTGAATGGATATATGATTGGAAGGGTTTGGAGGAATATGGGCCGGGTGCTGGCAGGTGGGACTAGATTGGGTTGGGATATCTGGTTGGCATGGACGAGTTGGGCCAAAGGGTCTGTTCCCGTGCTATACATCTCTATGCCTCTGTCCAAATACACGCAGTATAAGGAATAAAGTAAATGAGCTTGTGGTACAGATAAAAATTGGCAGGTATAACATGATGGGCATCACAGGAATGTGGTTGCAAATGTATTAAATAATTTGTTGGAGCAAGGAAGTGTTGGCATCCTTGATGGGTTCAGCAACCAACATTCTTCCATTTATTCAATGTGAATGACAGAGGGGTTGAATGAATACTTTGTATCAGTTTCCTTGAAAGCAGATACTACTAGCATTCTAAAAATATATATTAATCAGAAGACTATAATAATCTCCAGAGATAAATATTACAGTAATTAATAGGGCCGAAGGTAGATAGATCCCATGGATTGCATAGGTTATGTCCTGGTTTTAAAGTAAATAGTTACCGAGATAGTGGATGCACTGATAATAATCTTTCAAGAATCCTTAGAATCTGGGGAAGTCCCAGAAGATTGCAAATGTAACACCCTAATTTATAAAGGGAAGGAGACAAAATACAGGTAACAGTAGGCCAGTTAGCGTTAATATTTGTCATTGGGGAAATATTAGCATCCATTATATTCATATACCTATCCAGATACCTTTTAAACGTTGCAATTATACTAGCCTCCACCACTTCCTCCGGCAGCTCATTCCATACACGCACCACCCTCTGTGTGAAAAAGTTGCCCCTTGGGTCTCTTTTATATCTGGCCTATTCAACCAACAAATAGCATAAGCAGCAAGTGATAGAACTAAGATATGCTGCAACCAACAAATCAGACCTAAGCTTCTCAATCCTGCCACATCCACCTCCTGACTACCCAAAAACTGTTCACCGTCTACAAGGCACAAGTCAGGAGTGTAATGGAATACTCCCCACTTGCCTGGATGGGTGCAGCTCCAACAACACTCAAGAAGCTTGATCCATCCAGGACAAAGCAGCCCACTTGATTGACACTACGTCCATGAACACCCATTATCTCCACCACCGATGCTCAGCAGCAGCAGTGATAGTAGAGCATTTAGAAATGCATTATGTAATCAAACAGAATCAGCAATGCTTCATGAAGGGAAAGGTATGTCTCACAAAATTCGAGGTAATGAGCAAAACAGATAAGAAATAGTCAATGAAGCATATGTGATTTCCAAAGGACATTCAATAAGGTACCACACATAAGACCACTTAATAATATGAGCCCATTATGTTGGGATAGAATATTAGCATTGATAGAGGATTGGTTAGTAATAGAATATAGAGAGTTGGAAAAAAGGGCACATTTTCAGAATGGCATGCCAATGGGATCAGTGCTGGTATCACAATTATTTGCAGTCTATTTTAATAACTTGGATGCTGGAAGTTTACCAGTGACTGGAAAGTAGATGGGAAGACAACCAGTGAGGATGACACAAAGAGATTGCAGAAATACAGACAGGTTAAGTGAGTGGGCAAAAACTTGGCACATAACCATTTATTTTCCCACATTATGCTTATGTACTTTGGCAGGAAAAATAGAAAAGATAAATATTAATTAAATGGTCCAGCATTTTCTCCATCAATGATTTCCATCAAGCTTGGGGATCAACCTGGTTCAATGGAGAGTGCAGGAGGGCATGTCAGGAGAAGCATCAAGCATACCTAAAAATGAGATGTCAACCTAGTGAAGCTACCAAACAGGACCACTTGCATACCAAATAGCATAAGCAACAAGTGATAGAGCTAAGATATTCTGCAACCAACAGACCAGATCTAAGCTTCTCAGTCTTGCCACATCCACCTCCTGACTACCTGTTCACTGTCTACAAGGCACAAGTCAGGAGTGTGATGGGATATTCACCACTTGCCTGGATGAGTGCAGCTCCAACAACACTGAAGAAGCTTGACACCATCCAGGACAAAGCAGCCCGCTTGATTGGCACTGCATCCACAAGTACTCACTATCTCCACTATCGAAGCTCAGTAGCAACAGTTGTACCAACTACAAGATGCACTGCAGAAATTCACCAAAGATTCTAAGATAACACTTTCCAAATCCCCAACCACTTCTATCGAGAAAAACAGCAGCAGATACATGGGACCACCACCACCTGCACGGTCCCTCCAAGCTACTCACCATGTGACTTGGAAATATATTGTCCTTCCCAGTGTTGCTGTGTCAGAATCCTGAATTCCCTCCCTGAAGGCATTGTGGGTCAACCTAGAGCACATGGACTGCAGTGTTTCAAGAAGGCAGCTCACCACCACCACCTCAAGCACAACTAGGAACTGGCGGTAAATACTGGCCCATCCAGCAAAGCTGGTGAATTTTTTAAAAACCTGCAGAAATCTGCAGCTCAGATGGATTTGTGAGTCCTCATGCATAAATCACAAAAAGTGTAGTTCAGCAGGTAATAGGGAAAGCAAATGGACTGTTAGCCTTAACTTTTAAGGAAGTGGAGTCAAAAAATAGGGAGGTGTTGATTTTGGTGGAGGAGTAGTGTTTGTGATCACAGTTGTCTAATATACGCAGTCAACAATTTGTAGTAATTTTCTGGTTGTTTCTTGGAGTTTGCTAAGATTCAGCACTTTAGATATGCATTAGTTAATTAGATAAAAAGAAGTGACAATCATAGTGATTTTCTGTGGTTCACCGGTATCAGGGTGCACTCAGATTGTTGGCATGGACAGTGTCAGTCATCTTGTAAAGGCTGCATCCTGCTCTTTATCAAAAGTGTTAGGAAACTCATCCCTGAGTTTACCACCCCCTCCTCTTCTGGTCCACCTTCTATTGGGTCAAGACAGCTTTCTGAGGACCGTGCTCTGCCCCAGAGCACTTAGAATCATACAGTCTGAAAAGAGGCTATTCAACCCATCAAATCTGCACCGACCTTCCAGACAGCATCCTAACAAGACCCAGCTCCTTCAGCGTATCCCTACTATCCCACGTTTACTATGGCTAATCCACTGAATGTACACTTACCTGGACACAGTGGGACAATTTAGCATGGCCATCTTTGGACTGTGGGAGGAAACCACATAGACACAGATATTGTGCGAACTCCACATACAGTCGCCTAAGGCTGGAAATGAACGTGGGCCTCTGGTGGTGAGAGGCAGCGGTGCTAACCATTGTGCCATCATCCCACCCCAAATAGCAGCATTTTTTGATGTCTCCTATTTATAGGGGGTGATAACTTATGCTGTTTTAATCAATTGTCTGAATCCTTTTGGCCAGTGACCACAGGACAGCTACTCAAGATGTTGAATGATCATTGTCCCACTTGTTCTCCTTTATGAGAGAGTCTAGGACCAGTTCATAGTCTCAGAGTAAGGGGTCACCCATTAAAACACTGTTAACAAAGAATTATTTTCCTGTCAGGGTAATGATTACTGGAACTGTTACTGCAGAGGGCTTTTGAGCCTGGGTTGTTAAGTATATTCAAGGTTGAGATTTTTATTCAGAGAGAGTCAATGAATGTGGGGAAAGGCATGATCTCATTGAATGGCAGAGCAGATTCGATGGACCAAATGACCTACTTCTGTTCCTTATGGACTACATGCAACTGAAAACTTTAAAACTGCAAAGTGAACAGTAAAATCATGTGATGATCTACATGAAGTAGGAGCAGCAGTAGGCATTTGGCCCAAAAGCTACCCTGTTATTCAGTAAGATCAAAGTTGTTCTGCTTGTGACCTTAACTCCACTTTCCTGCCTGCCAAGAAAATTCAGAAGACAGCCATCAGAGAGAAGCAATTTCTTGTTATCTCAGGAGAAATGGGAAGCCAATTATTTTTAAGCCATGTCTTCAGTTCTTCATTGTTTTATGAGGGAAAGCATTCTCTCAGGATCTAACCAAGAAACTCTTTCAGATTCTTGTATATTTCAACAGGATCACCTTATTCTTCTAAACTTCACTGAGTAACGGACCCAAATTGCTAATCTTTCCTTCTAATACATCACCTTCCCTGCAGGAGTTAGCCTAGTATAGTTTCCAAGTTATGTCTTTTTTTAAGAGGCCAAAATTGCATTCAATGGGAGTACACTTTTGAATGCCCTTTGCAATTAAGACAAGACTTTTATGCTTCATCCCCTTTAAAACAAAAGTCAGCATTCAATTTTCCTTCCTAATTACCTGCTGTACATGCACACCATCTTTTTCTGATTTTTTTTGTTAAGCGGATGCTTATATCACTGTACATCTCAGTATTCTGTAGTCTCTCTCCACATAAATAATATGTTGTTTCTATAATCTTTCTGCGAAAATGGACAACTTCACATTTCTCACATACTTCCATCTGCCAAATGTTTTGTCACTGACTCAATTTCATTTTGCAGATTACTGTATCATCTTGACAACATGACTTCCTTCCTATTTTTGTACTGTTGGCAAGTCTGGCGACAATGCAGTTAGTCCTTCGCCCTTGTCATTAATATTGATTACAGTATAAATAATTGAGACCCCAGCACTGACCATTGTTGCAATCCAAAGTTACAGCTTGCCAAGTTGAAAGTAGCCCATTCATCCTGGCTTTCTCTTTCCAATTATTTAGTCAACCCCCTATTCAAACCAATATATCATCCCAAACACGGTGAGCTCTTGTTTTGTGTAGTAAGCTGTTAGATGGCATCTTGTAGCATGTTTCAGAGATCTAAAAACACTGCATCTACTGTTGCCCTTTTATTTACCCTCCTTGCTGATCTTTCAGAGAATCTAATAAGATCAAAGTATTTTCCCTTTAAAGACAAGTGCAATGATCTTGGTCAGGTTACCCTCCCACATTCAGTTTTCAAAATTCACTTTACTTGAAGCTCATTTAGAATTTATTTAAAAATGGTGTATAAATTCAAATCTGTATCACTCAACCTAATTATGTACTGTCTTTTGTTGTTTTTCTCTCCTTCTGCATTTTGTAACCCTTCAAATTAGAAAATAATTTTTACTGATTACAAAGGTGTGCTAATGTTATAAAGTTTTGAATTTGCTTTCATGAAAGAAACTGTAGTCTGTTGATAAAGAAATGACAATATCTCATTATTTAAAAAAAAAATTCAAGACTACAGATCATTTGAATTAAACTAATTCAAGACTGGAGTAGACTGCACGCTGAAGACAAAACATTGTGAACTGGGGGGATTTCGGTAAGAATAGGCACGTTTTTAATTGGAATGCAAAGGCAAAGTGATATCACTATGAAAGATATTTCAAGATCGCATCTTTTTTTTCTTGAATAGAGGTGGAACCTTTTAAAAGCACATATATATCAGACAAGATTCTGCTAAGGCTTCTCAAACATCCCAACGTCATCTGGGAATTAAAGTATGATTGGCAAAACAAACAGTCCCTCGACCACTATCTTTACCAACGGAATAAACCTGTTGATTATTTTGTACTTATCTTACAGGTATGTCACTATCTAAATTCCTTATTGTTACATCATTGAGATTATGGAGCACTCTTGCCTTTTGCTATACTGAGGGAGATGGTCATGTAGTTATAATGTGACTGGACTTGTAATCCAGAGGCCCAAGATAATAGGGATGTGAGTTCAAATCTCACCACTTATTAATAAATGGTCACCATACTAAGTATCATCTAATTCAACAATGATGACCTGCAGGGAAGGAAATCTGCTGTCCTTATTTGGTCTAACTTACATGTGACTCCAGACAGTATGGTTATCCTCTGAATTGGTCTGGCAAACTATTTAGTTCAATTAGAAATGGGCAGTAAATGCTGGCCTTCCCAGCAAAAATATCCACATCCCATTAAAGAATTAATAAAAGCAAAAGTATGTGTTTCATATATTTGACCCACTGACCCTGTTTATTCGGTTAAATTGTAAACTCTAAAAGACTCTTAGATTAACTTAATGTATTTAATTTCCTTCATAACAGCAGAAGATGTAAGAGCCAAAGTAGGTCATTCAGCCCATTGAGTCTGCTCTACCATTTAATGAGATCATGGTTGATCTAATTATCCTCCGCTACACTTTCCTGCCTTTCCCCTATAATTCTTAATTCCTTTATTGATTAAAATGCTGTCTATCTCAGAGAAAGCTCTTCCAGGAAGTGATTATTCACAGCTTTCTAAGTTTGAAACATCCTCCTCAAAATAATGTTTCTGAGATGCCAGTCGAATATTGTAGTTGGGATATTCAATCCTAACTTCTTGTGTGATAAACAGTGACAATGTGAGTTCCTAGTCATCAGTTGTAGTTGTAAAATATGTTTATTGCCAACAACACTAACTGCCTTTCTTGGTTTATTAATGTTTATGGGTTATTGTATATTGGTAGCCATCTTATGCTGCATTTGTATACCCAGATGCAAGTGTGTTTAAATGTGAATGGTCTCACAGTCAATTTCATAACGTTCTCAATCAGCATCCATATATTGACCTTTGTTAGGATTGGAGGTGGGATAGTGATTAGGCATAGAATGACTGATTAATTCCACTAGCTGAGTCATGCACCCAATTATGCCAATTTTAATTTTCTGTCAGTTGTGGTTAGATAATCCACTACAAAGTCAAGCAGAGTCTCCCAGTATGTACACAGAGTGATGCCTTTAGGCAATTACTTATTGAAAAATCTCTGCAAATAATATTGTTTAACAAATGGAAAATTACGATGTTCAAATTGTTCATTAAATGTGCATTATACTCCGATACTTAGAGTGTACTGGTGCTACAATTGTCAAAATGTCAACAAAGAAAAATACTGTTGGAAAAGAACAAATTTTATAAGGCCACAGTGCTAACAGGAAACCAAAAGTCAGGTGCTTGAATGTGTCTGAACATAATCCAGTGAAATCACTCCTCATTATAATTTCCTTTGCTTCTGATCTGTGTTTCTTTTTCTGGTTCCTTGGCTAATATTTCTACTTCAAATAACTTTCTGTATTGGCAGCTGCTTCCTATCTGACTTTCAGATCAGAAAATAAACAATTTATAGGGTGTTAAGCCCACAGAGCTCACTTCTTCCTGATAGTCTTAAACTCTGAATCTCCTTGCTATTCATAAATGTGTCATATCTTGCAGTATCAGGAAACCTCACTGTATGTCTCACTTTCCAGCAGCTAGACTGTGAATGTGACTGATTGCTGACAAGAGAAATGTAGGAGATTTCAGAATGGCATTATTTGATTTGGCACCTGCAAATGACCTACTTCATGATCATGTGAGGAGGTGAAAATGGAAAACTAAGCACTTTACTGAGGAAATAGAATTGAATCTGAACAAGCCGTATAGGAATATATATAGGAATCCAAAATTAGTGGACTTCAAAGATGTGAGTGAGATAAATAAAATTAGCCATAAGATTGATACAATGACTGCTAATCGCAATGCTTGATCATGTGTGACTTATAATTCTGACTTCATGCAATGGTTATTTCATATAGGGAAAGGTGGAAGTTGAAATAAGCAAAGAAGGCTTGAAATTTGAAAATGGAGCATTCACTTATTACGGTGTACCTGCACTCTTACCTGTGGCTTCTACAGGTAAAATTTCTCTCTTAATGTCACATAGTGTTTAGAACATTTATTTTAAATTGTCCGTAGGAGTTGGTGGTAGATTCTGTAGCTTCAAATCAGCATTCACAATGATCAATAATTTTGCTTGGCTCATTTGTGCTGCATTTTAAGGGAACATTTAGTATTTTAGTACCAATATTTCACAAAATTGAAAGTAGATTCTGCAGTAGTTTTACAACTTTTGAATATTGTTTCTTGTGTATATTAAAGAGTTTAGTTTTGGTGGCAGTGACAGGGGTGACATATGGTGACAGGATTGAATTTTCAACTGCCTCTGTGCTTGTCAATAATACATGCAGCTGTTTGAGGCTTCTTGAAGTCTCCATCAGCAGTTTGTTTTATTAATTTTTAACAAAAATGACTAGTACAAGATACTTTTGACAGCTTCATTCAGCTGATGTGTTCAGTGTGAAAGCAGGCCAGCCTTCGCTATTATGTTTTTCTTCTATTTGTATTCTATGGTTTGAACATCTGTTTGCATTGCAAAGTGTGATCTTGATTGGTTGTAGTCATAAAAATAAATTAGCCTTTAAACGTCACACAGGAAATTGGCCGCAAGATCGAGACATTTTTATGCTATACATTGATAATTTAAACTGTGATGAAGGTTTATAAGATATTGTTATTTTGGAACTTGGTTTAAAGAGGTGAATGGTTTTTGATTCTTTTGGTTGACTTTTTTTTAAGCATCGGATAATTCTTTTTTGAATTGGGTCAAAACAGCATTTCTGAGAAATCATACAACTTAATGACCTGGCGGAATATTGCTGATATATTTACTAAGTTGTATGTTTGCAATCCGATGGAAGAGAGATGAGAGGCCAGAAGCTAGTACAGTTCGGAACAAAAGATCTAAACCAGCAGATGTACTGGTTTACAGCCTCAAAGTAACTGAAAAATGCCCTTTATTTCCTTTGAGTTCAGTGTTAAAAGTCAATGAATTCATCTCTGACTGTGTGCCTCGTGAGAGGTGGAGAGAATTGCATCTGGTAAAACAAATGATGATGGACATTGCAGATTAGAAATTAAAACCATAAATGCAGGAGAAACTCAGCAGGTCTGGCAACATTTGTTGAGAGAAAACAGAGTTAATAGCTCAAGTCCAGTGCTAGTTAGTTGCTAGCTAGATTATAATTACCTACGTTCAAATGGGCTGGAATTTTTAAGGCTTTCCTCTCAATCCTGAAAATATTATGACACTTTCTCCCATATTTAAAGTTTCTGAGATACTTATTGATAACAATATCCACTTGCAAAACGTTTGGTCTGGGTCACTATTTACCCTAGCAAAACTGAGTTTGTCTTTTTATGAAGTCTATTATACCTCATTGACCTCTCTTTGTGTGAGTACCTTTTGGACTTTCGTTTTTCTATGTGTGTCCTCTTTTCTGAAGATGACCTACTATGGGTGTAGGTTTGCTCACTGAGCTGGAAGGTTCATTTTCAGACGTTTCGTCACTATACTAGGTAACATCAGTGAGCTTCCAGATGAATCACTGGTGGGGTGGCCTGCTTTCTATTGTGTTTGGGTTTCCTTGGGTTGGTGATGCAATTTCCTGTGGTGATGTCATTTCCTATGGTGATGTCATTTCCTGTTCTTTTCCTTGGGGGTAGTAAATGGGATCCAAGTCAATGTGTTTGTTGATAGAGTTCCGGTTGAAATGCCATGCTTCTAGGAATTCTCGTGCGTGTCTCTGTTTGGCTTGTTCTAGGGTGGATGTGTTGTCCCAGTCGAAGTGGTGTCTTTCCTCATATGTATGTAAGGATACTCGTGAGAGTGAGTCATGTCTTTTTGTGACTAGTTGAGACACCTTATCAAAGGCTTTTGGAAGTCTAGATAGATAACATCCACTGGGTTTCTCTTGGAGAAAGTGAGGACTGCAGATGCTGGAGATCAGAGCTTAAAATATGTTGCTGGAAAAGCACAGCAGGTCAGCAGGAATGAAGAAGGCCTTATGCCCAAAATGTCGATTCTGCTGTTCCTTTGATGCTGCCTGACCTGCTGCGCTTTTCCAGCAACACATTTTTAAGCACTGGTTTCTCTTATCTAACTCACTTGTTTCCTCTTCAAAGAATTCTAACAGGTTTGTCAGGCACAACCTCCCCTAGTAAATCCATGCTGACTTGTTCTATTTCGACCTTGGACTTCCAAGAATTTAAAAATCTCATCCTTAATGATGGATTCTAGAATTTTACCTACAGCCAAAATTAGGCTAATCGGCCCATAATTTTCCATCTTTTGTCAGATTCTTTCTTGAACAAAAGGGATACAACAGCCATTTTCCAATCATCTGGGACTTTCCCTGACTCCAGTGATTTTTGAAAGATTACAACCAATACCTCTGCTATTTCTTCAGCTACCTCCCTCAGAATTCTAGGATGTAGCCCATCTGGGCCAGGAGATTTCTCAATTTTTAGACTTTTTAGCTCTACTGGGCTCTGCTTCCAATCGATTTTAGTCGGTTCCTCTCTCATGCCCCTATAATTACCTTTATTTAACTATAACACCATTACATCCGATTTTGCCTTCTCTCTTTCAAACTGCACACTGAATTCTACCATAATTATTGTGTCTGACCTGCCCATTGCATTGACTTATCACGTCTGTTGTGGTTCTATACATTAAGAAGTGAATGGAGTTCAGTGATTTCCTTTTCCAAGTTTTATTTTTGCCTATTGGAGCCGACCTGATGTGTTGCTTTCAGTCCTTTGCTTTGCTTACCACCTAGAGTTAGGCCTGCCAAAGACTCATTGGAATGCCTACAACAGTTTGGACTCTTAGTCACCATAGTTGACACATTTAAGTCACCATAGTCTCTCCATTAATCTGCGCAGATCATTTGTCACTTTATGTACAGATTCCCCAAGATACTGTATCTTTCTGTTAAATTGTGCTTTTCCAAGAATTTTATGAGCTTGAGAATGTCTTTGAATGTTTTTGCAGCTTCTTTTATTCTTGCAATAACATAATCCACGATGCTCCCCTTTGCAAACAGCAATGCATTATTCGGCTTCTGACTTGGAATCCAGTTTCTCGGGCAGCATGGTGGTTAGCACTGCCACCTCATAGCACCAGAGACCCAAGTTCGATTCCAGCCTCTGGTGACAGTCTGTGTGGAGTTTGCACATTCTCCCCGTGTCTGCTTAGATTTCCTCGGGGTGCAGTAGTTTCCTACAACAATCACAAAAGATGTGCAGGTTAGATGAATTAGCTATGCTAAATTGCCCATAGTGTTCAGGGATGTGTAGGCTAGGTGCATTAGTCAGGGATAAATGTAATATGGTAGGGGAATGGGTCTGGGTGGGTTACTCTTCGGAGGGTCGGTGTGGACTTGTTGGGCCAAAGGGCCTGTTTCCACACTGTAGGGATTTTATCATAGAAGTAATTTTATACCTTAAGAATTGTCTTCAGGATGTCCAATTTTGAGTTGTGTTTGGCCAATCTCTGAAACTACATCCTCCTAACAATACCATTTCTGGTGCCATGACATCCTAATGTAATTAGATATTTTATCATCTTTAAAGTTTTCTTTTTGGAATGCAGAGTGCTGGGCTAATGGTAAAATTATTGGCAGTGTAGTTGAACAGAGATATCTTGGTGTCCAGGTACATTAATCCCTGAAAGTTGCCACCCAGGTTGATAGGATTGTTAAGAAGGTATATGGTGTGTTGGTGTTTATTGGTAGAGGGATTGAGTTTCAGAGCCATGATGTCATGCTTCAGCTGTACAAGACTCTCTGGTAAGACTGCATCTGGAGTATTGCATGCAGTTCTGGTCACCGCATTGTAGGAAGGATGTGGAAGCTTTGGAAAGGGTTCAGAGGAGATTTACTAGGATGTTGCCTGGTATGGACGGAAGGTCTTACAAGAAAAGGCTGAGGGAACTGAGGCTGTTTTCATTGGAGAGAAGAAGGTTGAGAGATGACTTAATCGAGATGTATGAGATAATCAGAGGGTTAGATAGGGTGGACAGTGAGAGCCTTTTTCCTTGGATGGTGAAGGCTAACATGAGGGGACATAGCTTTAAATTGAGGAGTGGTAGATTTAAGACAGATATCTGGAGTAGTTTCTTTACTCAGAGTTGTAGGGGCGTGGAACAGCCTGGCTGCAACAGTGGTAGACTCACCGATGTTAAGGGCATTTAAATAAGGCATTCGACATATATATGGATAGCAATGGGACAGTGTAGGTTAGATCAGCATTTGAAGAGTGCAGCAGTCAGTTGTCATTGTATGTCTCTTGCACAATGCCAGGGCATGCCATGATGCAGAGTACTACAGCATACAGGTGGCAGCATACATAACATTACAGCTGTGTGTTGCTGACCAATCTGCCATCTTAAAAATCCTGTCCTATCTTGCAAACTGTCTTCAACTTCACTTCATTTTGGAACATTCTAAAGAAATTAATATACTTTTTGTGATACTCTAAAGGTTGTGATGTGCTATGATTTCAGACTGTTTTGTATTGTTCTTTACACATTTCAATTCAATACTTTTATTAATTGAAGTCTGTAAAAGCTTCTTGTCATTAATTCAAAAGTGACATGTGCATGCTGGAAATCTAGTATTGAGTTTAATGGATGTTTTTTGACTTGAAACATTAATACAGTTTCCCTCTGCACAGATCAACATGTCTGCTGCATTTTCTGATTGCACCAACTTTGGAATAATAGTCTTATGAACATTATGCATAAAATCCTAAATAGAAATTATTACCTGGGCCCTCCACTGCACATAGCATAGCTTCCAGTAAGTGAAAAATGATTCTCTCTTTGGAGAAAAAATTGAAGTTGAGATAGTGTGCAGTTTAAAAAGATCAATCATATGTTAAATTCAAATAATGTTATTAATATTCCCGTGTTCTCTTTATAAAATAAAGAAAAGCGGTGAGCTTAGTATGATAGTCTTCATCTGACTATGCCTTTTCAATGTAGGGCAAAAACTATTATTGCCATGAAACCAGTACCTGTTGTATGAATGTATTTGTTTCCTGCAGATCCATCAGAATGCGCTGTTAGAGTATTAATTTTTTATGGGGGAGGGAGGTAGGAGTCAAGACAAAACTTACAAATTCTGACATGATTGATAACTGTGGATGGATGAATAATGGTAGGCGACAGAATCCCATGTGAATGGCTCGGTGAACAGGATCATTTTATTTAGTGTCTCCTAAGGAGCAACAGATCAAAAAGAACCGCTCATAGTTAGGTGCATTTTCCCTGAAAACCTAAGTTGTCTTGAGAAACTTTAACTTGGTACGGACTGCTACATATTCTTCCATTAACTAACTGACAGTAGAGGAGGGAATCAAGAATTCACATTCTCCTCACGTAAGCTGTCAGAAGCATGCTTACAGTTTGCTCCTGTTGCTTTTCGTTATGGAAAGTGGTACCATAGCATGTGACTTAATTATCATCCCTCACTCATATGAAATACTTTAATGATTTCCTTTACTAGCTTATGAGTTTATCCAGCAAAAAAAAAGGACGATTCAGATGAGGAAAGCTCCAGGTCTGATTCCCAGGCAATGCTGTGTGAGCTGATCTCATCCAGTGCAATACTTGGGTCACTACCATTAGCCGCAGCACAATGAGTTAGGAGAGAGTAATCATTTAGGCTTTTTGCACTTTATCATTCGAGGTCTGGATTGGTCTCAGCTGTGATGTCTACAGTAATTAAATAGCCTGCTGATGTTCTAAGTCCAACCTTAGAAATCAATAACGACAAGATGGGCAAAGTACCAGAAAGTGACTGACACCTTTGAAACCATTTTCGGGGAAGAAATCAATACCTTGAAGAGAAATTTGGAAACATAACCATTTGATATGGTACAGAATGATATTCCATAATGTCTAAATGTTCTATGTTATTTGACTCCTCACCAGTGGAGAAACTGTATAGGATGCAATATATATTCTTTATTACTTTTTCTGTGACTCTCAATGTTGGTTAAGTCTAGTTATAAATAGCTCAAGTAGCAGCTGTATCCTTCTTGCATCAAAGTCATCAGAGATAGTGAGGACTGTGTAGCATGGTAATAGCATCCCTCACTCTGAGCCAAAAGGTCTGTGTTCAAGATCCACCTGTTTTATTGATTCACAGGTTGAGGGCATCACTGGCTTGGCAAGCATTTATTGCCCTTCCCTAATTGCCCAGAGGGCAGTTAAAAGTCAACCACATTGCTGTGGGTGTAGAGTCACATGTAGGCCAGACTAGGTAAGGATAACAGTTTCCTTCCCTAACCAGGTGGTGAACCAGATGGGTTTTTCCCAACAATCAACAATGGAATCATGGTCATCATTAGACTCTTAATTCCAGATTTTTTTTATTGAATTCAAAGTTCACCATCTGCCGTGGTGTGATTTGAACCTGGGTCCCCATAGGGACTAAAAAAGGTTCAACATGTTAATTATAGGAGTGTGATTTAGTATTCAGGCAGTTTTCCCTCTCCTACTCCCCTCTCTCCCAAACCGTGAGGTTTTGCTACAGCTGTACAAGTCCCTGGTGAGACAACACTTGGAATATTGTGTCCAGTACTGGTCACCCTTCTATAGGAAAGATACAGAGGCTTTGGAGAGGGTGCAAAGAAGGTTTACCAGGATGCTGTCTGGACTGGAGGGCTTGCCTTATGATGAAAGGCTGAAAAAGCTCGGACTTTTCTCCCTGGAGAGAAGGAGGAAGAGAGGAGACCTGATCGAAGTATACAAGATAACGAGTGGAATAGATAGAGTCAACAGCCAGAGACTTTTTCCCAGGGCAGGATTGATTGGTACGAGGAGTCGTAGTTTGAAGACATTAGGAGGAAGGTATAGAGGAGACATCAGAAGTAAGTTCTTTATGCAGAGAGTTGTGAATGCATGGAATGCGTTGTCAGCTGTGGTGGTGGAAGCAGAGTCATTGGGGACATTTAAGCGACTGCTGGACATGCACATGGATAGCAGTGAGTTGAGGGGTGCATAGGTTATCATATTTTACTTTAGGATTAAACCTCGGCACAACATCATGGGCTTGTTCTGTTCTGTACTTTTCTATATTCTACTCTATGACCCTTCCAGTCAATGTGAACTCTTCTTTGCTGACCTTACAGCTCCCCGCTTCTCCTTCTCTTGAACCCTCATTGTGAATGAGAGCTTTATGGGTGAGCAGCAGAGACAGAGCAGCTTTGACTTGCGGCAGGTAATCCACGATCCTGAGGGTTGGTAGTGAGAGGGTGTGCCAGCAGAAACCGTGAACTGAAGAAGGAGAAATTAGAGGAAAGGTCATGGATCAACATTATCTGTGAACCAGAGATTTTACAGAAAGAGAGTGTCAAAATGTTTGGTACTGGAAAAGCACAGCCAGTCAGGCAGCATCCAAGGAGCAGGAGAGTCAACATTTCAAGCATAAGCTCTTCATCAGGAACAGTGCATCTGCAACAATGAGCAAACGCAGCCATAATATTGAGGGGAGCTAAATGACAATTTACTGGTTAATCTACTATTAATTTCAGAAACTGAGAAGTAAAAAACTGGTTTAAAAAGTTATCATAGAAAATAAAGCAGAACCTTTTCTGACTCCTCATATGTGATCAGAAGGTAAACTAAGCTGATGGATAAATTGTTTATTTTAACAATTGAAAGTAAAGACATTCCTGATGAAGAGCTTATGCTCGAAACATCGATTCTCCTGTTCCTCGGTTGCTGTCTGAACAGCTGAGAGTTTCCACATCACACTTTTTGACTCTGATCTCCAACATCTGCAGTCCACTCCCAGGTAGAGAGAGAGTCAGGACAGTTGAGACCAAACCAAAATGATGCTACTTGGATCACCTGGGGTGAAATGACTGTAAACTAACCTTGCGATGCTAACCATGAACACAGGCTGTATTTACCAAATTATGTTAAAGTAGAACAACTTAAAATTGACTCTTCCTGTAATTTTCCCATGGCATTGAAATTGCCAGTTCCATGCTGTCAAACTGTAGTAATCTGGTAGCTCTTGTGATTTGATGATGTATGACCACTTAAGACTGTTCTTAACACTGTTAACATGACTGTTAATATGAATGTCATCACAATCTGCCGAATTTATTGATGCATTTCCCTTCTGTCTTGAAATTGTGTCAAATTAGAAAAGAATTGGACTAGTGCCTGAGGAGATGTCTCTTTATCTTTCCTTATTTTCTTACCCCTCCACATTCCCAGTAAGGCGACCACAAGTTTGACTTTTCCCACGTTCCATCCAAATTTGCATTTTCCTGCTGTTGAATTTTTTTTTTAATTTGAGATTGAGAATTTAACCAAGGTGCAATCTCTTGATATTACCACAGCTGTTATAACTCATATTGTCTCCTGTACAGTTTGCACGCTGTCTTTACATTCAATTGTTAAGATAAACAATTTATCCATCAGCTTAGTCTACCTTCTGATCACACATGATGAGTCAGAAAAGGTTCTGCTTTATTTTCGATGATAACTTTTTAAACCAGTTGTTTATTTCTCAGTTTCTGAAATGAATAGTAGATTAACCAGTAAATTGTCATTTAGGCCCGCCCCCCCAGTATTATGACTGCATTTGCTCATTGTTGCAGATGCACTGTTCCTGATGAAGAGCTTATGCTCGAAATTTCAACTCTCCTGCTTCTCGGATGCTGCCTGACTGGCTGAGCTTTTCCAGCACCACACTCTTTGACTCAGATGCAGAGTTAGACAAACTGACAAAGCAAATATTTTCTGACCAGGATGTATGAAAATAAATTGGCATAGAGTTGTAATTGAACTAGAGAATGTTTCGTAAAATCAGCCCGAATCAAATTTTTAAACTTGCTACTTCAACAAAGATTGATAGACTGATTTAAATGCATTAATTCCTTTCATTCAGTAACAAATGGATATTTTGATGAAGCCTTTATCCAGCTGTATCACACTGTATGCTAATCACATGTATTTTTGTGACAAACGCGAACACCAGAAAATCAATTAAAGATAATTATAAAATAAGAACATTCTATATATTATGGACATGTAATGCACAGGAGAGCCAGCAGTTTTTGAATCTATGAAAAGGGAGGATTATTTTTGGTTAGATTGCAGTGATTTTGTTAGTTGATCTCTTGTGTTGTAAGCAGTTGTTAATTTGTTATTGAACAACTATTACTTTGAGAATCAAAATCAGTGGATGGGCATTTGCACACTTATGAAAGTGATTCACCTTTCTAAAAAAAAAAGCCCAGGGAGCAGGTTAAAGGGCAGGTTAAAGGGCAATCTGTATCTGTATGGATGCTTTTTGCTGTCTTTCTGTGGTGGGTTTCTGTGGTGCACAATTTTCATGTGAAATTCACAGAATCACTGAAATTGTTACAATGAAGGAGGTTGTGTTCATTGTGTCTGCATCAGTCATCTGAACAAGGAATTCAATTACTGTCACTGTCTCATTATGTCTCAGTACATTCTTCCTTTCCAGATACCAGTTCTTCAAATTTAACCATAGCACACATTACTTTTGGCATGTTGATGATGTTACAACCCCCCTAATGGGGTGCCCATCTAAATCTATACTACTATCCACCTACATTACAGTTTCTAGACTTCAAATGATAATTAATTGAAAGTGAAGTGCCTCAAACAGCCTCAAGGGCAAGATAAAGCATGTTTTTGTTCTCTTAAAGTATCTTGTTAAATTGCCTTCCATCTTTATTGCACATGCTGTAACTGTGGCATGTCATAAGACAGAAGAGCAGAAATTAGGCCATTGAATCTGCTCCTCCACTCAATAATGGCTGATAAATTTCTCATCCCCATTCTCACACTTCCTCTCCATAACCCTTCATCCCCTAAATACTCAAGAACCTATCAAATCTCAGTCTTAAATATATTCAATGACCTGGCCTCCACAGCCTTCTGTGGCGATGAATCCCATAGATTCACCACTCTGGCTTAAGAAATTTCTCCTTATCTCTGTTCTAAAAGGTCTTATGTTTACTCAAAGGCTATGCCATTGGGTTCTAGTCTCTCCTACCAATGGAAACATCTTCCCAATATCTACTCTGTCCAGGCCATTCAGTATTCGGTATGTTTCAATTAAATCCCTCATCATCCTTCTGAACTGCATTGAGTGTCAACCCAGAATCATCAAATGTTCCTCATATGTTAAGCTTTCCATTCCTGGGACCATTCTCATGAATCTCCTCTGAACACACTTCTGGGCCAGTATATCCTTCCTGAAATATGAGGCCCAAAACTGCACACAATACTCCAAATGTTAGTCTTGGAGAAACTGCATTCTATGGATCAATAATACAATCTCAAAATGAAAACCTAACCTGCCCTAAAAACTGAAAGAACTCTGGATGCAGTAAATCAGAAACAAAAGAAAGTCTGACAGCATCCGTGAACAGAAATCAGAATTAGCATTTCAGGTCGAGTAACCCTTCCTCAGCACTTGGTCCTAGATGGTGCCAAGCCTCTTGGTTGATTGCATCCATCTAGGTGAATGATCAGTGTTCCATCATAGCCCTAAAGAGCCTTATATATTAAGCAATTTTGACATTATGGGAAGTAAATCTTTCATTGCAACATACAGTATCTGTCCGTGACTTATACAATGCTATTAGATATAGATGATCCAGTATTCTTCTCATTAGTTGTGAGCCTTAAGATATCAGTCATCATTTGTCAATCAGTCAAACTAATGTTGAGTCTAATGGCAACCATCCATTGTTTGTGATCAAATGCAACTTCAAGCAAGGGCAAATGTACCCGTTAAACTCCAACATCCAAGTTTTGACATTGATTTCATCCATTCTAATATGTTTTATCTGTTTTGGCACTTTATTTCTGAGTCTTTCAGACTGGTTGCTTACAGAGATACGTTTTACTTTCAAATCTTTACCTACCCTTGCTGCAAACTGTCACATTTCTGATCTTGTAATGAAGGGAATACTATTAATGAAGCAATTGAAGATGATTGAGCTGAAATTAAGCTTTAACATCAATGTTTAATAACTATAGCCATCTTCCTCAGCATGTGTTATGGCACCAGCTCTATTTAATTTAATAAACTAAAGCTAAACAAATTCAATTAACTCCCTATTGCTAAGGATAGGTGGGATAGCTTCCTGAAAAGTAAATGACAACTGGCAAACTTCCAAAATTGAAATCAATTAAGAAAAAAATGATTTTTAACAAGCCTGTTGTTAGTTATTTCAGTTGGAGTTTAACATTGGAAATGAAACTTTGCCTTTTCTGGGAGTGGCCCTTTTCGGTTATCTGTATAAGAGGCCTTTTGTAATACAGGACAATGACGACACTTTTATATGCATCATTAAAATGTGGTTTCTGTGAAGCTGTCAAATTGGGCTGTGGTCCTATGCAGTTCTTTCCAAACTTTTCCCAACTGTCACCACCATTTCAAGGTTCAAAAACTGATGTGACTTCTTATTAAGACCTGAGAGGACAGTTGCTTTGGGTGGGGATAGACATCTGTTAAGAGTGAGAGTAAAACTTTTGTAGCTAAGTCACAGTTCCACAACAACCATTGATGCCTCAGAGCTACTGATCCCACTTGGAGTCCCAATACCTGCAATCTTGGAAAGTTCTGTGCTAAAGTCTAAAATGAGAAAGGTAGTTAATCTGTCTTCCTGCATTGAAAGGTTTAGAGGAAGAAAAAATATATTTGGAGGTGCGAGTGCTGAACACATCACATAGTGATTTGAGTGTATAAATTGGCTTGTCAGAGTAAAGGGATTTTCCATGCTCCCATTGTTATGAAATGATAGACTCCTTGTGCATTTTGCCAGGAGACAGCAGCCTGCTGGTTTACAATTGTGACCTTTTACATGATACCACTTTATTGGCTGCTGTATGGAGTTGATAAATGGAAGACAAATTTTCTCGGTTTTCCTCACAGCCATTCTGGTCTGAGACAAAGACAGGAAAATTAAAGAAAATCACACAAGGCCATGCACCAGCATTTGTTTCTAGGTTGTGAACATTTTATCCATCTTTGTGTCACTTGGGGAGATGTATACTCTGGGCAAAACCAAAAGGAAAAGGATCAATATGCTGACATCAATGCAGTGCTTGCTTGCATGCATGAAATTAAGATAATTATTGAACACTAAAAGAAAAGTTTATACTTTGTTTCACACTTTATTTATGTGATCACTGTAAAATACTATTGTCACAATATTCTGGTTAATTAAAACAATCGATATTTATAACTAACACATAACGTGCACAGTATTAAACCAATTTTGGAAGCTTAAAGGAAAAGTTGTGCTTTGTTTTAGTTTATTTCTGCAAACCAGCATATTGTCTCTTTGATAATAGTGTTATTAATTGGTATCTGTAAATGTTTGTAACTGTATTCATAAGTGATTTTGCTGTTAATGCATATGCTTCTTGGTGTCAGCAAGCACAACCAAAATAAAAATAAAACATTTCTTCAACTGATCTATTAAAACTCTTAGTCTACAATAAATAAGATTTTATAAATTGCAGATAGAGAAATTTCATAATTTTTGGATGTAGACGGTAATGGAGCAGGTCCATTAATATGAATATGGTTTATGTAAAACTTGCATGAACTATGATTACTAATTTTTTTCTTTGTCTCTCTATGATCCTTAAATATTTCCTCCCTTTCTACCTTGTCTTTGCATAGTGCCCGTTTCTGTGTCTCGAACCTTTGCTTTTAGCAGAGGCGAATCTCTTGCTGGGTCCCCAGGTAATTTTCTGTGGCTTCATTACGTATTGTATTCTTCTTGGATATATTCAAAAACACACACACACATTGCATTTACCTGCACTGAATCCCACTAAATTCACACTCCATGCACCTTACTGTCTCAATTCATATTTTCTATGTTTTATCTCTTTCTATCTGATAGTTTTGCATATTTTCCTTTTACTGCTTTTCACACATTTGCTCAATATCTTTATTTTTATCCTTGCTTAACATTTTTATGACTATAAATGGTTTTTGCCCTGAGATTCCTGGGGCTGAAGCAATTACAAGTCACAAGTCACACCTAAATGCAAAGAGTGCCTGAAATTAGGGCCATGATTTGGAGATGCTGGTGTTGGACTGGGGTGTACAAAGTTTAAAAATCACACAATACCATGTTATAGTCCAACAGATTTATTGGAAGCACACTAGCTTTCGGAGTGCCGCTTCTTGATGAAGGAGCAGTGCTCCGAAAGCTAGTGTGTTTCCAATTAAACCTGTTGGACTATAACCCAGTGTTGTGATTTTTAACTTTGAAATTAGGACTGTATTTTTGTTTTTCCATTATTCCTCTCTGCACTTCATGTCAATTAAATTAAGTGACCTATCAGTGTTGAGGGAGTTCTTTAACGTTATTGGAGGATTTCCGACTCTGAAAGCCTAAAGCTTTTCATTGATTCTGAAGGGGACTAATTACCTGTTCTGAAGTCTGTCTAATGAGAGCCAATGAATTATAGTTGGGTTAGATCGCTCATCTGGAAGAAACCTTGTGGGCAGCAATTGCTGCCTTAATGTGGACAGCCCCATTCTAGGGTTTTTGGAACTGAGCCTTGAACCTTAGCAGAAAATAGGCAGAGTTCACTCTAGTGGATGCATACTGGTGGAACAATGTCCCAGGAATTTCCAGTTCAGATGTCTTCAAAATATTTTCATCTCTTTAAGTTCCCCACACTGTTGTTTACTTTAGCCTTGAGATTGCAACTTGAAATACTGGGTTAAGAATAATTATATTTTTGTATGAATAAAAATCTGTGTTAATATAAAGCATTGTCTTAATGCAGTAGGATTATTTATTTTAAAGTAAAAGTGATGAAATTTCATATTAATTGATTAAGCATTGGTGACCAGTATTCCATAGCCTCAGCCCAATCTTAACGCATGCATGGTTTTTCTCTCTCTTACTTTCTTATGTAAAATACCCAAACCAATATTTGTAATTTTCTTTAACTAACTACCTATTAGCCTAATACTGTTACACATTGTTATGAAAAGTATATGCTATTCAAAGCATTTGTTCTTGTGTCGGTCTCTGCAGTTGTTGTCAGACAAGAGTTTATTCACTTTTTTATTTCAAATTTCCAGCATCTGTAATTTTATTTTTGCATTACAATTACGCATTTAGTTATTTGCACCTTATAATATATCAATCAAGAATTTATTGTGTGTATCTTTTAAGCATCTTAATGTGGGTATTCTTCACAGAACTAAGACATATTAATGGTGGGTCCACTTTCCATTTTTAGTGCCCAGTTACGGCCCAAGGAAATTGCTAGGTTCTGTAAGGAGCGATAGTACAGTTGATATTCTCAAACGACAAAATCAGATGTACTAAAATGCTTTTTTCATTTTACAGTTATCTTGGGTATTAAGCAGGGCTGCTGTTGAAGAAGTAGCACTAGTGGAATCACAAGACATCAACTTCCTGTGATCGTTCTGTGCTTATGTCAGGTTAAATAGAATACATTTACATGTAAACTATTCTTGGCATTCACTGAAGGGTTCTTGACAATGTACCTCAGCCTCCATCTCATTACAAGGAGCTGAAAGCCATTAAGCCACTTGAGCCCACCCCACCGTTCAATAAGAGACCATTTGCAACTTAATACCTTAGGATGACAAAAATCTATCAGTGTCAGATTTGAAATTTCCATTTGCTCTTATATCACTTGCTGTTTATGCAAGAGAGTTTCCAATTTTGGTATAGAAGTGTTTCCTGATTTCACTCCTGAAAGGTCTGACTCTAATTTTTAGACCACCTTCCTACCAAAAACAGTTTCTTTCTATGTACCCCATATGTTCACCATAGTATTTGGAAAAGTTTGATCAAACCGTACTTTAATCTTCTAAATTCAGGGGAATTGCATTCATAGTTTGTGTAGTCTCTCCTTTAGTTCAGTCTTTGGGGTCGAGGTATAACTCTGGTAAGCCAATGCTGCACTCCTCCAAGGCCAATTAAGCCTTCTGAAAATATGGTGACCAGAACTGCTCTCAGTACTTCGAGCGTGATAAAGCTGAAACATGGTTTCTAGTATTCTAAATTTAAAGAACTGCATTCCATTAGCTTTTTAATAATTATTTGTATCTGGTTATCACTTTTTTTTTAAATAAGCTGTGTACCTGGGTTCCCAAATTTCTTTGACCCTCCACTGTTTCTAACTTTTCACCATTTGGAAAATAATCTCTTTTGCCTGTTTTAGGTCCAGAGTGGATGATTTCACCTTTGTATATATTTACTGCATTCTTGCCCATTCACTTATTCTGTCAAATCTCTTTGCAATTTTACATTTCTACCTACACTGCTTACAATGCCACCTGTCTGACTTAGTGGCAAATTTGGAAATTAACTTCCATCCAATCATGTAAGTTGTTGATAAATACAGTGAACAGTTGAGCCTCGCAACACAGATCCTTGTAGGATTCTGCTAGTTTCATATTTCCAATTGGAGTGCTTGCCTATCATTTCTACTCCATCTCCTACTGCTCAGTTAGTTTCCGAATCAAATTAATAATTTGTCTACAACTCCATGGCTTTTTTTGTACACACTTAACAGGCAGCTCCTAATGAGATTTGATAAAGTCTGCAGCAATATGCCTCTTTCTGTTTTGCACGCCAGGCTAGAAGTTTGAGTGTTTTAAAATGTGATTATTAATTTAATGAAAAGTTAAGAACGGTTTTGTTTTGTGGAACAACGCCTGTTAGCAAGTGAATTTTGATTGCTGAATTCATTTTATTTAATTTTGTAAAGTAGTTATTTCATGACAGAGTCAGGTGTCCTTATTCAGAAAGGTTGACTGAGAGCATTACTTTGTATGGCTTATTTAATTCAGATCTTTAATCAATTAGTGAAGACCTTTCACTATCAAGAATGTGTGCTTCCATAAAATACAAAGTTAAAAATCACACAATACCAGGTTATAGTCCAACAGGTTTATTTGGAAGCACTAGCTTTCATAGCACTGCTCCTTCATCAGGTAGTTTTAGAGTATAAGATCGTAAGACACAGAATTTATAGCAAAAGTTTACAATGTGATGTAACTGAAATTATACATTGAAAAAGACCTGGATTGTTTGTTAAGTCTCATCTTTTAGAATGACCATGTTAGTTTCAGTTCTTTCATAAGTCAATCGCAAATTTTTTTTTAAAAATTACATTTTCAAGTGATCCATAAAATACCATAATCTCCATAAAATACCAACATTAACAGCTTGTTTTCTGGTCATGACTGTACCTATTTTTACCATAGTGTGATGGCAAACTTATTACAGGAAAGAAAAACCAGACAATTTATTTTATAAAGCTCATGAGAAAAAAATGAGTAATGTTTAAGATGCTTGTAAATTTAAAGAAGTGTACTTATATGGTGTCTTATGTCTCAATGCATTTTATAGCTAAATAAGTCATTCTGAAGAGTACTGCAGTAAAAAGGCAAATTGAGTGCTGAAAATATAAAATAAAAGATGATAGCATGGCTGATTGACAATGGTTAGGCAACATTTCAAGATATTTTGGATGGTTTGAGCTATAGGAAGAGCTGAATAGGCTGGGATTTTCCCCCCGGAGCATCAGAGGCTGAGGGGTGATCTTACAGAGATTTATTAATCATAAGAGGCATAGAGTTAATAGCCAAGGTTTTTTCCCAGGGTAGGAGAGTCCAAAACTAGAGAGCACAGGTTTAAGGTGAGAGGAAATAGATTGAAAAGGGACTTGAGGGGCAACTTTTTTCACGCAGAGTGTGGTATGTTTATGGAACAAGCTGCCAGAGGAAATTGTGGAGGCTGGTACAGTTACAACATCTAAAAGGTAGCTGGATGGGTACGTGGGCAGCACAATGGCTCAGTAGTTAGCACTGCTGCTTCACAGCGCCAGGGACCCAGGTTCGATTCCAGCCTTGGGCGACTGTCTGTGTGGAGTTTGCACATTCTCTCCGTGTCTGTGTGGATTTCCTCTCACAGTCCAAATGTTGCAGGTTAGATGAATTGGTCATGCTAAATTGCCCATAGTGTACATGGATGTGTTAGTTAGGGGTAAATGTAGAGTAATAGGGTAGGGAAAAAGGTTTGGGTGGGATACTCTTCAGAGGGTTAGTATGGACTTGTTGGCCCAAAGGGCGTGTTTCCACACTGTAGGGAGTCTATGACTAGGAAGGGTTTAGAAGGATATGATCCAAATGCTGGCAAATGGGACTAGATCAGTTTAGGGGATTTGGTCAGCACGAACAAGTTGAATGCAAGAGTCTACTTCCATGCTGTATGATTCTATGACTGTATAATTTTACAAAGGATCCCACTTGATAACACTCATAATGTGCTTGTATTTGACATTTTGTGGCAATGTTAATACCTCTTGCAATTAGTTGTCAGTTTATCCATGGATTCTCTTGTAACCTGGATTCTTTTGTGTATGGGTGTCTCTCCAAGATTCAGGCAGTGGATTTGTAGTAAAGTCAGTCTTCTCTGGATTATCCAAATGCTCCATAATTGACATGCTATGTCAGTTTACTTGTGCATCCTGGAAAGACAGGCCTGATATTGGCCAGGAGCTCTTCCCATTCTGCTCCAAATTGACAGTGGCCCCTAACTATTCAGAAGTTGTAGTGAGAAAGTATTCACTCCTTTGTAACAGGAGGCTACACTGTTTTAGATGGATAACACCAGCAAGCCTGCTTGACTTGAGTGCCAAAGCTTCGACTTCACCAACTTGTATCTAAGCTTCTAAGCTGAAGTAAGTTGAGTCCTCTCCTTGTGACACCAAATTGTGCAGTATACATCTGGCAAACAGAAATAATTCTACACATACAGATTCCCCAAGAGCTTGATTTGAATTTTTTTTAATGGAATTCAACTAACTTTGGTTATTCGCCTAACCAAAAGGAGATATTATTTAAAAGGTGGTAATATGTCTAATCACATCAAAAGTCAAGCTGTTTGGATGTTCCTTTGTATATTTAAAGAATAGTTATACAAAATCAGAAGTGCCATTAGCTAACCAAAAAAAATTCTAAAAGAGATGAGAACCTAATAGTAGGAAGTGATGTTTGTAAAGTGGTTATCAGTTGTCAGTGTTTTCATGGGTTGTTTGTTTCATTAGGTGAATGATATTGGAACAGGATGACAGATATCAAATACTGTATTTATCATACTATTTATGGTCGAGGCAACATCAAGTACAGCTCAGGTGTTTGCGTAATGCAGAGTAAAATCACTCCTGGATTTCCTCAAAAATGGACCTTAATACCAGTCGAATAGCAGCAAAAATAATAGCTTGCCGAAATGTGCTGTCTTTAGTTTGGGCAGATGTCCTACGGCTCATCAGAGCAAAACAATGAAATGCTTTCCCAAATAAAATGAGATTTGGATGGGTGACTGAAATCTGGATTCAAAAACGTAACTTTTAATTAAAGGAGATAAAGTGGCTCACTGGTTTAGACAAATCTTGATATAGCTTGAGTAAAGTGGCAACCAGTGTATTGCAACATACTTATTTTCAGCAACCAGCATACCATTTTAAATTAGAAATTGCTCACAAACATGGATCCACTAAGGTGCTTAAGCAGTGTTGGCAGAAAGTGATTGTATTGAATGGATGTGAATGGTGCTGACAGAAAGAAAATGACATAGTTCAAATTTATTGAGCCATCCAAGTCATTTGTTGACTGATTTCAGAGTTGTGTAGATTTTCATTACAATTTGTTTTTCAATTGGCAGGCAGTTTGGATTACTTTAAGTGTGGTTTATAAAGAAGCAGAGGCTTAGTACTGGGCGCATTGTGTGTGTCAGTTCAGTGAATTGATGCTTGAAAACTAAGAGAAAATGTGTTTGGTTGAGGCGGAACCTTTGGTATTCAATGAATTGACCTTGGATTTTCCCAGTTGTATTTTGTTGGAAGAAGTATAACATCTGCTGATGACCCAGTTGGCAATTTAGGGGGTGATTTGCCTAGAGGATCTGAACTTATTTGGATGTGTGGAGTGATATGCCATACCAGATCTGAATTTGTAGGCCTGCTTCCTGCCAATGTTTACTGCCAATAAGCAAGTCAGAAATGCCTGCTGTTGCTGCAGATCTGAAAGACCTGCAGTTTCACTGTGGTCAAAGACTTCAGGCCATCCAGAATTAATAACCAAAAAGCTTTATGTATCTGTTGTCACTCCTTAGTCTGCTGCCCTGTACTACTGATTTTTCTCTTCACCTTCTGACTCTCTAGTTGAAACATTGGGCCACCCTGTTGGTCAGCTATGAGGTAAAATAAGTCAAAAAAGTTAGGGACATAATCTATCATAATTAAATTATTACTCCCTTTTAGAAGTTTTGTACTCTTGGCATTCTGGATTTCTGTTCTCTTCTCCTGTGCTCCAGGTCCCATTTTCCATGGTTTGAGCCTAAGGAATAAGTGCTGTCAAGTCAGAAATCATAGGAAAATCTTTCCATTCAAAGGTTCTGGTCATGAAAAATGTAAATGATAGTGACCTATAGGTGGTGCTGTTAGCAGTGCAAACAAACTTTTTCAATGAGGTTTTAACTGTTGATGAAAATGTATGATAACTAGTTAAAGTGGCAGGAAGATCACAAATGGTAAAGTAATGCGCCAAAAGATAAAACTTTTGCTCAGCGAGTAATTAGAATCTAGAATGCCCTGTTTGTGAGTGTGACTCGGGCAAATTTGATCGTAGTTATGAAAGGAGTTAGGATAAGCATCTAAAGAGAGAAGCATTTGCAGGGCTGCGATGAAAAGCTGGAGACTTGGGACTGTCTAATTGATCTTGCAGAGAACCTGCTTGGATCCAATGAGCTGAATAACTTCCTTCAATACTGTAACCTTTCTTGAAATAGCAACCACACCTTAATCAGTTTTGGAACTATTTCTGGATATAATGATTAGAATAATACTTTATACCAGTAGCTGTTCCTGCTGATAACTAGCTATGTCAAAGTCACTTAGTACTTTGTTTGTCGAAGCATTAGGAATCATTTGTAAGGTTTTTGTGACTCACATTTATGTAAAAGCATTTGCAAGATTACAATTAAAGGGAATAATTTTTATTTCTCTTCAATTCTTATGAACCTAGTCACTAGATCACCATCTCACAGCAGTGGAGGACAATGGACAGACCAAGGAAGTCGGACAGAACGGGTTGAATTTGGGGGTGGAACCTATCAACAAAGCATTAGTAGTTATTCCTACATTCCAGACTACTCTGTGCGGGTGTTAACTGACGTCCAGTTTGTGAAGGTAAAATGTTGCTTCAGTATTATGATCCTGCAAATATGCTATTTCACTGTATGATTGGAAGCTAATCGTATTTGTATGTTTAGTGATGGAACTGTATATTGCCCAACTGTGTCAGCCAAGACAACCCTCTGGTCACTGAATTCCCAGACACACAAGTGCATGGATATATTAATGCAAATTTACAAATCTAAATCATTCTAAATGTATCTAACAAATTCACATCTCTCAAGCTTTTTGTGGAAGTTTTGAATGAAAGCTTGTAACTATTTTTTCAGTATCAAAAAGAGGGACAATATCTTGGAAGGTCTTCAAATGAAGCTTTGTAGGTAGAGATTAGGAGTTAAAAGGAGGCAGTCACAATGCCTGGAGGTTATAATAGACCTTCAAACAGTCAACAGCAATAGAGGAGTGGATATGTCCACTTGTATGTAACAATTCATTCAGAATTGTTCATTCAGAAGGTTAAGATCCACAGTGACTTGGCTGCTTGGGTTCAGAATTGATTTGCCCATAGGAGGCAAAGGGTAGTGGTATTTTTCTGGCTGGAGGTCCGTGACTAGTGGTGTTTCGCAGGGATCCGTATTGGGACCTCTGCTAATTGTGGTATATATAAATGACTTGGGCGAAAATGTAGGTGGGTGGATTAGCAAATTTGCAGACCGTGCAAAGATTGGTGGTGTTGGAGATAGTATAGAAAGTTGCCAAAAGATACATTGGGATATTGATCAGTTGCAGATATGTGCAGAGAAATAGTAAATGGAGTTTATTACAGGTATATGTGAGGTACTGCACTTTGGAAGATCAAATGATATGGAAAAGTATGCAGTTTATGGCAGGAACCTAAATAGCATTGATGAGCAGGGGGATCTTGGGGTTCAAGTCCATAACTCCTGGAAGTGGCCACACAAGTTGATAGGGTGGTAAAGAAGTCATATGTCTTGCTTGCCTTTATTGGTTGGGGAATTGAGTACAACAATCAGGATGTCATGTTGCAGCTTTATAAAACTTTGGTTAGACTACATTTAAGAGTATTGTGTTCATTTCTGGTCACTATATTACAGGAAGGATGTGGAGACTTTGGAGACATTGCAGAAGAAGTTTTCCAGGATGCTGCCTGGAGTAGGGATATAAGCTATAAGGAGAGGCTAGAAAAACTTGCGTTGTTTTCTCTGGAGTAGTGGAGGCTGAGGGGAGATTTGATAGATGTCTATAAAATTATGAGATGAATAGACAGAAAGTTGAATTGTCTAATACAAGGGGGTATTTAAGGTGAGGGGGGGGAAATTCAAAGGAGATGTGAGGGGCAAGTTATTTTTATACAGTATGTGGTAGGAATAAGGTGGTGGAGACAGATATTGTAACCGTTTAAGGGGCTTGTAGATAAGCACATGAATGTGCAAGGAATGGAGGGATATAGGCCAAGGACAAGCAGAAAGGGTTAGATTAATTTGGTGTCATGTTTGACACAACATTATGTGCCGAAGGACCTGTTCCTGTGCTGTACTGTTCAGTGTAGATGGTTCAACAAGGCCAGTGCAGTACTGGACCTAATTCTGAAGAACGTAGCCAGCTGTGTGTTCGAAATGGCTTTGGGAGAGCATTTTAGTGATAGTGGCCACTGCACCGTATGTTTTAAGTTTGTACTGGAAAAGGAAAAAGATTGTCTGCAAAATTGGGTTTTGGTTTTGGGGAAGGTTGATCTTATTAAATTAATGCAGAATCTGACCAAAGGAGACCTTCCACAGTCTGAAGATGTGCAGGTTAGGCGGACTGGCTATGCTAAATTTTCCATATGTCCATGAAAGTGTAGGCTAGGTGGATCAGCAATGGGAACTGCAGGATTATAGGTAAGGGGGGTGGATTTGGGTGGGATGCTCTTCAGAGGGAAAATGTGAACTTGATGGGTTGTATGTCCTGCTTCCACACTATGGAGGTTCAATGATTCTAGGATAGCTATTTCTGGCTAAATCTACAACGGAAGAGTTGGGGGATACGTTCAAAATTGAGTTGGTGAGACTGGAAGCTAAACATGTCCCCTTCAGAGTGAAATGTAGGAGACCAGAGAATCCTATATGTCTAGGAATATTCAGGACTGCATATGAAAGAAAAGAGAAGCTTTCAACAAGTACAAAGGGAGCAAATCAACAGAGACCAGAATGAAGTGCAGGGGTGAGCTTAAGAAAGCAATTAGGAGAGCACAGTGGAGGCATGAAAAAGCACTGGTGGGTAAAATTATGGAGAATTGTGAGATATTCTATAAGTATATCAAGGAGAAGAGAATAACTAGAGAAAGAGTAGGGCCCATTAAGGTACCAAGGGGGAGATCTGTGCATTGGTAGGATGTTAAACAGGTATTTCACATCTGTCTTCACTTTGGAAAAGGGGTAAAAGTTGCCAAGCCCCAGATGCGGCCAAAGAGCCTAGGATACACTGTAGAGAGAAGACTATGGGGCTTTGACCCAAATTTTTTATTCCTTTTGGCCACAGGGAAGGTGTCTGAGGACTGAAAGACAGTTAATGTTGTTCAAATTTTCAGGTAGGGTGATAGAGATACGCCAGGGAATTAGAGAGCAGTTGTAGGGAAACTTGGAGAAATTTCTGAAGGTGAGAATTAATATTCACTGGGAGAGGAAAAGTTTGTTCGGGGTAATCAGCATGGGTTTGTCAGAGGATGTCATGCTGTACAAAACTGATTGAATTTTTTGCGGAGGTGTCTAGATGATGATAGTTGATTTTATTTCTCTGGATTTTGACAAAGTCTTTGGCAAAATCCCACATAGGAGATTAATAAAGAAGGTAAAAGGTCATGGGATCCAGGGCAAATGATAAGTTAGATTCAGAATTGACTTGGTAGTACAAGTCTGTTTGTGTGACTGAAGATGGGTGTCCAATGGCATACCTTGGGGAGTAATGCTAAGTAACTTTATTGTTTGTGATAAATGTAAACAATGCGGAAGAAGGTGCGGGTGGGAGGAGAAGGTGATAAATTAGTTTACAGATGATACAAAGATTGGCCAGGTGGTTAACACTGAGGAACAAGGTCTTCATTTACAGGGGGATAACAGATGGATTGGGCAGATGAGTGGCAGTTGGAATTTAACCCTAAGTGTGATGTGATGCACTTTGGGAGAAGTAACTAGATAAGGGAGTACTCAGTGAACAGCAGGACACCAGAAAGTTCAGAAGAATATGAGGATCTTTGAGTTCTTGTTTACTGGTCTCTGAAGTCAGTAGGGCAGATTAATAAGATTGATCAGAAGACATATGGGACACTTGCTTTCAGCAGTCATGGCGTAGATCACAAGAGTGCAGTAGTGTGTTGGAGTTGCATAGGACTTTGGTTAGTACACAGTTGAAGTACTATGTGCAGTTTTGGTTACCACACAATAGGAAGGATGTGCTTGCACTGGAACGGGTACGGCAGAGATTCACCAGAATGTTGGGATGGAGCAGTTTAGCAATGAAGAAAGGCTGGATAAGTTCAGGTTGTTCACTTTAGAACAGAGAAACCTGATAGGGCACCTGATTGAGGTATATTAGATTATAACAAATTGGATAGAAAGCAGCTGTTCCCTTTACTTGAAGGGTCAGTAGCAAGGGGCATAATTTTGAAGTAAAAGGCAGGAGGTTTAAAGGGGATTTAAGGAAAGAAATTTCACCCAGAAGATGTTGGGAACACACTACCTGGGCGGATAGTTAACAGAGCAAACCTCAAAAACTTTAAAAAGTATTTGGATGCATCTTAAAATGTCATAACATTCAAGACTTTAGGCAAAATTCTGGAAAGTTGGGTAGGTGTAGATTTAGTGTAGATTTTTGTCAGTGCAAACTCAGAGTCATACAGCATGAAAGCAGACCCTTCCGTCCAACCAGACTGTGATGAACATAATCCCAAACTACACTAGTCCCACCTGCTTGGTCCTAGCCCATATCCTTCCAAACCTTTCCTTTTCATGAATCCATCCAAATGTCTTTAAACTGTTGTAATTGTACCCACATCCACCTTCAGGAAGTTCATTCCACACTCAAGCCACCCTCTGTGTAAAAACGTTGCCTGTTATGTCTGTCTTTCCTCATTTCCCTTCTCCCCACCTTACCCCAGCTCCAACCTTCCAGCTCAGCACCATCCTCATGACCTGTCCTAGCTGCCTCTCCCCTGCCCCAGCCCGCCTATTCATCTCTCCACCCTGGAGGTTCCCTGCCTCCATTCCTGATGAAGGGCTTTTGCCCGAAACGTCGATTTTCCTTCTTCTCGGATGCTGCCTGACCAGCTGTGCTTTTCCAGCACCACTGTAATCTAGACTCTGGTTTCCAGCATCTGCAGTCCTCACTTTTGCCCTGTCTTTATTAAATCCCTGTCCTCTCACCTCAAAAGTGTGTCCCCTAGCCTTGAAATCTCCCCATCTTAGGGAAAAGACAATTATAGTCAACTCTATATCTCTCATTATTTTATAAACTTTTGTCAGGTCACCTCTCAACCTCCTACGCTCTAGTGAAAAAATTCCCAGCCTATCCAGCCTTTCTTCATAGCTCAAATCTTCCATACCTGGCAAATCGCTTCTGAACACTCTCTAGTTTGATGATATTCTTCCAATAACTGGGCAACCAGAAGTGGACACTGTATTCCAGAAGAGACCTCACCAATGACCTGGACAACATAATGTCCCAACTCCTATACTCAAAAGTCTGAAAAAACAGCACTGATGGTGAGAGCTTATACAAATGATGGTATATGATGATGTGACCTAAATCAGTTACTGATATGAAACGTTACAGATAGCTGGTTTTGAACATTTTTTGAGATATTAGCCTTCTTGGATTTCTCAAATAATTTATACTTATTTCAACATGGAACCCAAAAGGAACACCGAAGTATGAGTCAATAGAAATGATTAGTAGTATGGAATGGATTGACATTTCAATGTCACATGTCTTCTGCTACTTCCAAAGGCAAGTTTATACCCCATGATTTGTTTGTGAAACTGTTTGAAAAATCATTGTTTAAAAATCTTGGAATGATGAAAGTTGGTTTGAAATCCATTATTGCATCATGTGTTTGTGACGTTAGTGAAACAAGGGCATTCATTACTTACTTGTTCTAATTTTTATATTTTATCAGATACTACTTTACAAAACTTGTCAGAGGAGTTTTTTTCCAACACACTTACCATTTGTCACATGGGACAAATTGGCCAGAGAAGTTCCAACTTGATGGTTTTCATGTTTAGAATCTTGCAATACTAAGTTGTGTTAAAGTTGCAATGGTATATATGCATGCTATACTTGCTAGAGCACTATTTGTCATCAGTTCCTAATTGAGCAAGACAGAACCTCACCACATTGCTGTCAGTCAAACGTCATGCTACAACTGTATTTACCAGAATATAATTTTGTTGTTGGGCTTCTAGTGACCTGGAAACTGGAAGGCCATTTTCTCAATGGAACAAGAGAGTTAGTGGCCTTTGCAAAATAATTGAGATGTGTGTGAGCAATGAACAGTGCTGCTTTACTATCAGTAAGTATCGAAAAGTACAATTTTGCCAAGCTAGGTCGATGCAGCAGCAAACAAAGTTTTCAGCTTTAATCTTAACAGATGTGTTGAAAATGTAATTGAAATAATTAGGATGTTATTGACACAAAAGTAAAAATTACAAGAAGTTTGCCATGAGCCAAAGATATATTAAATGTTGAATGCTATGTTCTGAAATGGTAGCCAACAGAACATAAGCAATACAAGGGTCAGAGTGCTGGAATGTAGAGATTTGATGATTCGTTTAACAAATTTCTAATAAAATAGAAAATAATTTGAAATAAATTGAAGAGATTTATACTTCTGAAATGAATTGAAACATATTGTCAGAAACAGAGCACCTCACTTAACAAATTGCCACTACCCTTATAGTGTATTTAGTAGCTTATTTTGCAAAACAGTTGAATTGCAAAACTCTTTTGAAACTGTTCTCTATCACTGGTTATCAGCTTTGATTGCAGATAGATTGAAATTTTGAACTCTGTCAAAAGAGTGTGCATTTGTTTTTGTCAGTATTGCATGATGTAGTGAACATGACGATTAGGTCCCCTCAATTTTGGTAATCATTGAAATATCACGAGGGAGTACTGAATACGGGTTCTGTTACTTTTCTGTTCTGTAGCTAAAGTATAAGACTGCTTAGTTTCTCATCTTTCAATCACCATACGTCTCAGAGTCTACATGCCAGCTGCCTCAAGGCATTTTCTGTTTCCTTACTGTCTGTGATAAGTGTGCTTTATATAGCGTTTTTCTTCTTATCCTGTCAGTGATTGTCTCAATTAAATAATTCTCATTAGCAGGAAGCATTTTTCTGAGTTTTAGAATATTTATTATTACACACTTATCCGGTTTAAAAACAAGACATCTCTCTACCTTGACTCTGTATCATTGTCAGTCCTGCAAAGTTTAGATAGATGAAGGAAAAAAGAATACAATTACAATGAGCAACTGTCTCAGTCTCTTTGGTGACAAGCCTGTAGCTTCTTAAATGAGTTTATTCCTTTACCTGAAATGAAGGTTTTGAAAAGCAAAGAATTCTTAGTAAGCTTTGAGACTTCCTACAGTCAAATTTCCAGGGGTTAGTTCTCAGGTAAATTTGAAGTTAGAGCAAGTTGGGAAGTCTTTCTCTCATTTTCAAGGCAATGATGTTATTATGTTGTTTGCTTGGTTGAATTGCATCTGTTTTGATGGCCTGATGGGTATCTGTCAGAGAGTAGTTTCTTGCTGACTTCAAGAAGCAAAGAGAAAATATGGCCATTGCATCATGTGACTCTATTGTTTAAAAGCCCTTTTCTAAATAATGGGTGGTTAGGATGGATATAAATCTCGTGTTGTGATGTTGACACCTTGAAAGATTTAGTCTGCCAGGGTCTTCGTTGCTGAATGATGCCTTCAATTTAAATTACCCTTTAAAATGTCTTTCAGGAATAGGCATCGAGCTAGCATTAATCTGAATGGTTCCTTACATTCTCCTTGAGAAAAGGAGTGCTTCAAACCTCAAAAATAGTTAAGGAATCCTTAGGCATAATTCTTTTACAACATTTTGTGGTTGATTTTTAAATATACAAATTATTTTAAATTTCAGAATAGATTGGGGATTTGATGCGGATGTGTTATAAAGTTGCTTTTTTTTTTACCAGATCACGAGGATGCAGTATGCAAATGCATTAGCAGCAACCAAACTGGAGAATTCTCCCCAGACCCCTGAACCTGAGACGGCGATATCAGCATCAGCAAGCAAAGATCCAACCCTTAGCATGTCCACCGAAACTACTAACTTGTTAAATGGAATGAACCGTGTGATTCGTAAGTCATATCCTTGATGAGAATTTGGTATAGCTTGCTTGGATGCCCTGACTTCTTAAAAGTGCATTCAGCTTGTGTATATAAGTGTATTAACAGACTTCAGTGTCAGGCATTCTGGCCTTTTCTTAATTTAGAAAGGAAAAGTGGAGATTTGAGATCAACTAAATACTCTGCATTAACTGAAGCAAGATCGTTCATTTGCACTTGAATTTATGGCTCCTGTTGCATTAATATTTGAGATGAATCTTTAAACTTCATGCCTGTGACTATGCAACCTTAGTTGTTTGCCGTCCTTGTTGTTCACTGTACTTTAAACTCTGCACTGACACGTCTCGAGTATGTTTACAATGTCTATGGCCTCACGTGAAGCATTAAAGGCTGGTGAACATTATTTGACTGTGAAGAATGCTGATTACAAAATTCCTTGGAATGGTGCATTACAATTCACTGGAACTGTTGTGTTTTTTTTATGCCATTAATTTGTTTCTTTTTGCCATTCCTAACAACTGCATGTCTTTTTTTTTTATAAAAGCTATTTATGCTCATATTGTTTTTAGCCATTACTAACATGGAAATGAACAGTTGCTGAGAGTTTTCTGTTGTATAATGGGATGACACTGAGAGCTAGCTGAGACTGCTTAAGGTTCTGTCTCTCCATTGCAGCATAAAACATTTGTGACTGTTCATCATAACTGTTAGTGGACAGATAGGTAGTGATACCATTTTGACTATGACATCAACTGTTGGAAGTTGAAATGTATCTAAAGATATGCATCGATACCTATCCTTTTCAAACCTAACCTGTTCACTAAAGTTTATTGTCTTGAGATAAGCTATGTGAATGAATGACACTGTGTGTTACTAGAGTTCTGTTATTTCATATTTTCATTTTGTACAACTGATGAGCCTACCACATTTTAGTTGTATGCAGTGGAAAAGCACAAAAGTATTTTTTAATTATATTTATTGAATAGTTGGAGTTTACTTCAGTTGTGACATTTGTTGAGAACTGGCACTGTATATTTTTCTATTGCTTGATTCTATAATGTTTGTACATTTTTATTCAGTTATTGACATGATGTCCCAGACTAATGTTAAGGATGGTATTTCCGTTTCTCAGAAAAGTATAAATGAAGTCAGATTAAATAAAAACAAATAACTTCAAAGCCCTAATTACACGAAGTCAGTATCATGATTTTCTTAGTTAATTAGTTCAGACTTAGTTGTCAAATTTGGATAATGAATTTATTTTCATCTTATGTGTTGTTTGAATATTCTTCAAATAAATTGCTGCAATAAGTTATAGTCTGAATCTGGAAATTCCCAAGAAGTGCTGCATACTAAATGGATAAAATCTATTGATTGATGTTTGTACAAAATTGATGTGTTTTGGTACCAGTTTTCAACACCATGTAAGCATACGCAGTTGTTTTTACAACTGAGTTTATTGACCAGTTTTCAGAATTAAGTATACTGGCATTGCTTGCTTTTACTGGTGTTTTAGGCGAAAGTGAGGACCGCAGATGCTGGAGATCAGAGTCAAGATTAGAGTGGTGCTGGAAAAGCACAGCAGGTCAGGCAGCATCTGAGGAGCAGGAAAATCGAAGTTTCGGGCAAAAGCCCTTCATCAGGGAGCTTCCTTATGAAGGGCTTTTGCCCGAAACATCAATTTTCCTGCTCCTCGGATGCTGCCTGACCTGCTGTGCTTTTCCAGCACCACACTAATCTTTACTGGTGTTTTACCAAGTAACTGCTGTCTCCTATTTTGTTGTGGTGATGAGAGTTAGCAATTAAAGCAGGTTTGTCTCAACTCCATATATATCTCTGTAATATGACATAATTTTCTCAGTGACATAGCCTGATATTACAAAGGCATTATATAATAGTAATTACATAATTTTAAGGAAATTTATTTCCTTTACTTGAAGTACATTGTCATCTAAACAACAAAATAGTCCCTTATTTTAATTCTTTTGCATATTCTGTTCCAGTTTTGAAATACTTTTTTAAATTATTGTTGACTTTGCGTTTTGATACATTTTTAACAGAAGCAGTATTGTATTTTGTAAAAAGCCAATAATGTTGGCTGCGTTTAGTGTCACCACTGCTCCCAGCCAGAATGAATGTGATTAGGTATTTCTCCTGTCAAACATAGCTAGAGACCTTGAGGGTTGTAAGTGACTGGTATCGATTTTAATCAGGTAATTCCTATTTTCCACAATTTTACAGACTTTTTATTTTAAAATGGACTTTCTTATTGTGAAATGCACTGTTAAGGCAGTAAAAACCCACTACGGCCAGCTCCCTGGTGCAGTGGCATATTTACGCACTCTTAACATTTTATCTTTCCATATCTTACACATTTCCCTGGCCCAGATATTTTTAATCAACCTGTTCAGATGTGTTATGACACACCTCTGGAGAAAAGACACAAACAAGGCCCTCACAAGCACTCCTCATTTCCTTATTATACAACCCAGTGACCTGCACATGTCCTCTCTCATTACAGTGCATTGTTTATACAAATGGAAGATTCCCTGCCTCTTAATATATGTCAAAACCTCTGTGACCAAGTCTAACTTGATGCTTCACTATGATGTTTCAATTGCAAATTGTTTTTTGTACAACTGATGAGGCTGCCACATTTTAGTTGGTTGCAATGGAAAAGGTCAAAAATCTTTTTAATTATATTTATTGAATGGTTGGAGTTGACTTCGGTTGTGACATTTGTTGAGAACTGGCACTGTATGTTTTTCTATTGCTTGATTCTATAATCTTTTGCATATTCTGTTCCAGTTTTGAAATACTTTTTTAAATTATTGTTGACTTTGCGTTTTGATACATTTTTAACAGAAGCAGTATTGTATTTTGTAAAAACCCTGAAGGGGTCAATGTTCTAAGAAACCTATATTACTACTGTTGTGGTGGTTGATTGTAAGACTCAATGCTGTTGTAATTTCACAATGCAAAGGCACGTCCTTGAAGATGTTAATAATAAGAGAGATTACAGGACCCATCAACCTGCTCTTTGAATTACTTTTCAGTTCTGCTGCAAGATCATTGATCTGAAGCAATAATTGTTTCTGTCTCCCCATTGATGCTGCCGAACCTGTCTTAAGTTTCCCAGTATTTTCTGTTTTATTTACAATTTCCACTTTTAAAGTATTTGTCTTTTATTCTTTATGCGAATTCATTTTAAATGCATGCATGGTCAATCTTTAAAGGTCGCTACTTTAAATTAAATATATTATCAGCATCAGTTTTAAGCACAGTGCAGAAATCAATTTACTTGAAAAACTTTGCTACGTAACCTACTTCACATAGAATATTATGGATGATTGATATGACAAAATGTTGCAATCACATGGGCTGTTAGGAACTGGCCCATTTATGTTTCCCTGCTCCATTTTCCAATCTAAGTCGGAAAGAGGCATAATTCAACAGTTATGAAATAATAATTGGTGAGTGGAGGCGTGGGTTGCCATAGAGGCTGTTTGTCAGAAATAGTCTGTGATCCATGAAATTCTAAAGAGAGAGTAAGGTTTTCAAAATAGGAGTGAGAATAAGAGAAGGGAAGAATGACTAAGAATTTTTGGCAAAATGTTGAGTTTAATGTGCCTCTAAGATGGAGTTTAATATTGGATGTAGGTTTGCTCGCTGAGCTTGAAAGTTTATTTCAAGATGTTTCTAAGTAACATCTTCAGTGGACCTCAGGCGAAGCACTGCTGAAACTTGCTGCTTTCTATTTATATTTCTGGGTTTCTTTGGGTTGGTGATGTTATTTCCTGTGGTGAAGTCACTGCCTGTTCCTTTTCTCAGGGGGTGGTAGATGGGGTCTAACACATCGAGTTAGGCCCCCTGAGAAAAGGAACAGGCAGTGACTTCACCACAGGAAATAACATCACCACAGGAAATGACATCACCAACCCAAAGAAACCCAAACATATAAATAGAAAGCAGGAAGTTTCAGCAGTGCTTCGTCTGAGGCCCACTGAAGATATTAACTAGTAGGGTGACAAAATGTCTAGAAATCAACCTACATCCAAAACCTCAAATTGAGTTTAGTTGCATTAGAAAGTTTTTGGCAAGTCAGAGATACCCTATCATAAATTCCCTTATATAGCCATTAACCTCATGAAAATGGCAACCAGCCTTTAACTTGCCTGAGTGTTTCAAAAATTAGGTTAGGATTAATGATGAATTTGTTCATCATTAGTTACAAATTAAATTTGCCTTCAAAGGTCAGGTTTAGTAAGTAACAATGTAAGGATCCTTTAATGATAAAAATCATGTTCCTGCAAAGCCAGTCAATCTGTTCAGCAACAGAGAGCAGTTGAGGAAGGAATTCCACACACATAGTGGTACATCTTTGGAACACTCTTCCACAAATGGCAGTGGATGCAGGAATTTAACTTTAAAACGGAGATAAATTTATGTTAAGCAAGGGCATTAAGGGATATGGGCCAGAGGCCAGGAATACAGAATTAAGCCACAGATCAGCCACGATCTCAATGAACGTTCTAGGTTTTATGAATGGGGGAAAACAGACTCGAGAGGGTGAATGGCCGCCTCCTGTTCCTATGACACTGTGGAGTCTGACATTAGGAATTCTTTAAATTATTTTTCTTGCTTTTCCTTTTCTAATTATCATTTATTTCGCTTTTAATTAACTCTTTGTGCTGAATTGGACTCTAATCACAATATCTCCTTCCTAGTCATTCATATTTCCTTCTCAGCCTTCAACTCTTATTGATTAAGATAGATAGGCAAATTGACTGCTGGTCCCATTTATAAAGGTCCCTGCTGTTCCATTGTGTTATTGTCACTCATCTCCAGCAATTTGTAACTGAATACATTTTCAGGCTGAAGGAGAAATGTCTATTCAAAATACTGCTTTCAGTTCTGGTCTCCTTGCTATAGGGAAGATGTGTTAAACTTGAAAGGGTGCAGAAAAGATTTAAAAGGCTGTTGCCAGAATTGGAGGAATTGAGGTATAGGAAGAAACTGAATAGGCTGGGGCTATTTTCCCTGTAGTGTCAGAGGCTGAGGGGAGACCTTAGAGGTTTATAATAATATCATCAGGGGCATGTCAGGGTGAATAATCAAGGTCTTTTTCTCAGGATAGCGGAGTCCAAAACTAGTGGGCATAGGTTTAGGGTGGGAGGAGAAAAATAGAAAAGGGACCATAGATGCAACATTTTCACGCAGAGTGTGGTGTGTGTCGGTGTCCAACAGGTTTATTTGGAAGCACTAGCTTACGGAGCGCTGCTCCTTCAAAAGGTGATTGTGGAGTGTAAGGTCGTAAGACACAGAATTTTTAGCAAGAGCTTACAGTGTAATGTAACTGAAACTATATATTGAAAAGGACCTGGAATGTTTGTTAAGGCTCTCATCTTTTAGAATGGGCATGTTGGTTTCAGTTCTTTCATATGTAAATCGCAGAACTTTCTTAAAGTTACATTCTCAAATGAACATTAACAATAGATAATGCATTGAAGGTGTGAGGTGACCTTCGTGAGGCTGTCTGTGCCCCAATGTTCAAACTAATTCTAATCTAAAAAAGGATTTACAGAATCTTACATGGATTCATGCAGTTTTTGAGTCAAATAAAATATAATTCTGCAAGTACAAATTCACACCACAAACTTTTATGTGGATGTGTATTTGCGGGAGCAGTGGGGGGTATGAGTGTCCAGGAGAGTGTTTGTGTATGTGTGTGAGTTTAAAGGGGTATAAGTCTTTGAAAGGGTGTGTGTATGTGAGTGAAATATGTGGGTGTTTGAGACAGAGCCTCTGTGTGTGAGGGTCTACCTGACTATGGGTCTTTAGATATGTGTGTGTGTGTGTGTGTGTGTATATCATGCAGTGGGGTCACCTGTCTGTGACATGAACCCAAGGTCCCAGTTGAGTCCATCCACAGTTGAGGGTGCTTGGCTATCAGCCTCTGCTCGACCACTTTGATTTATTGCTGTCCCAAAGTCTGCCTTGGAGGATGGTCACCTGAAGGTCCGAGGTCGAATGTCCTGGACAGCTGAAGTGCTCTCCGACTGGGAGGGAACACTCCTGTCTATTGATTGTTGTGCGGTGTCCATTCATCTGTTGTCGTAGCCTCTGCTCTGTCTCACCAGTGTACCATGCCTCAGAGCATCCTTGCTTGCAGCATATGAGACAGACAACATTGGGTCAAGTCACGTGAGTACCTGCCATGTACATGGTGGGAGTTGACCCCATGTGTAATAGTGGTATCCATGTTGACATTCTGACACTTCTTGTGGCATCTACAATGACGAGGTTTTATGGAGTTGTCCTGAAAACCAGGCAGTGTGCTGTGAACAATGGTCTGTTTGAGGTTTGGTGGTTGTTTAAAGGCAAGAAGTGGAGGTGTGGGGAAGGTCTTGGCGAGGTGCTCATCGTTGTTAATGATGTGTTCATCCTAATTGATAACTTGGTGCGATGCTCAACTCATTGACCACCAGTTCCGATGTGCCACAGTGAGAAACTATAATGACCTCCTCAGGAGACAGACACGAGCTGCTCTATTCCTGATAAAGGGCTTTTGCCCGAAACGTTGATTTTCCTGCTGCTCGGATGCTGCCTGAACTGCTCTGCTTTTCCAGCACCACTCTAATAAACAATCTGGTTTCCAGCATCTGCAGTCTTTGTTTTTACCCTTTAACAAGCTGCAACCGACAGGATACCCTTCATTGCCCAGTACTTCCCAGGAGCCGAAAAACTACACCATGTTCTTCACGGCCTGCAACACGTTATCAATGAGGATGAACATCTCACCAAGGTCTTCCCCACACCTCCACTACTTGCCTTTAGACAACCACCAAACCTCAAACAGATCATTGTTCACAGCAAACTGCCTGGTTTCAGGACAATACCATACAAACTTGTCACGGTAGACGCTGCAAGATGTGTCAGAGTGTCGACACAGATACCACTATTACACTGGGGACACCTCCTACCATGTATGTGGCGGGTACTCATGTCACTCAGCCAACATTGTCTATCTCATACACTGCAGGCAAGGATGCCCTGAGGTATAATACATTGGTGAGACCGAGCAGAGGATACAGTAACGGATGAATGGGCACCGCACAACAATCAACAGACAGAAGTGTTCCCTTCCAGTCAAAGAACACTTCAGCAGTCCAGGACATTCGACCTCGGTCCTTCGGGTAACCATCTTCCAAGGTGGACTTTGGGACAGGCAACAACACAAAGTGACCGAGGAGAGGCTGAGAGCCAAGTTCGGTACCTATGGAGATGTCCTCAACCAGGACCTTGGGTTCCTGGCACACTACAGGTGACCCCACTGCTGCAAAACACACACACGCACACGCACACATTTACGCAGACCCTTTCTCATACACAAGCTCTCTCTCATACGCTCACACATACACTCCCACACACTAACATGCACCCTATCACAGACTTATACCCCTTTACATTCACACTCACACACACATACACATAGACACTCTCTGTCACACACAGTTATATCCCCCTGCGCGCGCACACCCACATGTATACACACATATATAAGTTTGTGGAGTGAATTTGTGCTTGCAGAATTACATTTTACTTTGCTCAAAAATGGCATGAATCCATGTAAGATTCTGTAAATTCCTATTTTAGATTAGAATCAGTCTGAACATTGGGGAACGGACAGCCTCACACAGGGCACCTCACACCTTCAGTGCATTATCTGGGTCAACATGGCGCCTATTGTTAAAGTTCACTTGAGAATGTAAATTTAAAGAAAGTTCTGGGAATTACATCTGAAAGAACCAACATGCCCATTCTAAAAGGTGAGAGCCTTAACAAACAATCCAGGTCCTTTTCAGTTACATCACACTGTAAACCTTTGCTATAAATTCTGTGTCTTACAATCTTACACTCCACAACCACTTTTTGAAGGAGCAGCACTCTGAAAGCTAGTGCTTCCAAATAAACCTGTTGGACTATAACCTGGTGTTGTGTGATTTTTAACGTAAAGTGGAAATTCAATACTGGAGAAGCTGGAATTGTGTTTCTTACAGCAGACGAGGTGATGGTGAGTTTTGATGGGAATATTCAAATCATGAGCTAGCCATTTGGATACAGAACTGACTCAAAGGTAGAAGACTGAGGGTGGTGGTGGAGGGTTGTTTTTCAGACTGGAGACCTGTGACCAGTGGAGTGCCACAAAGATCGGTGCTGGTCCTCTGCTTTTCATCATTTATATAAATGATTTGGATGTGAGCATAAGAGATAAAGTTAGTAAGTTTGCAGATGATGCCAAAATTGGATGTGTAGTGAACAGCGAAGAAGGTTACCTCAGATTACGTTGGGATCTTGATCAGATGGGCCAATGGGCTGAGAAGTGGCAGATGGAGTTTATTTAGATAAATGTGAGGTGCTGCATTTTGGAATAGCAAATTAGAGCAGGATTTATGCACTTGATGGTAAGGTCCTAGGGAGTGTTGCTGAACAAAGAGACGTTGGAGTGCGGGTTCATAGCTCCTTGAAAGTGGAGTCACAGATCGATAGGATACTGAAGAACGCATTTGGTATGCTTACCTTTATTGGTCAGAGCATTGAGTTTAGGAGTTGGGAGGTCATGTTGTGACTGTACAGTACATTGGTTAGGTCACTTTTGGAATATTGTGTGCAATTCTGCTCTCCCTCCTATTGGAAGGATGTTGTGAAACCTGAAAGGGTTCAGAAAAGATTTACAAGGATGTTGCCAGTGTTAGGAGGATTTGAGCTATAGGGAGAGGCTGAATAGGCTTGGGCTGTTTTCCCTGGAGCATCGGGCACTGATGGGTGACCTTATAGAGGTTTATAAAATCATGAGGGGCATAGATAAGGCAAATTGACTTTTCCCTGGGGTGGGGGATTCCAGAACTAGAGTGCATAAGTTTAGGGCGAGAGGGGAAAGATATAAAAGGGACCTTTTGCACAGAAGATGGTTCGTGTATGGAATGAGCTGCCAGCGGAAGTGGTGGAGGCTGGTACAATTACAGCTTGTAAAAGGCACCTGGATGGGTATATGAATAGAAAGGGTTTGGAGGGATATGGGCCAAGTTTTGGCAAATGGGACCAGATTATGTTAGGATAGCTGGCTGACATGGGCAAAATGGACCGAAGGGTCTGTTTCCGTGCTGTACAGCTCTATGGCTCTATGACATGTTTTCGTGGAGTAAATTAGGGGAGACTGCTTCAATTGGTGGATAGATTACAACACCAATAACTGGATGACACTGAATCATTAAAGTTAAGGAATAAAAGAGGGGAGGCTGAGAATGGTTTTTAAGCAGCTACTTTTTTAAGATCCGGAATGGAATGTCTGAAAGAGTGATATATTGGATTCAACAATAACATTCCAAAGGGAATTCGATATGTATTTGAAAACTGAAATGTTTAAAGTAATTTGGGGAAGAGCACAGTGGTGCAAAAAAATTGGATTTCTCCTTCAAAAGCGGCACAATGGGTTAGATGGCCTCCTACTGTGTTGTACGTTTCAGTTAAAAGGTTTCAGACAAAATCATATAATTGGTTTGGTGCCTGCTTTATCTGCAGGCTTTGATTGAGCTAATGAAGATACATAAGAAGCAAACGAATGCCAGAGTTTTGGGGTTTGAAACAGAAGGAGGGAAGACAGGGTGGAAAGAAATATTTTAGAGTTTGAAAGTGCAGATCGTGAGAAAGAAAGGAAATATGAATAAATATTAGTGGAGGAACAGTGAAAGAAAAAGTGTTTCAGGATAAGCAATTAAACTTCCAAACCCACAAATAGAATTAGATAAACAGGATTTCCCAATCCTTGATGTTTGGTGGCAAGTTAGTGTCGTGGTGGCAACGCTTGATGCAACAACTGGTTACAATATGCTTTTGCTTTTATTCACCAGAACAAGTCTCCGTATGCCCTGTTTTAGCAATTTCCCATGTTCATGCTTAATAAGTTTGAGAAAAATATTCATAAAGCTTGAATCAAAAGATAAGTACCACTGATGGCAGGTATATGTCATAGTGACATGAGCTGGCATGTTTTAGAGTTAGGTTTTGAGCATTATAATTAACAGTTTTTGGTCTAATGTTCATATTAAAAGAAAATTGAGTGAGCAGATAGTAATTCAGTATGGTATCAAAGGACACATTTCAATTTAGCCCAAAGTTGATGTTACTTAATCTCGCTTTGAAATACTGTGGCTTTTTCAAAAGTGATGCAAAGGGCTGAATACCACAAAATATTTTTATTTTTGGAATGGGAAAGTTTTTTTAACAGAGGGTGTGGAGAAGGAGACTTTTGGGACGGACTGGGAAGAATATAAATTTCTCTAGTGTCATTGTCGTTACCTGATTTTAATTAATTAATTGTAAAATGACATGGTGATTTCCAACTAGATTAAAACTGAGCGTGCTTGTACTCGCGCTTCAGGCCAGCAAAAAGGAGCATTTGCTCATTAAAGGTGAAAAGTTGACCAAATTACTGGTCAACTTGAAGTTGCTCAATTTGGTTTGCTGAACAATTCAATCTGATTGTGCATTTAAAAATTCTTCAGTACGGTTTTGTTCCAAGTTGCTTAACTTGAATTGCTCGATACTTTAAAAATGTCTAGTTCAAATAAAAAAAATCAACAAACACCATTGAGGTTGTCAGATCCTGTCTGCCAATGGCAATGGCTGCAGGTGGACAGTCAAACTGTGCTGACCTGTTAAATAAAAAAAAAATTGCTGGGAGTCACTGATCATGACTTGTCTCACGCTGAGCAGGAGCGGACATGGAACTGCTGAGTAAGTGAAGTAATATATTTGGTTGGTTGCATTACCCGAAACACTACTTCGGTAGTGTCTCCCACCCATCTTCCTCCTCTAACCAAAAATAAATGGTTCTATGCACTGGATTGGTAAGGTTACTAGTTTTTTTTAATATTCTTTATATTTTTACAGTCTCTTTGGGCATTTAGAACAGTTGGGATGGTGTTCAGGGCAGTTGAATGTCCCTTCTCAATGTGGGAGGTAGGGGTCACCTCTGGTGTCCCTGCTGACTTCATATACGGGAAGTGCGCTCAACTCCAGCTCCTCGGAAGCTGCTTAAGGAACTGGAACTGGATGAACTTCAGATCACTTGGGAGGCAGAGGAGTTACAGGGTGGTCGTCACAACTCAGGTTCAAGGAAATGGCAGATGGGTTACTGTCAGGAGACAGAAAGGGAACTGGCAGGCAGTACAGGGAACCCCTCTGGCTGTACCCCTCAACAACAAGTATACCGTTTTGGATACTGTTGTGGGGAGGGACTTAGCAGGGATAAGCCATGGGGTGCAGGTCTCTGGTACACAGTCTGTCCCTGTTGCTCAGAATGAAAGCAGGGAGATGTGCAGAGTATTAGACATTAGGGACTCCATAGTTAGGGGAACAGATAGGAGGTTTTGTGGGCACGAGAGAAACTCACGGTTGGCATGTTGCCTCCCAGGTGCCAGGGTTCATGATGTCTCAGACCATGTTTTCGGGATCCTTAAGTGGGAGGGAGAGCAGCCCCAAATCGTGGTCCACATACGTACTAATGACATAAGTAGGAAAAGAGATTAATTGAATTGAATTGAATTTATTGTCACATGTACTGAGGCACAGTGAAAAGCTTTGTCTTGCGAGCAATACAGGCAGATCACAGAGTTAAGTAGCATAGATAAGTAAATAATATGTAAACAGCAGCAAAAACAAAAACACAGGTACAAGCAAATGTTAAGAGTTTGTGAATCCATTCAGTATTCTAACGACAGTAGGGTAAAAACTGTTACAAAACTGTGTATTCGGGCTTCTGTACCTTCTCCCCAATGGTAGAGGTTGTAGGGTGTAGGCTTGCTCGCTGAGCTGTAGGTTTGATATCCAGACGCTTCATTACCTGGCTAGGTAACATCAGTGGCAACCTCCAAGTGAAGCGAAGCAAAGCTGTTGTCTCCTGCTTTCTATTTATATGTTTGTCCTGGATGGGGTTCCTGGGGTTTGTGGTGATGTCATTTCCTGTTTGTTTTCTGAGGGGTTGATAGATGGCATCTAGATCTATGTGTTTGCTTATGGCATTGTGGGTTGGAGTGCCAGGCCTCTAGGAATTCTCTGGCATGTCTTTGCTTAGC
>NC_057731.1:50470910-50501884 GCF_004010195.1 Chiloscyllium plagiosum | reverse complement strand
CATGGGTGTGCCGTTGGTTTGTTTGTAGATTGTTGTTGAAGGTGAAGTGGGTGGTGAGGCACAGGTCCACTAGCTTCATGATGTTTTCGTTGGTAATGTGATTGATGGTGGTTGGGGTTTGTGTGATGGTCTCTTCTAAAAATGTGGTAAGTGTTTCCTTTGCCAGGTCAATGTTGATGGAGGTGAACAGTGCTGTTATGTTGAATGAGATCATTGTTTCGTCTTCCTCTATTTTGGTGATTTTGATTTTTAGGAATTCCTGGGTGGAGTGGATGGAGTGCTGTGACTCTTCTACTAGGTATTTCAGTCTTGAGTGTAGTTCCTTGGCCAGTCTGTAAGTTGGTGTTCTGGGTAGTGAGACTATGGGTCTGAGGGGGGCTCCTGGTTTATGGATTTTTGGTAGTCCATAGAATCGTGGGGTGTTGGTCCCGCCTGGTTTCATTTTCTGGAATTCCGTCTTGTTTAATTGTCTGGAATTGTGTAATTTTCTTAGGAGATATGTAATTTAGTTTCCTAGTTGTGGGGTCGGGTCTAGCGTCATCTATTGGTAGGTGTTGTAGAGGTTGTAGAAAAACATTGCCAGAGTGGGATGGATCTTTGTGAATGCTGGCGGCCTTTCCTTGACAGCGGGCCTGGTAGATGGATTCCATAGATGGGAGGTTGGCCTTTGTGATTGTCCAGTTCGAGTTCACCACTCTCTGTAACCGTCTCTGATCTTGAATGGTACAGTTGGCATACCAGGTAGAGATCCATCCAGACAGAATGCTCTCTGGCACACCTACGAAAGTCGGTAAGGGTATTCGCCATCATGCCAAATTTCCTCAGCTGCCTGAGGAAGGAGAGATGTTGGGCGTTTGTAACCAGTGTGTCCACATGAAGAGTCCAAGAAAGCTTGTTGTGGATGACTATTCCCAGGAGCTTCACCATCTCCACCCATTCCACCTCTGTGCTGTTAATGTGTAGGGGAGCACGAGTAATATCCTGCCGAAAGTCAATAATGAGTTCCTTGGTTTTGCCGGCATTGAGAGCTAGGTTGTTCTCGGTGCACTATTTTTCCAGGTCTTCCACCTCCCGTCTGTAGTCTGTTTCGTCACCATTTGCAATTCGACCGACTATGGTGGTGTCATCAGTGAACTTGTAAATGGCATTAGTCTGGTATTTGGCGATGCAGTCATGGGTGTATAGTGAGTACAGTAGGAGGCTGAGTATGCACCCTTGCAGGGCCTGCAGTGTTGAGTGTTAGTGAGGATGAAATATTGTCCCCAATCTTCACCACTGATTGTGGCCTGTGGGTCAGGAAACTATGGATCCAGTTGCAGAGAGTGGGGCTTAGTCCGAGATCACTAAGTTTAGTAATCAGTCTCGAGGGGATAATAGTATTGAAGGCTGAACTGTAGTCAATGAGTAGAATTCTTACGTAGCTGTTCTTGGTGTCAAGATGTTCTAGGACAGAATGAAGGGCAAATGATATGGCATCTGGCGTGGATCTGTTGGTCCGATAGGCAATTTGGAGTGGGTCAAGAATAGTGGGGAGGCTGGGGTTGACAAATGCCATGGCCAGTCTTTCAAAGCACTTCCTGATCACTGAAGTTAGGGCCACTAGGTAGTAGTCATTGAGACATGCTGCATGAGCCTTCTTCGGCACAGGGATGATGTTGGCCCTCTTGAAACAGGCAGGGACAGTGGCCCCCTGCAGGCCACTGCCAGTTGATGTGCGCATGCTCTGGTTGCATGGCCTGGTACTCCGTTTGGTCCCATCGTTTTCCTTGGATCCAGACAAAGAAAAACTGATCTGACCTCTGATGCAGAGACTGTTGGGATAGGTTCATCAGGACTTGTCGGAATAGGTGTTATCTCTCTGCCAAAATTCTGCTCAAAGCGAGCATTGAAGGCGTTGAGATAATCTGGGAGGGATGTGTCATCATCTGCTATCTTGCACTGTCTCTTTTTAGACCCTGTGATGTCATTCAGTCTTTGCCATAGTCAACAGTGTCTATCTGGGTCTCTAGTTTGGATCGATATTGGTCCTTGGCTGTCTTAATGGCTTTGCGAAGGTCATACTTGGATTCCTTATATTTGAGTGGATCTCCTGATCTGAAGGCCTCATACCTGGTTTTTAGCAGGTTCTGCATATCCTGATTCATCCAGGATTTCCTATTGGGGAACACCCAGATTGACTTGCTCAGTATGCAGTCCTCCCTAAGAGATGGGGATTTAAGGCAGAGATTCAGGGAGCTAGGGTGGAAGCTTAGTGCTAGAACAAAGTTGTTATCTCTGGTTTGTTGCCCATGCCATGTGCTCGCGAGGCGAGGAATAGGAGAGAGAGGTGTTGAACATGTGGCTACAGGGATGGTGCAGGAGGGAGGGTTTCTGATAATTAGGGCTCATTCTGGGGTAGGTGGGACCTCTACAAACAGGATGGTCTACACCTGAACCAGAGGGGTACAATATCCTTGGGTGGGGGGGGGGGGGGGGGGTTGCTAATGCTATTCAGGAGAGTTTAAACTAATTCAGCAGGGGGATGGGAACCTAAATTGAAGTTCTAGTGTCCAGTAGGTTGAGAGTAGTGACGTCAGAAATGTGGTTTCAAGGTTGCAAGAATGCACCGGCAAGCAGGAAGGTGGTTTGAAGTGTGTCTACTTCAACGCCTGGAGCATCCAGAATAAGGTGGATGAACTTGCAACATGGGTTGGTACCTGGGACTTTGATGCTGTGGCCATTTTCGGAGACATGGATAGTATAGTTGTTCCTGGTTCGGGATTTGGATGTTTCAGTAAGAGCAGAGAAGATGATAAAAGGAGGTGGGGTGCTGTGGCATTGTTAGTCAAGGACAGTATTACGGTTGCATAAAGAGCAGTTGAGAACTCGTCTACTGATGTAGTATGGGCTGATGTTAGAAACAGGAAAGGGAGAGGTCACGCTGTTGGGAGTTTTCTATAGGCCGCCGAATAGTTCCAGAGGTGTAGAGGAAAGGATAGCAAAGATAATTATGGATAGGAGTGAGAGTAACAGGGTACTTGTTATGGGGCACTTTAACTTTCCAAATATTGACTGGAAATACCATAGTTTGAGTACTTTAGATGGGTCAGTTTTTGTTCAATGTGTGCAGGATGACTTCCTGACTCAGTACAAAACAAGGAGGATTGATGTTTTGGGCATAAGCCCTTCATCAAGAAATTTCTGATGAAGGGCTTATGCCTGAAGCATTGATTACACATGTATTGGGACATAATTTTTAACCGTTTCACCACAAGGGCTTATGCCTGAAGCATTGATTCTCCTCCTCAGATGCTGCCTGACCTGCTGTGCTTTTCCTGCACCACACTCTCGACTCTGATCTTCAGCATCTGCATTCCTCACTTTCTCCCAGTATGTAGACAAATAAACAAGGGGTGATGCCACATTGGATATGGTACTAGGTAATGAACCTGGCCAGGTGTTAGATTTAGAGGCAGGTGAGCACTTTAGTGACAGTGACCACAATTTAGTTATGCTTACTTTAGCGATGGAAAGGGATAGGTATATAACACAGGGCGAGAGTTATTGCTGAGGGAAAGGCAATTATGATGCGATTAGGCAAGGTTTAGGATGCAAAGGATGGGGAAGGAAACTGCAAGGGATGTGCACAATTGAAATGTGGAACTTATTCAAGGAATAGCTATTGCATATCTTTGGTACATATGTACCTCTCAGGCAGGGAGGAAGTGTTCGAGCAAGGCAGCTGTAGTTGACTAAAGAAGTTGAATTGCTTGTCAAGAGGAAGAAAAAGGCTTATGTTAGGATGAGATGTCAAGGCTCAGTTAGGGTGATTGAGAGTTACAAGTTAGCCAGGAAAGACCTAAAGAGAGAGCTAAGAAGAGCCAGGAGGGGACATGAGAAGTCGTTGGCAGGTAGGGTCAAGGAAAACCTAAAAGCTTTCTATATCTGGAATAAAAGAATGGCTAGAGAAAGATTAGAGCCAATCAAAGATAGTAGTGGGAAGTTGTGCATGGAGTCAGACGAGATAGGGGAAGCGCTAAATGAATATTTTCCATCAGTACTCACACTGGAAAAAGACAGTGTTGTCAAGGAGAGTACTGAGATATAGGCTACTAGACTAGACAGGTTCACAAGGAGGAGGTGTTAGCGATTCTGAAAAATTTGAAAATAGGTAAGTCCCCTGGGCCGGATGGGATTTATCCTAGGATTCTCTGGGAAGCCAGGGAGGAGATTAGAGCCTTTCGCTTTGATCTTTATGTCATCATTGTCTACAGGAATCGTGCCAGAATCGTGGAGGATAGCAAATGTCCCCTTGTTCAAGAAGGGGAGTAGGGACCCTGGTAATTATAGACTAGTGAGCCTTACTTCAGTTGTGGGTAAAGTGTTGGAAAAGATTATAGGAGATAGGATTTATAATCATCTAAGAGAGCAATAAGTTGATTAGGGATAGTCAACACGGTTTTGTGAAGGATAGATCGTGCCTCACAAACCTTATTGAGTTCTTTGAGATGGTGACCAAACAGATGGATGAGGGTAAAGCGGTTGATGTATATATGGATTTCAGTAAGGTGTTGATAAGGATCTCCACAGTAGGCTATTGCTCAAAATACGGAGGCATGGGATTAAGGGTGATTTAGCAATTTGGATCAGAAGTTGGCTAGCTGCAAGAAGACAGAGGGTGGTAGTTGATGGGAAATATTCATCCTGGAGTTCTGTTACTAGTGGTGTACCGCAAGGATCTGTGTTTGGTCCACTGTTGTTTGTTATTTTTATAAATGACCTAGATGAAGGCGTAGAAGGATGGGTTAGTAAATTTGCGGATGACACCAAGGTCAGAGGGGTTGTGGATAGTGCTGAAGGATGTTGCAGGGTACAGAGGGACATAGATAAGCTGCAGAGCTGGGCTGAGAGGGGGGAAAATGGAGTTTATTGTGGATAAGTGTGAGGTGATTCACTTTGGAAGGTGCAACAGGAAGGAGAATACTGGGCTAATGTTAAGATTCTTGGTAGTGTGGATGAGTAGAGAGATCTCTGTGTCTATGTACATAGATCCCTGAAAGTTACCACGCAGGTTGATAGGGTTGTTAAGAAGACGTACGGTGTGTTAGCTTTTATTGGTAGAGGGATTGAGTTTTTGAGCCATGAGGTCATGCAGCAGCTGTACAAAATTCTGGTGCGGCCACACTGCAGTATTGCGTACAGTTCTGCTCACCGCATTATAGGAAGGATTTGGAAACTTTGGAGAGGGTTCAGAGGAGATTTACTAGAATGTTGCCTAGTATGGATGACTTGATTTGTAGACTTCCAAATAAACCTGTTGGACTTCACAACACGTGTTGTGTGGTTTTTAGCCTGGTATGGAAAGAAGGTCTTATGAGGAAAGGCTGTGAAACTTGAGACTGTTTTTATTAGAGAGAAGAGTGTTGAGAGGTGACTTAATTGAGACATACAAGATAACCAGAGGGTTAGATAGGGTGGACAGTGAGAGCCTTTTTCCTCAGATGCTGATGGCTAGCACAAGAAGACATAGCTTTAAATTGAGGGGTGATGGATATAGGACAGATGTCAGAGGTAGTTTCTTTACTCAGAATATTAGGGGCATGAAATGCACTGCCTGCAACGGTAGTAGACTCGCCAAATTTAAGAGTATTTAAATAGTCATTTGAAAAACATATGGATGAAAATGGAATAGTGTAGGATAGATGGGCTTCAGATTGGTTCCACAGGTCGCCGCAACATTGAGGGCCGAAGGGCTTGTGCTGTGCTGTTATGTTCTGTGTCTTGTCGTGCTTGCATCTCTCTGCCTTTGCCATTATCATATTAAACCAGACTAGTATATAATGTGTAAGTGAACAAACTTTCCTTTGCAGTAAAAGCAAATTCTGATGATGTTGAGATTTTCAATAGTAAGTGGATGCTCAATAATAATGCAAACCACTCCTCATCAGACAATCCCTCCATAACTAGTGTCAGCCTAGTGAACCTTCTGTCTCCAATGCCAGTACAACTTGCTTCAGATAAAGAGCCCAAAACTGTTTACAGTATTCCACTATGGTCTAACTAGTCTTTGTACAGTCCTGGTAAAATCTACTTACTTTTGGCATCCATTCACACTTGTTCTCTGTCACACACACATACTCACTCTCTCTTGCATGTGTGCACATACTCAGAGGCATGGACACAGGCAAGCACACTCTGGGGGCGGAGGGGGGGAGAGTTATTTCATTTAAGGTTCTTTTCTGTCAAAAAAAAACTCGACCTCACTTAAAACATAGACAGATTTGAAGCAGGACCTCACACTGCAGTGCATTGTCTAACCTGAGATTCACCTGTTGTACATTGACCAAACATTTAATTATCTCGGGACAAGGATTTGAAAGGAATCTGGATTTTGCATTGTCATCAGCAGTCTACTTCCTAACTGATTAAAGGATTCAATAAGGGCCGTTGTTTTAAAGTTGTTAACTTGTTGCTTACAAATACTGAATCTTATACCTCTCTATCATACCATGCCTGAGGAAGGAGCTGAGCTCTGAAAGCTTGCAATTTCAAATTAACCTGCTGGACTATAACCTTGTGTCATTTGATTTTTGGCCCTGTTCATCCCTGTTCAATTCCAGTATCTCCACATCATGGAAATAAAGGCCAGCATTCCATTTGCCTTCCCTACCACCCACTGAATTTGGATGAACTCTTCTGTGATGCATGATTGAAGACTCAAATCCCTCTGATCCGTAGCTTTCTGCAGTCTCTCTCCATTTAAATAATATTTCAGCTCCTGTATCTCTCTTGCCAAAGTGCATAACCTCACATTTTTCCATATTATATTCCACCTGCCAAACTTTTGCCCACTCACTTAACCTGTCTACATCCTTCTACAGGTTCCTTGTGCCAGCCTCACTACTTGTCTTCCTACCTGCTTTTGTACATTGATTATCCTCGTCCAAGTTGTTAATATATATTGTAATCAGTTGTGGCCTCAGCACCAATCCCCGTGGTATTCCAACTTTAATAGGTTGCCAGGTTGAAAATGCCCCCTTATCCCAACTCTCTTCCTTCCATTAGTTAGCTCATCCTCTAACCATGCTAATATACTATCTCCAACACAATGGACTCTTATGAAATAGCCTCCCTTAATGTGTGTTTCCTTATCAAATGCTTTCTGAAAATCCAAATATATTACATTCACTGCTTCTCCTTTATCTATCCTACTTGTTACCATATCAAAGAATTGTAGTAAATGTGACAGGTATGATTTCCCCTTCATGTGACCATGTTGACTCAAAACTATAATGTAATTCTAAATGCTCTGTTTTCCATCCTATCTAATGGACTCTAACATTTTCCCAATTCCAAATTGCAAACTGTCTCCTTCCCTTTTTAAATAAACATGTTAATGGCAGTTTTCCAATTATTTGGGACTTTTCCAGAATCTAAGGATTCTTGGAAGATTGTTACCAGTGTATCCACTATCTCTATAACTACGACCTTTCATATCCTAGGATGCATCCCATCAGTTCTAGGGAATTTATGGGTCTTTAGCCCCATTAGTTTCTCCAGCACTTTTTTTCTAACAATAGTTACTGTATCTCTTTCCTCTCCTTTTTTTACCCCTTGAATAATTAGTAATTCTGGAACTCTATTAGTCTCTTCTCCGTGAAGACTGATGCAATGTATTTCTTCAACTCTGCCATTTCCTGGATCCCCATTATTATTTCAACAGCCTCATTCTTTTAAGAGGCCATTGCCAATGCTTTTTATTATTAGTATGCTCAGTGCAAAAATGCTTTAAATTTTGAAGGATAAATGCAATAAAGTCTATCATTCTAAAATGATATTTCATCCAAGTAATGGAATTACCTAATGCAGCATCATGTGTTTTCAAAGCTTAAAACTAGAACCTTCTGCTGATTTCCCCCCACCGATTTCCTGAATGCTTTTCTTGTTGCAACTGCTTTTTGTGTTATTTGTTGTTTGACTCGCACAGGACCTCTCCTCCATGATAATCCTATACCCCTGTGCTCCGCAAGACTATGTCCTCAGCCACTTATACACTCACGATTGTGTGGCCAAATTTGGTTCTAACTCATTTCACAAATTTGCTGATGACACCATCATAGTAGGTTGGATCTCAAATAATGTCGAGACAGGTTACAGGAAAGAGACACAGAGCTGAGTGGTGTGATGGAAAAGCAATGATCTCTCCCTTAAAGTTAGCACAATGAAGGAGTTGGTCTTCAACTTAAGGAAGCCGAGTGGAGGACATGCACCTGTCAGCATCAGTGCTGCTGAGGTGGAGGTAGTCAAGAGCTTCAAGTTACTAGGTGTAAATACTACCAATAATCTGTCCTGGACTATCCATGTCAAAACTACAGTCAAAAAAGCAATGCCTCTACTTTCTCAGAAGGCTTAGGAAATTTGGCATGGTCACAATGACCATTACCAATTTTTAAATGTGCAGCATAGGAAGCATCCTATCCAAATACATCTCAGCTTGGTATGGCAACTGCTCTGCTCAAGATCTCAAGAAATTACAGACAATTGTGAACCCAGTCCAATCCATCACGCAAACCAGCCTTCCTTCCATTGACTCCATTTATACTTCCTGCTGCCTTGGGAAAGCAGCCAACATCATCAAAGACCCCTCCCACCCCGGTTATACTCTCTTCCATCCTCTTCTATCAGGCAAAAGAAACAAAAGTTTGAAAACACATACCAACAGATTCAAGGACAGCTTCTTCCCCACTGTTATCAGACTTAAGAACGGATCTTTCATACATTAGAGTTAATCTTTCTCTACACCTTGGTAGCTGTAACAGTATATTCTGCGTTCTGCTCTATTATCAAGATGTACTTAAATAGAGTATAATTTGTCTGGAGAGTTTTCAAAATGGTACTTGTTACATTAACCAAGATACAATGAAAACAATAAATCAAATCAAATCTGATACAACCATTAAAATACGCTTGGGTACCCCGCCTTACCATTTATTTCTGACATTGTGCAATTCTCAAGGCTGATAACTATAAAATGTTAAATTCTGTTGAATACTAATAGCAGAGGTGATGGTTTAATGCTATTATCACTGGGTTATTAATCCAGAAACCCAGGTCTTGTTCTAGCACCCAGGGTTCGACTCTCACCATGGTAGATGTTGAAACTGGTATTCAATAAAGAAAACTTGCAATGTGAACCCATTGTTGATTGTCAAAAAAAAAACTCATCTAGTTCACTAATGTCCATTAGGAAAGATAACTGCCACCTTGTCTGCCTACATTTGACTCCAGATCCATAGAGGTACTGACTCATCACTGTCCTTTGGGCAATCAGGGATAGGCTACTGATGCCCACATCCATGAATGACTGACAGTTTTTAAGCATCCAATGCATTTATTTACTTTGCAGTTATTGAAATCCTGTGAAACTAACTGTGATTTGGGTATAGTCGTACCATTATCATCATTTTATCTTTCTTTCACTTACTTGCATCCTTTCCTACTACCTTTCAAAAAGGTACCAGATTGAATGCAAGGCTAGTGACATTAACCGATTCTGTTTTTAAAATGAGTTAAAATAGTGCTGCACTTATGTGCAACGTCTTTGGAATAACTTTGATGATGACACACGTATTATGATATGAAAATTCGTCATTGACTCCCAGGTCCTGCTATTGTTCTTTTTGAGCACTTGGACTGTCCGTTGGAAGCGTTGAGTACAATGTCACTAAGATGAGCATTTTCATATAACAAAGGCATAACACCATGAATGCTGGAAATCTGGAATAAATACAGAAAGTCCAGTTTGGAAGCATCTGTGGAAAGGGAAACAGTTAACCTCTTGGAGCTTCAGAAAAAGAGTCATACTGAACTCAAGCCGCTAACTCCGTTTCTGTCATCATAATGCTGCATGATCTGCTGAGTTTCTCCAGCACTTCCTGTTTTTATCACCAAACATCTGCACACTTCTGCAACTGCATTTTTCTTTATTACAATGGGGATTTATTTCAAGAAGCTCAAGTAAATACGATTGTGATGTCTTCCATTCCTTTTCAAGTACGCCATATTTTGTATTACTACAATTTCATTTTCTTCTTCATACATCTCAGGCCACTCAAACAGGACTCATGTAAGTTCTTCATATTACTCAGTCCATCTCATGAGACAAGGAAACATTGAACTCCCTGACCTTATCTTAGTGTCTACACTCAATTCCTCAAGGGTAGCTGGGTTTGCCTGTATCTTATGGATTGGCTGAAGAAATTTGAGATTCTTGTAGATATTGCGAGATCAGCTTTGAGGTAATCTTCTAATCCCCCCTCTCAATTCACCAGTGTTCCCTGAGGTTTGATATCATTGTCATACAGTTGTTATTTGACTTGTTTTTTCCCTTTACTTTTTTGCATCTCCTGTCTTACTGCAGAAAGTCTAATTTAGACTGAGAACTGTGTCTGTATGAATCCCTGTTCTGTGGATATCTAAAACATGGTTTTACACTTTTGTTTGCTTATTATAGTGAACTTAAATATTTCAATTGGAGTATAAACTGCATCTCATAATCCTGATTTAAAACATTTGATTCAAGTCAGCTCATTCTCATCTCATCTACGACCGTATGCAGTACACACACGATGACCAGGGAAGGTGGTGAGTACAGATCTTGGGAGTATTCAGTCACCTTGCGATAAAGTCTTTCACTTGAAATTACCTTAAACCGTGGCACGAATCACAAATTATTATTCATTGCATATTCTCTACTTATTTGGATGTTGTATAAAGCATCTTGTGAGATTCATAAGAAACTTGCAGAAGCAGAATTAGGCCATTCTGCCCATCGATCTGTTCTACCATAGAGTCATAGAGATGTACAGCATGGAAACAGACCCTTCAGACCAACATATCCATGCCAACCAGATATCCCAACCCAATCTAGTCCTACCTGCCAGCACCCAGCCCATGTCCCTCCAAACCCTTCCTATTCATATACCCATCCAAATGACTTTTAAATGTTGAAATTGTACCAGCCTCCACCACTTCCTCTGGCATTCAATCAGTTGATAAAAGTGCGGTGCTGGAAAAAGCACAGCAGGTCAGGCAGCATCTGAAGAGCAAGACAATCAATGTTTTGCATATTTCTTCAACATGAATGGCTATAACACGATTGAAGAACTTAGACCATTATTTGTAGAACGTGAACATTCCTCACCTGTATTAGCTATAACGTGATTCCAATCCCGTTAGTTTAAATGGTGCTGTTATTACCTGATTTTCTTGTAATGCAGGATTGCACAGGAACAGAACTATTGTGTTATATCCTCCAGAACACACTATAGTTATGGTTTTCTGGAAGTATAGTTATCACATTCAGTTTATGGGCAAGGTTTGGAGGAGGTGCTTTGGTAAATCTGTGAGCAACATTCTACTCGGTCCTAATGGGTTACATGATAGCTTCAAATAATTTACTGAATTATAATAAGTGATTAAAAAATTGGATAATTGAATTCCAATGTAAAATGGAACATGGGATTTGTTTGCTTCCTGTAAATAAATTCCATTGTATAAAGGTTGAATCGTTTTGCTATAATTCGTGACATTTGTGATACTATCCTGATCCATTTTGTAGCTCATCATTTACTTCCTCATGCACCTTCTTACATAGCTGCCAGAACTGGGATTCAATGTAACACCACCTTTTCTTCCTCTACATGAAAAAATGAGAAGAGACTACTCTAATGAGGCATCTGCTAAACATTAATATTGTGCTCCACCTAAAACTGTGTTGCAATGTGTTGATGAATCATAAAGAGTAACGCCCAAAAAATCGGGTACTTGCTATTCTATCATAGAGTCATAGAGATGTACATCACGGGAAAAGACCTTTTTGGTCCAACTCTTCCATGCTGACCAGATATCCTAAATTAATCCAATCCCATTTGCCAGCATTTAGCCTATATCCCTCTAAACCCTTCCTATCCATGTACCCATCCAAATGCCTTTTAAATGTTGTAATTGTACCAGCCTCCACCACTTCCTCTGGCAGATCATTCCATACAAGCACCACCTTCTATCTGAAAAAAAGTTGCCCCTTCTGTCCCTTTTAAATCTTCCCCCTACACCCTCTCACTGTAAACCTAGGCCCTCTCGTACCTTAAAAAACAGTAAAACTCAGTTTGGTTCACTGAAATTTGCAACAAACTTACATCAGGGTTTTTTTTTTAAATAATCGTTCAAGGGATGCGAGTGTTGCGTGGCTAGCCACCAATTATTGTCATCCTTCATTGGCTTCAGAAGATGGTGGGTAGAAACGTTATTGAACCACGTTGGGTTGTAGGAACACCCACAGTCCTATTAGGTGGGGAGCTCCAGGATTTTCACCAAGCAACAGTGAAGTTTCCGTGACAATAGAATGTGACTTAGTGGCTAACCTGCAACTGGTGGTGTTCCTGTGTATCTGCTGTCCTTTCCTTTTTAGGTGGTAGTGGGTAAACGTAGATTGGATTTATCCCTTGGTTTATAATCAGGTGACATGGTTTCAGACTAAGAGGCAGGTTATTTAAGACTGTGATGAGTAGTTTCTTCATTCAGAGGAAGATGATCCTTTGGGATTCTCCTCCCAAAAGAGCAGTGAAAGTTAAGCCATTATTTTCTCCCATGAATATGCTCAATGACACAGAGGAGTTTGGGGGAAAATGGTGTAGAGGCAGATGAGCAGCCAACAAGCTGAACGGCGGCTTTGTACTCTTCTTTCCAATGTTCATATATAACTGAGGTAACTTGACTGTATAGGATAAGGTGCCAGCTAGATATTTCAATATTTCTCTTTTCACTGTTCTCCTATTTGTATCTCCTCCCCAAAAGTACATGGGAAAGCCTGACAGCCAGAGGTGGTGATAATGGCACAAACAAACTCCAGTGGGAGAACTTGAATGTTTATGCCAATAAAATAGACATAGACAGTGGGTCTAAAACAAGCCAGATCGGGTCCATGTCGTCTAGTTTGTAAGTTGCTTCCATAACTTTACGACATTGTCCCATTACCCTTTTTGATAGCAAAATCTTTTCCTAGGTCACCACCAGTTTGTTGTATTGGGAGTTCTTAATGGAAAAAAACATTAACTGAAATGTAATCTTACAGCATACAATGCACCCATTTTTCACTGGTATTTGCGCAGTTAACTCTTTGTGTTCAGGGTGAATGGTAAGTTGTTTTTATGTCTTAATTGCTTTTAAATTCAGTAGTCTTGCAATGGAGTCCAATTTTGTTAGAATATGTTTTTTGTGCTTGATGCTGTAAAAATTGTGAATTTTCTTTTGTGTATTCTTGCCTGTTCAAAGCAAATACTGAAGTGAAGTATTTTTCAGTTGTTCAACTTTGTCTCACTTGTAGGCAGCAGGTCAGATGGACTGAGAAGCCCAAGTGATGTGTTTTTCTTGGGAATAGATGCAGTAAATGACTCCGATATGACTGGATTCAAGACTAAACAGCGTAAGTATTTTGTTTTAAAAACAATAAATATCTGTTCAAGAAATACAAACAAAATATAAACCTTCAAACCAATTTGAGGGACAAAATGCTAAGCTCAGCAATATGCTCCCAAGGGCACAGGCGAAATAAGGGATTGGATTTTGCAGGACAGTGATTAGCTGAATATGCCTATTGGGTCTCTTAAAGCTCTATGGATCCTCAGTCTCTTCAACACTGTGTTTCCTAGTAATTCTAGGATTGTGATTTGTCAGTCATCAGGTTCGATTTTATTATTTTCTCGTCAAGGACTCAATCTCAACAATTGCAAAGTATTGAAAAGGCGGACAGTAAGAGGGCATGGGGAGAGCCAAGGAATGGGCGCATCACGTTGTCTGTTTCCAACCCACCTTCGGAAGATTGGCAGCATAGCTAGTTACATGACAATAATCATTACTCAGATGGATGCCCAATCTACCTAAGCCAAATGTAGGAGTCATAATCCCAGAAGAAAAGAGGTTTTCATCTCAATGAGAAACTAAATTGCTAAATTTGGGATATATAACTGTCATGTGCCATTTATTCAGAAATCTCTCAACACCAAGTTATAATCCAACAGGTTTATTTAAAATCATCAAGCTTTCAGAGCGCTGCTCCTTCGCTAGGTGAAGTGCTCCGAAAGGTTGTGATTTTAAATAAATCTGTTGCACTATAACCTGGTGTTGAGAGACTTCTGACTTTGTCCATCCCAGTCCAACAGTGACATCTCCCGCTCGTGTACACCATTTATCAAAGTGCTTGGGGTTTAATCTCTAATTTGTGCTGCTCTCATTTAGACATTGGTAGAACAATGACAGCATGATAATGGACTCCAGGGAATTAGAATTAGGCTGTAGGGGTGTGGAATTATTCAAGGAATCTCCAATGCTAGTCAACTTCCGAGGCTCTCAGTGGTGGAACAGCCAGCATCCTATAGAGTGTGCTGGCACAAACAGAAACCGAGTGGAGAAAGTAGTGTGGAGGTGGGAGTTCCGAATTTAAGAAGATTGCTGGAGTTATCCTGTGACATCCTTTTGAATCCATCAACCATAAGTTCAGGAACACCATTGCCAGCAGAGTCTTGAACAATTCTTTGTCTGCCTTCTGTGCAAGGGTGCAGTTTACGTTAGAAACAAATTAAAGAATGGTGAAATGAAAGGAAGATTCTGCGGAACTTCCCTTAAAAAAGAGCTGTCAAGAAAGCAAAAGCATTTTTCTTTAATGAGTTAAAGATTTTAAATAATGCCTCAGAAATCTTTACCCCTTTAACCTGTGTTTCTTTAAGATAATTTCTATCTATTTTCAGATGATGAAAACACCAGCGTCAATGTTGAACCTGAGGTTAACAATCCAGAACGGAAGAAAAGCCCTTCACTTAGCAGTTCAGAAGAGACACTTGGCAAAAAGCTCCTGAGGAAACTAAGTTAGTGCAACTGTTAATGTTATATATTTTCTAAAAATCCTACTATTGTGAAATGCAATACAAATATCATTACTGTAGTGCATAATTCTGTGCTGGGCTGGGGCCAGAGGAAATGAATATTTTTAAAAATGGGAACAGAACATCAAACTGCATCATATTCCTTAACTTGGCCCGACTGTTTCCCAATGCATTATCAATTGCTTTTTTAAGCCCATTTATGCCAACAATTTTAATAGCACAGCAGCTCTGAAACTGGTTCAACTTATCTATCTGCAACCCTGTGCTTTCAGATTTAAATGTTTTGTATAAATTTCCTCTAGCTGTCAATCAAGGTCTTTTCCCCAGTCGTCCCCAAGTAGCCTTATTTCCAGGGGTCAGGTTTGGCTGCTTTTCAGGCCATTGCTTATCAAGACCTGGCTTGGCTTTATGTTCTCTGGACTAATCACAGGCTTAGTTCCCCAAAATAAATCATCGCATGACTACTCTAAATCCCAGGCCTAGACATCTCCATATCCTCTGAAGTTTGTATGGCCTGGCCAAATAGATTTATCCAGACTTGAGTTAAAAGTGTTCTTATTATGAAAACTTATCAAGTACGCTAAGCAGAGAACAACATTTGGGTTAGTCTCTATAATCCCTTTGGTCTAAGGTCAGGCTCAAAGAATTTGAAGTTTTGAATCTACACCCGTGGATTAAACGCTATCGTTTATTTGAGATGATAGTTACAGGTTTGTGACTTATTCAGTTTTCTTGAAAATATTCAAACTCTCACTGAGTCTATTTTCAGGAATTCATAAATTAAGAAAAAGAACTCATTTTACAGTTTCTAAAATAAATTTATTTGCAAAATATACAATTTGTGATAGTGTTGTCAGTGGGTAACTTATTTCTAAAATTTGGCTTACTTTTCCCAATCATTTCACTTAAATTAATTGCAGCCCTGTTGCTACTGGCTATTGGCTGCTTTTTGTATCACATGTATTGTATTTACCTGAGGACGCATTAGTTGGCTCCCCTCTTTTTTGGTCTCCTTGGTTGGCTACAACAAAGATTTTACATTCTTTTTAGCATGCAGCTATAGCTCTCCAACAAGAATTTAGTTAGTTGGTTTACCAGAAACAAAAAAGAGCTGATTACAAGGTTTGCTTGTGTAAAAGGAGCAGGTACTTGCTAACCCTCAAAAAAAAATTAAAGATATGCTGTCAAGCACACGGACAAACTCGGGTGGAAAGTTAAAAATGAGATGGTGTCAAGTACCAAAAGGAAGATAAAAAACATGCAATCTAAAATCTTTTAAGACGCTCTTGAGGTGCTGAGTTGGTTAGGGATGTCATGGAACAATGGCAGCCATGGATATTGCAGATGTCCTTTGAGTTCTGTGTTCAAATGTTTTCTAATTCATTTTGTCTCAGGATTTATTTTTCTTAAGAGAGCAGAGAGAGACAATCCAATAACAAATCTATCACATCTGCTCTGAGAATGTTGTTACCCTCTGAGAACATCATTACTTGAAATGCAGTACATTTCTGTCTTTGTGTGTCTGGATTTGTTGTCTCTTAACTGGATAATTGTAAGAGATTTTGTTTTTAATCTCCGACATGCAAACCTCTCACCTAGATGTAAACAGAAGAAACTGATTTCTTCGCATCTGGCTGGTTTCTCTTATGATAGAAATATTAATTTCAGTTTAGACTGGTTTTTGTTTATTGATTTTTCTTTAACTTTGGCTCAACCAGTGGTCAGGTAATTACATTTATAAGTCAATGTCTCTTCCTTTTGAAAACATTTCAGTCTGTGGAAGTCTCAGGTAATAAAATCAGACAATGGAAGTTAAAAATTGATAGCTTATATTTTATCATTCTTGTGACACTTGAGACAAATTAAATTTCCAAGGTGCAGTCACCTACTGTTAAGCTGATGTTAACTATTTGTGTTCATTGTCAATCAGCTTGACACCTCTCAAACTGCTGTAGATTACCACAGGTGTCTCCTATGCTTATCTTCAACCAAAATATGAAGATGATTCAGTAAATTCTTTTGCACAAGTTTGATTTGAATGCTTGTGGTGTTCTCAGACAGCTTCCAGATGATGGAAGCTTTTTTATTTAACTTTTTGTAAGCTGCTTCCTGCCCGCTATTTATTTTCTTTTCCAGCTCCTCCTCCTTTCTTCTCCTAAATTGTTGTTTGTGCACCATCCAGCAAATAGACACAATGACAAGGTGGAGAGGCTGATGTACTATAAACTCAGCATTTTCCACTGATGGCGTGAGTCAGATCACTATTGTAAACGCCAGATATGTACTGGTGAGCTGCCTAGACTGTCCTATTAGTGGGGGATTTTATTAAAGCTGAGGTAAAATAACAACCAATTACAATTTTACTGCAGGTCAACCTTAAGACCAGAACAAATGTGAGTGAAATTTATCAGCAGTGGTATAATGGTAACTAGATTTGATACTGTGTGACTGTTGCCTCCAGTAGTATTACGCCATGTGTGGCCAATCATACCCTTATTAGGTAGGCTGAAAAGGGGTTAATCTAATTTGATAGATTACTGATGTTGGGAGTCAAGAGACCACCCATGTCTTTCATTTGCCCTGGGGCACGAAATCTTGTTTGAAAACTAGAACAGAGCAAAAGGAAGATCCAGGGAGAGTATTTTTCTGTTCAAAGTACTCCTATAATTTTTTTTAAAAAGTTCCCACCGTGACTTTGTCATTTCAAAGCTGCTTGACTTTGGTTCACTCCCATGACATTGTTGCGTCCTACATGTGCACAGTAGGGGGCCACAATTAGAGACCACTCTATGGACCAATCCAGGGCTCCCTGGCCCTGGGAAAACTGAGTAACAGCAGAGATTGCAATGATCAGCTCCCAGGGGAGTCTGAAGTTTTGAACCTATTAAAATGAATGAATGAAGCTGCTCTGGGCTTAGTAGCTGTTCTCATTTAGTGCTGACAGTGGAACAGCTGAAGGAGAAGAAAGATTTAAAATTGGAGGGTTCCCATTGGAGCAAGGAATTTGCATTTTAAAAGAATTGTAGTAAATATTTTTATAAGTACTTTTCCCCCATACTTTCATTGGCCTTACTTTCCTGATTTGTACAGGCTGCAAAGCAGGTAACCCTCAAACTTTGTATAGATGTAGATTATTCCCCGTCTGCTTTGTTTTTGCACCTTTTTCGTCTTCCCCAACAGAATGATGAACTCACGTATAGGATAAATATGCATTTAATTTGCTCTTAAAATTTATTTCCCTCTGGTTAATGCTCAAGTTATATTTCTTGATGAGTGCATTGCGCTGTAGATAGTTTTCCTAGCACTCGGCTATTTGTGATCACACTAGGCTTCTGTAGCAAGCCCCTTAGCAGCCTTCAAGGCATTTCATAAACGACTTGTTACCAGTGTGAGCTGGAGAAGAGCACCACAAAAATATACAAAACAAATCAGTGAAAAGAAAGCGCAATTATTCAACACAGTTTTCTTTCATAGGATAGAAATCTTCAAACCAACTTGTTCAGTGATGTTACTGCACACCTATGGAGCAGGTGAGACTTGAGCAGAGTCCACCTGGCTCTGAGGAATGGACACTACCACTGTGCTGCGAAAGCTTCACGAACAAGGATGGAATTTGATCCCTCATGTCAGATTTTTTACCAAGTACCTTGTGAGCCAATGAATTATGTCTTGAAGTGTGTGGATAAATGGCAGTCAATTTGCAAATACTAAAGTGACACAAAAAGGAGTGAAAATAAAGATCAGCTCATCTGTTTTTAGTGGCATTAGTTGAGTGATGAGTGCTGGCCAGGACACTCCAAGGAAAGTGTTATGGGTTCTTCTAGATCCTCTTGGCCATGCCAGAATTTAACTTAATAATTTGTCCAAAGGTCACTGTGCCTAACAATGCAGCACTTAATACCTCACTGAAGAGATTTTCCTTAAAAAAAATATGCAGCTGCCTGAAACTACAAGCAGACTGATATAAAGCAGGATCCAGATTATCTACACGTATCCTCTAAATTCAAGACATTTGCAGGAAATGAACTCCCATTTTCAACACCATAAGTTAATATTTGTCACACTGTGAAGTTATCACCCTCTGCACCACTTCTTCAAATGACATAACTAGTAGTGTCTGCCTTTATAATGGCAGCAATTGTTTGGCAAGTTTGATAAATATGTACAGAGCAGAAAGATATTCCCTGTCCCACAAAAGAGTAAAAATGCTAAACTAAGTCCCCTGATGTTTGTCCCCTGTAAGTAAAGGTACAGAGCCATCTCAAATTGAAAAGGAGACCTGGAAGTCTTTACTTTTGATCTCTCACTCTGATTATTTATTTGTCTCAAACTCCACTCATGATATCAAATGTGCTTCTATGCTTTAAATCAGTCAGTTAAATTAGTTTGTTATGAAATTTGTATTCATGAAGTTTTCCTTTGCCTGTGAAAACGTCAAGCTCACAATTTGGGACACACGTAATTTGAGCCATGAAAAGTGGTTAGTGTAGAAATGCTTAAAAGGAACAGGTGGTGTTCCCATAGCTTTCCACTGCCAGGGTTTATCCTGCCTCATGTCAGGGTTGTTCTAGATGAAATAATGGAGATTGATTGCCAGGATTAGTCAACAACTCCATTATCACAATTTGCACCTACCAGGTCAGTAGAAGAGATGCTAGATGAACCTTGGTCTTTATTTCTCTAGCAACTCCTATATTCCTACACAGCCAAATACTTCTGGAATACAGTGGCTGCTGTTATGTAGCCAGAGAGGGCAGCTGTTCTGTGACTGCAATGCACCATATGTAATCATTATTTGGACAGCCAGTTAATGTTTAATGGTGATATGAACTGACAAATTATGCTTGATTAGGAATCTGGAAGAATTCCTTGCTTTTTTTGAGGTATGTAAGGGGTGTTTTGTCTCCATGTGAATCTCTGGGAATAGGCAGGCAGGAACTGACACACAAACATCTCCAAAAAGGGAGCATTGCATCAGTACTAGAGTAGCATTTCAAAGTATCGTAAGATGGTTGCAGTACAGGTTGAGGCCACTTGCCCATTGTGACTTTGCTAACTCTGCGAGAATTACTTGCCTAGTTCTACTTCCACCCATCTTTTCCCCATAGCCCTAGAATCTCCTTTAGATAATTACTTTGTTTTGAAGGCCTCTATTGAATCTGCCCCCACCACATTCTCTTTCAGTTCAACGAGATCAATTTGTGCTTGCTACATATCAATTTGTGCTTGCTACATATCATTTTCCCCATGCCCTTATCCATCATTTCCTTTGCCAGCCACCTTGACATGGTGTCCTCTGCTTCTTACCCCATTATCAAAGGAAATCTTCCTCACTCCCTGCTCTTACCAGTCCTGTCATGATTTTGAACACCTAAATAAAATCTCCTCTTAACCTTCTCCAAGGAGAACAGAGCCATCTTCTCCCAACTATTTACATAACTAAAGTTCCTCATCGTGGAAGTATTCTCATGAATCCTTTCTGAATGCTTTGATCCCCTGGTTTCAATTCTAGTTTAGGAGCTGATACCCTCAGTCCTTCAATTCACAGAGAGATGTAAGCTGTAGTAAATGAGCACTCTTGGTCTCTATTTCATTGTGAGTGTCACTGGCAAGGTCAGCATTTGTTTACCCATTCCCAGTTGGCTTTGAGATGTGATGCTGAATGGTCTTGAGCTCTGGCAGGCTGTGTGGTTTATGAATTTGGAATGCTTGTCCCCTGCACTGAATGGCCACAATGACCCTACACAGCTGTGCTGCGCCAAGTGCCCGTGTCTGAAAGCAGGGAGCCCAATCGGGTTCCAAACTAGTTTTACTCCACTCGGCCATACTGCCACTCCAGGCTGTTAGCTGCATAGAATTCCTGTTCATAAAATGATGAGTCAGTGAACACTTCAAAAATTGAGAGAAGGGACCATTCCCACTCAGCAGTTACTAATGTAGTCATTTAGGGACTGTGAAAATAAGTGTAACACCTTGCAGCATCAAATGAAGATGGTTGGAATTTCTTATATTAGCCAGGTACAACTCTCTCACATGTTGCACTTGTGGACTGCGGTGTTGGTATTATTCATAAATACAGTCATACCATTTTCAGCAAACAGCCAAATGTATGGCAGTGTGTCTGGGATCATATGTAGACCAGACCAAAGAGAAATATCAGGTTTCTTTCCTTGAATTAATTCTGAACCAAGCGGATTCAACATAATTTCATGGACATCATTACAGATTCCAGCTTTTTATTCCAATTGTATTGAATTAATTGCAATTAAATTCCCAACTCATGGTGGCATTTTAACTTCTAATCTCTGGATTATTAGTCCAGACCTCTGAATTACTAGTCACTATACTGCCTTGCTTCAGGATTTGCATGAACGCACATTTTCCAAAATTTACATTTTTTGTTCTTGTGAATCTGTGCAGGTGGCAAAAAGAGGAAGCCTTCCAGAGACAGTGAGAAAAGCCCTGAAGAGAACGTAAATGCACCTCAGCTAAAGATCTGACATCTCCAGCAAGGTTAAAACCACGCTGATGGGCTGCAAGACAAATCACTCACTGGTTACAAATCATTCCTGACACTCGAGCCCAGCCAATAGAAGCTGCAATCTTAGGAGATTGGCAGGGTTTGTAATCATGAAACAAAACTACAACAGTGACAGCATGGCCCAAGCCACAGTTTTTCTTGTTTGGTACTTTGAATTAAGAATTTAACTTTTGCATGTTTTTCCATCTATTCGTTTTACTTAAGAGGAACAAACTACACTGAATTTGAATTAGGTGATTTCAGCATTTTATGCAATTTACCCAAAGGATCATACAACAAAATGTGTTTTTATTTTAATGAAGGTCTCTCTTTGTGTCAGCCTAACCTGATCTCCCCTCATTTTATCCTGGGTGTGCTGCAATATTATAAACACCCCATTCTGTAACACATTCTGGCGTATGTTTCAGGAGTATAACACCTCTCAGGTTTCACATAGCATTGATGCTCCATTTGAGCAATGCTTTTTAGAATTCATGAGTCAACAATGAGCGTCTTCCATGCAGCTTTGTCTTCTAAGGCACCTCTCCGGGTCAAAAAGGGGGACAGGTTTCTTCGGGTTCTACTGGATTAGCAAACATTCCTAGTGAAATGATCGTTGTATTCTGAAATTTCAGTAGAAATTGTGTATATAGGAAACCTAAGTGTTACGATTACAATGTCACTATCAAAGCAACAGGAAATCTTGCCCCTCCATGTGTCACCCTATTTAATATTCAGAAAGCATGTTCCAGCCCAAATCACTGCAGATTGAGTGCTGTTCTTATGGATTCTATTACCTCTGAAGTTCTTCAGGTAAATATTTTTATTGTGTTTAGTTCAGATGTATATTGTCGAGTGATTAATATTTAAGATGTCTCTGCTGCTTCAGAAGCATTGATCTAGGCTCTCACCATAGCTTTGCAATAGTTACTTACTTTCCCCAGAACTATCCTCTAGGCAATAGCCAAGGCAAAGTATCCATTAGTTGCAAATGAATATCATTGCTGTATATGAGTGACTGTCGACATTCTTATACAGGACGTTCTTATTCTTTTCTGTATCACTGCACTGTTATCTATTTCAAACCTCTCTCTCTGAAGCACAGTCTCAGAAATGCCTGGCCTGCGATTTTGTTCTTAGTGCCCTCTCAACCTCTACACATTTTGTGGCATAAATTCCCTGCCTCATGCCATTACTATACATTACTGCAGACACTGAGTTTCCACATCTTTTATGTTTATTTGTCCACAGTTGCACCCACTTCAGGCAATGCCATCTCAGCGCCAAGTTGTACTGTTGGTACAGGCATCCAACCACCAGTTTAGCAACGAATAATAATCCAAGAATTAGTAGCTTTCATGGAACTATTACCCTGCAACAATTGCTGCCTTCAGGGGAAGAAGGAGAAATTGTATGGAAGAATGGACTTTTGCATTGAAGTAAAATTGAAAACGTTTGTTACTTTAAATAATTTTTGACCTGATATATTATGCATAGATAGGATTGTGATTTTTCAACACTGCTGATATTTATGCTGCACCTAACACCCAATTAACCAGCCTTTACTCTATTCTTTCTCCTCCCCTCTCTCCCTACCAAGCATTGAATTAGTGATTAACTAACATATTCAAAGGCATTGTTCCTGAGCCTGTAGGTTTTAAAGAGTTTTGCCCACAGAGTTTCTGGATGTGTGATCAATAATGACACAGCAAACGTTCTGGATGTAGGTTTGCTGGCTGAGCTGGAAGGTTCATTTTCAGATGTTTCATCACCATACTAGATAACATCATCAGTGAGCCTCCGGATGAAACACTTGTGGTATGGCCCGCTTTCTGTTTGTTTCCTTGGGTTGGTGATGTCATTTCCTGTGGTGACATCATTTCCTGTTCTTTTTCTCAGGGAGTGGTTCCTCTGTGCTGCAGTGTGGTGGCTTATTGAAATAATGTTCTAATGCAGCTTCGTTTGTGGATGTTGGGATGATTGCTTCTGTAGTTCAGTATGTATTGTTTTCCTGTAGACGCTGGTTTGAAATTCCCCATTGACTTTTCGCTCTACTGCGACATCTAGGAATGGCAGTTTATTGTTGTTTTCCTCATCTTTAGTGAATTTTATGCCAGTAAAGGTGTTATCGATGGTCTTGAAGGTTTCCTCTAATTTGTTTTGTTTAGTGATGACAAAGGTGTCATCCACGTAGCAGACCCAGAGTTTGGGTTGGATGGTTGGCAGAGCTGTTTGCTCAAGTCTCTGCATTACTGCCTCTGCTAAGAATCCTGATATTGGTGTTCCTTTGGTTTGTCTCTAGTGGGTGGTAAGGCATAGGTCCATTAGCTTGACGACATTGTCCTTGCTGATGAAGTTGGTGGTGTTTGGTGCATGTTTCTTTGATTCTTCTAATAATGTAGTCAGTGTTTCCTTGGACAGGTTGATTTTGATGGATGTGAACAGGGCTGTTACGTCAAAGGAGACCATTATTTCATCATCTTCTATCTTGTCGTCTTTGGTCTTCAGGAATTCTTGGGTGGAGTGGATGGAGTGGCCCGAGTCTTCTATAAGTGTTTTAGTCTTTGGTGTCGCTCCTTGGCCAACCTGTAGGTTGGTGTATCAGGTAGCCAGACTATGGGTTTGAGGGGGACTCCTGGTTCGTGAATTTCGGATAATCTGTAGAAGCGTGGTGTGTGGGATCCATCTGGTTTCATTTTTTGGAAGTCAGTCTTTTTTATTTCTCCAGATTTCTTCGTTTTTTTTGAGTAGAGCTGTGATTCAGTTCTCTAGTTGTGGGGTCAGGTCTATCACTACTTGTTGGTATCTGCAAGTAGTGTGTTCACTTTCTCAATGTAATCTCTTTGACTTAAAATGACTGTCAAGCATCCTTTGTCTGCAGGTAGCATAACAATGTTTTTATTTTTTTTAGTCTTTCAAGTGCTTTCCTTTCTTGTGTATTGAGTGTGTTTCCTTCCTTTTTCCTGCTTAAACCATTTCCAAAATACCTTGCAAGAACTGTAACAAAAACTACATTGGACAAACCGGCAGAAAACTAGCCACCAGGATACATGAACATCAACTAGCCACAAAATGACATGACCCTCTCTCACTACTACACTTACATACGGATGAGGAAGGACACCACTTCGACTGGGACAACACATCCATCCTAGGACAAGCTAAACAGAGACACAAACAAGAATTCCTAGAAGCATGGCATTCCCACTGGAACTCTTATCAACAAACCCATTGACTTGGATCCCATTTACCACCCCCGGAGAAAAAGAACCAGAAATGATGTCACCACAGGAAATGACATCACCAACCTACTGAAGCCCAAATACATAAGTAGAAAGCAAGCCATGCCACCAGTGTTTCATCTAGAGGCTCACTGATGATGTTATTAGTAAGGTGACGAAACACCTGAAAATGAACCTTCCAGCTCAGCGAGCAAATCTACATCCAGAACCTCAAACTGAGCTGCAAATCTCAAAACTTGCTAACACAGCAATGGTTGTAGATTCATCACTGAACAAATGTACAAACTGCATATCCCTTTAACCTACGAGATTTAAAGATTGGGAAATAAACTGATGGGACTGAAAATCCGTGAATTAGAGGCACATTATGTAGAGAACAGAGGAAAGAGAGATGGAGAGGTGAAAAGGATTTGACTGTGAGTTACCAACAAACATTGTAATGTCGTATCCAGGCAAGATTCCCCAGTTTGTTCCACTTCCAGGTGGGATGCTTCACATCACTAAATCCCATGGTAAGGAGGGATGAATTGGATCCTCTTGATTATTCACCTGCCCCATTGGTGGGTGGCAAGGTTAATTTATAAAGGATCCCTTCCCTTTTGGATATCTTTCTCCAAGACCGAAGGCTTTTCTGAATTAACAAAGTGTAAGAGTAAATTTATTCATTACTAAATGTAGGAAGAAATAGCACACTCCACATAGACACAGAGTAGAAATAAGAAGATAGTCCAAAAAATAAAAAAAAGTATAAAAAGATCGGTCTCTGAAAAGTACACACACACAGACATTGTAGCTGGTCGCCTTGACATTGGCTGTATAAAAAAAACTTCCTTCTACTACCGATTGCAAGACGTTGGGAGTTTACTGGGTAATTAATTAATGTGCAAATGCAGCTACGTTTCACAAATGTTGAGCACGGGATGCCTGCCTTGGTTAGTTGATTTATGCCAATGTGATGGTGGCTACAAAGAGTTGGTCTTAGTTCCCTGGGCTGGGAAAAGAGTTTAGCTGGTTGAGGGGGGAGAAATTTAGCCAGTGATCATGAGTGGAAAATAGATATTGGGTCATGACTGAATTCCCAGCCTGTATTTACTCCAAGATTTACAGATAGACTTGGATGAGATAACAGAAGACCACTAACCAATGTAACGATTTAAAGGTGAACAAAGTGTATTGACTCATGCAGAAATGCAAAGCAGATCAAACCATTCCCTAGAAAGGAATGGTAAATTGATGTTTCTGGGGTAATAGTTTACGGGAATTCGAATGGCTGAGTCCCTCTAGTCAAACTCTGAGATTTCTGACAATAGGCTACGCCTAAAACATGTGACTTATCTTTCAGCTACTGATGACTTTCTTTGCCCTTCTAACATTTTCTCATTTTTCTAAATTCGGATTTTTGCTAATTATCTGACCACATGTACTCTGTACTTCCAACAAAGAATCAGTAATCTAACCTAATCTAATCTAATCAATTTCACGAGATGGGTTGCTTCACAGTAGCAAACCTTTAAGAAGCTTTCAATGCAATTCAGGAAGATATTATTTGAAGTCAAGGCTCTTCATGGTGATTTACCCCAATGCGAAGGGAATAAAATGCTGCTAATTCACAATAAGGATTCACTGAGGTGAATGTTTAGTTGAACTTGAGGTGATGTCAAGACTGAATTCAAAATAAAAATATTTATAGTTTGTTTATTCTGTTCTTGAATATTTAACTAATTTTCCACTTAGCTGAATGTCACCGTGTCATACCGGATCAGCATCTGGTAAGGCAATGAAAAGAAATGGAAAAATCAAAGACATGAGTCATAGTTATACAGCACAGAAACAGGCAGTAACTGAAACAATTTAGGAGAGGCGGTAGGCAGGCTAGTTTTGCTCTCAGCTGGACAATGATTTAAATAGGCTTACGGGCAGGAAACTAAAAATAACATTTGACACTGCCTGTATGTTCTTACCAACCTTCTCAACTAATACGTAACTGTGCATGAAGAGTACAGGTTAGGGTTAGTCTTTTACAGCTGCATTCTGGCCCGATAGGGAGATTGTGGCTCAAGATCTGACGTTTGCTGAAATAATTCATTGCAAATTTTATTTGTGAGAGCCTCCAGATTGTAAGGAAGAGAACTGAGTAGAAAGAAGGAATTGCTTCTATCTTTACAAAATCAGTCGTTTGAAGAAAGAATGAAATTCTTTTAATGAAAAACAGAGGAGCGTATGACTTTGAGATGTGCGTTTTCTAAGAATGCAACTTGATTGTTGTTGAGGAGAGAACCTTTTTTTTTTGCCAAAGGAAATATAACTCCCAGGCCACTGGTATATGGATTACAGAAATGCCCCACTTAAAAATTACAGTGCCTGCAACTTCAGGTTACAACAAGCGATGTGATGGCATCCTGTTGTAAGTTAATACCATAACCTTCAAAGTGAAGCAATGGAAGTTTCCCCTTTTGTATCATAAACCCAAAGAAGGGAATTAAATTTACCTAGAGAATTGGAAATCATTCATAAAATAATATCCTACATCTCATGTTGAAAGATTCTAAACTTTAAAATGGCCCTTCTCAGAATGCATATCAGAAAAGTTTGGGAAAGTGGGTAGGAAGAAGCAAAGCCTTTTAAAGAAATATTTAGAAGTTATTCATCTTTTATTCAACTTTGATTCTTGTGTACTGAGTGTAAGCTTATCCATGAAAATCTCCTCTGGTAACCAGACAGCTGTTTTTACAAACTTTGGCTTATGTCACAATTGGGTACTTTTTACAACTGACAACCAAGTGGTGGGATCATCTTCTAGGGACTTATGAATAAATCAATGCACCCAATTCATGCAGATTGCAAATTGACCGTACCTCTCTCCGCAGTCCACACTCCAATTCCTGATGTGTTCCTACCACACCAATTGTATGTGAAATTGAAGTAAAATTTATATTCCCATATATATATTAATTGGGTTAGTGAACCTCCGCTCACAGTTTTAATGTAGATTTTGTGCTATCTTTGAGACCTGTGTTTAATATCAGGATTCACAGCTATGATTGGTAAAACGGTGCAAACGGAGTGGATAGTACAACTTCTGGGAACTATCCAATCACCCATTTATTTAACAGCTTAACGTAAAGATGCTGTACAGAATGACTAATGAAAATGATGCCAGGAAGGGGATATTAGAGCAGTTGACTGAACATTTAGATCAAATCTACTGCCTTTGAGAAGATTTTTATAGAAGGAAGTGAAAAGAGTCCCGAGTTTTCCATCCTACTAAAGCCAGAGGGAAAATTTAAGATGAAGAGAAATATATTCATGTACAGTTTTGCCAACTGCAATCCTCGATTAGAAGCCCAGTCGTGTATTTGTTTCCTTCACTGACCATGACTAAGGCGTGAACAATTACACTAAGCATGATGAAGGTTAGCTGTGGTTACAGTTTTGTGGGCAAGTTATTTGTTATATGTACGCACAATAATCATTTTAGAAATAGTTTGTGCTTGTTTTAAACTGCTTTGGTCCCTGAAAGCGAAGTGTATGAAAGGTTACTTTTGACTTTATTAATATTTACCATTTTGAGGAGGAGAGGATCAGTGATCTGAATTGAACTTGGGAAATGTTGCAGATATTCATTATATTTTGGATTTTGTTGTTGAATCAGTTCTTGCTCATCCTCAGGTTTTGCTGATGGGTAATCTTGAGTCTTGATCAGGTTTCCTTTTAAGACTGCTAACCTGGGAAAGTGATGTAAATGGAACATCATGCGGTCATTTAGAGACTAATTGCCAAGTAAAGATTTCTTCAGTTTGGCAATTGCTTGTAAATGTTAAGTGTTTCCTTCTAAGAAATGTCAGCCTATCAAGGTCAGAAAAACCAGCAAGTGTTAAGACTTGTACATTTTTGTGCTTTTAGCACAGTGATGTGCAACAGGTGTGCAATGTGGAAGATTGTTTTAAATAACAAGTAAATCATCCATGGTTTTTGCATTATGTGCAATAGTTTTAATATATTGTGAGTAGTATTTAAAGCTTGGTTTAATGCTTTCTAAATAATCAATGTGCTTGGATTTAAAATTCTGCTTGTCATATGGAAAAGAACACCATATGATTTTCATTGGCTAGTATATGGGTGTGAGACATAATCTCAATGCCCAGGGCATTATCAAGAGAACATTAGACCCATAGGGACCATAATGCCTATTGACCAGATTAATTATGTAATTAGGAGGAGATACTGTGGGCATTTCCACAAAACCACAAAGGCTAATGGGCACACTTTCCAATCCATCCTATTTTCCTTGGTTGGAAAGCTGCTGATTAGGGCTTAACAATTTAGAATTATTACCAAAAGTGAAGCGAGATAGTAAAATAAATTGCAATACACCAAGTTTGGAATACTTTAGGGAGTTGTTGAGGAAGAGATCATTGTGGATCTCTTTTAAGGATAAAGTGCAATTAATATTTGAAGTTAAGGAAGATGCAGGGCTTTTGGGGGAGCACAGGACAATATGATTAGTTTGGATGTTTAAACCAAGAATTGCCAGAGACATTGGGGTTGAATAGGCTCCCTGTGCAATAAAACTCTGGTTCTGTACTCCGATGGGGTCAGAATCTACCAATTCCATTGCAACATAAAAACAAATTTTATAAGGTATTTATTAAGAAAATGAATAGCAGGTAAAGAAAATCTGCACCAAATCCAAAGGAATTCATGTAGAAGATGAGAGAAATGAAGGGCAAGGGACTTGGGAACAATACAACTGCTTTGTTTCAAGATTGAACCCAATCTAATCAAATAGCATGTGTTTCCAATGCTACTCTTACAACATACAGCACAAAGTTACAAGGCATGCATTATTTTTTATAGAGATCTTATATGATGGCTCATATTGAGATATAGGAGAGCATACAGCAATACTATTTAAAATGTGCTTTCAAATGCATTAATCAAATGAGCACTTTGATCATTTGTGCGAGAAAAATTATTGCATGCATTGTGCTCTTAGATTCACTGGATAATTGACAAATACGCTACCTCCAAAAAGTTAAAATTCGTATTTATTTTTATGTATTTTTTTAAAACAACTACTGTTCCACCCTGATATTGTTGAAACCTAACTGTTGTAAATGTAAATGTTGACTTGGTAAACTAATTAAATTCCAAGTATCTGGCTGTCATTCTCTGTTCATTACTGAGTCATTGAAAAGTCAATGGTATCACAATAGCGTAGATTCTGTTGTCTCTTTAAATTCAGTGATAAGAATTTTTTAAAATGTCTTAACAGTCGCCATACTATCAAATTATTTGGTCATTCACTACCTTACTGCCGAGATTTTATTGATCCAGAAAGGTTTGCCCAGATAAGTCGATCAATTCAAAATTCAAAAGTTCTATTTTTTAAACAGCCTCAAATTTTGGCTGCTGTACCAGAATGTATAGATAACTTGGCCAAGACTTTCTCACCTCTACAATTTCTTGGTTTCAGCTTTGACAACTGTTGAAATGTCAGGAAGCTGGCAGAGCAAGGTAACTGAAGCCATCCGTTACTAGTTATATTTGTTGGCAAAGATCCTGATTCTGCTCTGCCCCTTAACCAAAAACAAAATGATGCTGGAGTGATCTAATTTTTGGAGTGGATGTGCCAGGTATTTACCATTTACCAAGATTTCAGTGAATTGAATGAACAGTCTGCAAGTTGGTTCTACTGGTTGAGGGCAAACGAATGTTTCATAAAATAGTAGTTCTTTGACTTACCCCTGAATCATTGGAGGATGTGGTCTTGTTTAGCATCTCAGAGAACATAGAACATTACAGCACAGTACAGGCCCTTAGGCCCTCAATGATATGACAGGTCGGCGCAACAATCTGAAGCCCATCTAACCTACACTATTCCATGTACATCCATATGCTTGTCCAGTGACGACTTAAATGTACTTAAAGTTGGCGAATCTATTACAGTTGCAGGCAAAGCATTCCATACCCTTAGTACTCTCTGGGTAAAGAAACTACCTCTGACATCTGTCCTATATCTATCACCCCTCAATTTAAAGCTATACCCCCTCGTGCTCGCCATCACCATTCTTGGAAAAAGGGTCTCCCTGTCCACCCTACCTAACCCTCTGATTATCTTATATGTCTCTATTAAGTCACCTCTCAACCTTCTTCTCTCTAACGAAAACAGCCTCAAGTCCCTCAGCCTTTCCTTGTAAGACCTTCTCTCCATACTAGGCAACATCTTAGTAAATCTCCTCTGCACCCTTTCCAAAACTTCCACATCCTTCTTATAATGCAGTGACCAGAACT
>NC_057731.1:50467264-50469976 GCF_004010195.1 Chiloscyllium plagiosum | reverse complement strand
TTATCGAATGCCTTGCTGAAATCCATATACACCACATCAACCGGTTTACTCTCATCTACCTATTTGGTCACCTCTTCAAAGAACTCAATAAGGTTTGTGAGGCACGACCTAACCTTCACCATGCTGACTATCTCTAATCAAATTTATTCTTTTCTAAATGATTATAAATCCTATCTCTTATAACCTTTTCCAATACTTTACCAACAACTGAAGTAAGGCTCACTGGTCTATAATTACCAGGATTGTCTCTACTCCTCTTCTTGAACAGGGGAACCACATTTGCTATCCTCCAGTCTTCTGGCACTATTCCTGTAGACAATGACGATTTAAAGATCAATGCCAAAGATTTGGCAATCTCCTCCCTGGCTTCCCAGAGGATCCTAGGATAAATCCCATCCGGTCCAGGGGACTTATATATTTTCATGGCACTATTCCTGTAGACAATGACGATTTAAAGATCAATGCCAAAGATTTGGCAATCTCCTCCCTGGCTTCCCAGAGGATCCTAGGATAAATCCCATCCGGTCCAGGGGACTTATATATTTTCACACTCTGCAGGATTTCTAATACCTCTTCCTTGTGAACCTCAATCCCACCTAGCCTAGTAGCCTGTATCTCAGTTATCTCCTTGAAAACATTGTCGTTTTCTAGAGTGAATACTGTTGAAAAATATTCATTTAGTGCTTCCCCTATCTCCTCTGACTCCAATTCTGTTATGTTTACTTTAGTGATAGAAAGAGATAGGTGTATACCACTGGGCAAGAGTTACAGCTGGGGGAAAGGCAATTACAATGCGATTTGGCAAGATTTAGGAAGCATAGGATGGGGAAGGAAACTGCAGGGGATAGGCACATTAGAAATGTGGAGCTTATTCAAGGAAAAGCTACTGTGTGTCCTAGATAAATATGTACCTGTCAGGCAGGGAGGAAGCTGTAGAGCGCGGGAGCTGTGGTTTACGAAGCAAGTGGAATTTCTGGTCAACTTCCCACTACTATCCTTGATTGGCCCTAATCTGACTCTTGTCATTCTTTTATTCCTTAAATACCTATAGAAAGCCTTAGGGTTTACCCTGATCCTATCCGACAACAGCTTCTCATGTCTTCTCCTGGCTCTTCTGAGCTCTCTCTTTAGGTCTTTCCTGGCTACCTTGTAACCCTCAAGTGCCCTAACTGAGCCTTCACATCTCATTCTAACATAAGCCTTCTTCCTCTTGACCAGAAATTCCACTTGCTTCGTAAACCACAGCTCCCGCGCTCTACAGCTTCCTCCCTGCCTGACAGGTACATATTTATCTAGGACACACAGTAGCTTTTCCTTGAATAAGCTCCACATTTCTAATGTGCCTATCCCCTGCAGTTTCCTTCCCCATCCTATGCTTCCTAAATCTTGCCAAATCGCATTGTAATTGCCTTTCCCCCAGCTGTAACTCTTGCCCAGTGGTATACACCTATCTCTTTCTATCACTAAAGTAAACATAACAGAATTGTGATCGCTATCACCCAAAGTGCTCACCTACTTCCAAGTCTAACACCTGGCCGGGCTCATTACCCAGTACCAAATCTAGTGTAGCTTCACCCCTTGGCCTGTCTGCATACTGTGTCAGGAAGCCCTCCTGCATACACTGAACAAAAACTGACCCATCTATAGTACTCGTACTATAGTGTTCCCATTCAATATTTGGAAAGTTGAAGTCCCCCATGACAACTACCCTGTCTCTCTCACTCCTATCGAGAATCATCTTTGCTATCCTTTCCTCTACCTCTCTGGAACTATTCGGAGGCCTATAGAAAACTCCCAACAGGGTGACCTCTCCTTACCTGTTTCTAACTTCAGCCCATACTACCTCAGTTGACGAGTCCCCAAACATCCTTTCTGCAACTGCAATACTGTCCTTGACCAACAATGCCACACCTCTCCCTCTTTTACCATCTTCTCTATTCTTACTGAAACACCTATATCCTGGAACCTGCAACAACCATTCCTGTCCCTGCTCTAACCATGTCTCTGAAATGGTCACAATATCGAAGTCCCAGGTACCAACCCATGCTGCAAGTTTACCCACCTTATTCCAGATGCTCCTGGCGTTGAAGTAGACACATTTCAAACCAACTTCTTGCTTGCCAGTGCCATCTTGCGTCCCTGAAACTTGATTTTGGACCTGCCTACTCTCAACCTTTTCGATACCTTTTGGTTCCCATCCCCCTGCTGGATTAGTTTAAACCCACCCCAATAGCCTTAGCAAATTCCCCCCCCCCCCCCCAGGATATTGGTTCAGATGAAGACCATCCTGCTTGTAGAGGCCGCACCTACCCCAGAAAGAGCCCCAATTATCCAAGAATCCAAAACCCTCCCTCCTGCACAATCCCTGTAGCCACGTGTTCAACTCCTCTCTCTCTCCCTATTCCTTCCCTCACTAGCACATGGCACGGGCAACAAACCAGAGACAACAACTGTTCGTCCTAGCTCTAAGCTTCCATCCTAGCTCCCTGAATTTGTCTTAAATCCCCATCTCTCTTCCTACCTATGTCATTGGTGCCTATGTGGACCATGACTTGGGGCTGCTCCCCCTCCCCCTTAAGGATCTCAAAAACACAATCAGAGACATCACAAACCCTGGCACCTGGGAGGCAACACACCAACCGTGAGTCTCTCTCATCCCCACAGAACCTCCTATCTGTCCCCCTAACAATGGAGTCCCCAATGACTACTGCT
>NC_057731.1:50440101-50467222 GCF_004010195.1 Chiloscyllium plagiosum | reverse complement strand
CGCCAACAGTATCCAAAACGGTATACTTATTGTTGAGGGGAATAGCCAAAAGGTTCCCTTTCCGTCCCCTGACTGTAACCCATTTGCCCTTTTCTTGTACCTTAGGAGTGACTACCTCCCTGTAACTCCTCTCAATAACTCCCTCTGCCTCCTGAATGATCCAAAGTTCATCCAGCTCCAGCTCCAGTTCCCTAACGTGGTTTTTGAGGAGCTGGAGTTGGGTGCACTTTCCGCAGATGTAGTCAGCAGGCACACTGGTGGTGACCCTTACCTCCCACATTCTGCAGGAGGAACATTCTACTGCCCTAACCTCCATTCCCACTATTCTAAATTCCCAAAGAGACTGTTTGAAAAAAAAAGGGATAAAAAAAACTCGTTACCTTACCAAGCTGGTGCACAGGTCCTTTTTTTTTGGTCAGAGGAGGAGGATGGGTAGGAGACACTACCCGAGTAATGTTTTGGGCAACGCAACCACACAAATACATGACTTCCCAGAAGTCCTTCGCTCCTCCCTCTCACCTCTCGGCAAATGGAGGCCCGACTCCCGAGGTAAGTCCCTTTTAATGCAGGAAAACTCACCCTACCCGGCAGCCCTCGTTTCATCTCTCCTTCTCTCCTCGCCACTCTGGCAAAATGCTCATGAAAAGGATGAGTGGATAGGCCATGTGGTACAATAACAATTATTAGATTCCGTACAGTATGGAAACAGGCCCTTTTGGCCCAACAAGTCTACACCCACCCAGATGCATTACCCTACGCTATATTTACCCTGACTAATGCATCTAACACTATGGGCAATTTAGCATTGCCAGTTCACCTGACCTGCACATCTTTAGATTGTGGGAGAAAACCACAGCACCTGGAGGAAACGGAGAGTGTGCAAATTCCACACAGACAGTCGCCTGAGGCAGGAATCGAATCCGGATCCCTGATACTGTGTTCCGGATTCGATACAAATGGTATTTTGATACTCCTGCGAAGCGCTTCTTTGATGTTTCCTCCAGTGTTTTGTGGACTGCACAAAACACTATATAGGACAAACGGGAAGACAGCTAACAATCCGCATACATGAACATCAACTAGCCACGAAACGACACGACCAGCTATCCTTAGTAGCCACACACGCAGACAACAAGCAACATGAATTCGACTGGGACAACACTACTATCATAGGGCAAGCCAGACAGAGAACAGCCAGGGAATTCCTAGAGGCATGGCATTCATCCACAAACTCCATCACCAACCACTACAGCGGACAGTTTGAAACTGACAACCGGAAGCGGCAGGGACAGACCACTATAAACACCGGAGGATCAAAGAAGCGCTTCGCAGGAGGCTCCCAAGCACTGATGATGTCGCCTAGCCAGGGACGAAACGTTTGCAACAAAAACTTCCAGCTCGGCGAACAGAACCACAACAATGAGCACCCGAGCTACAAATCTTTGCACAAACTTTGGAATTTTGATACAAATGGTAACCACTACAACAGCCATGTTCTCAATTGTTTATAAGCTTTGGCTACAAAGCATTGCACTTTTGTGTATGCTTTGAAACTGAACATTTGTATGTTTTATATTTCCTTGATATCTGTTGATTAGACCAATGGCCACTGCAAAACTTCAGACACCTTTACAGCCCAACATGTGTACACAGCCTAAGTTATACACTGGAAAGATTGTCCTTTATTAGATTTTCATAAAATTATGAAGTATAATGTATTTGGTTTAATTGAGTTAACAACCAAAAGGATAACCTCAGCTGCACTTTGATTATATGCCACAAAAACAACATATCACGAAACATAATTACGTTGTCTTTATTACGTTACAGCAGAACTTAATCAAAGCACTTTTAAGTCCTCTGTGGCACTAATGCACAAGTACAACTAGGAAATATTTGGTCAAACTCCAGGGATTTAATGAAAATATTCCACCACTGTACATGACTTACTAGAGCAAGAATATTCTCATCATAGTTTTGGTTGTGTGCATACAACGCTACCTGTATCAGAAAGAGATTCCATTTGTCAAGATTATCATTCTTCCAATTGTTTTTCTTTAACTAACTAATGCTTCAAATCATTTTGTTCCACAATAGCTTTCTGTCCTAAAATCAATTTGCCGCATCGTGAAAGGAATTGACTTTCTATGCTCTTAATTCTGCATTTACTAGCATACCATTTGAATCTTTCAAGAGTAACACACGGATTAATTTAATTATCTTTTCATCAAGGAAATCATAAAATCATGAGTGGCATGGGTAGGGTAAATAGACAAGGTCTTTTCCCTAATATGGAAGAGTCCAGAATCATAGATTTAGGGTGAAAGCGAAAAAATTTAAAAGGGACCAAAGGGGTAACTTTTTCATGCAGAGGGTGGTGCGAGTATGGAATGAGCTGCCAGAGGAAGTGGTAGAGGTTGGTACAATTACAACATTTAAAAGGCATCTGGATGGGTGTATGAATAAGAAGGGTTTAGAGGGATATGGGCTAAGTGCTGGCAAATAGGACTAGATTCGATTAGGATATCTGGTCAGCATGGAATAATTGGACCAAAGGGTTTGTTTACATTCTGTACACCTCTATGACTATGACTCTAAATGAAAACAGGGTTCTGATCATTCAGTCTGTTACTCAAAATTATTCTCTCCCAGAACAAGAGTTTGTCTTTATATTTTTAATACCTTGTCTATATGAAGAATTATCAAACTAAATTTGGTGTAGACAGTATAATGGTACTGTCCCTAAACTAGCAATCTAATGGTCCCAGTTAATACTCTTGAGAACAGCTGGTGGATATTAAAGTGCAATAATTATATACAGAATTAAAAGTTCCCTGCTCTTGAGAGAAGGAAATCTGCCACTTTTTCTGTCTGACCTACATGTGGTTCTATTTCCACAGCATTATGAGCTGATTCTGAATTGGCCTTTGCAATGGTCTAGCAAGCTTCTCAGTTCATGCGATAGGCTATAAATGGCCTTGCCAGACATCACGCACATCCCATGAAAATTTTGATATAAGGCATCTAACTCTGTGAATGCTGATGTTCTGAAATAAAGACAGAAATTGCTGGAGAAACCCAGGAGCTGTGGAGAGCGAAACAAGTTTAGTTCCAAAGAAGAGTCATATTGGGCTTGAAACGTTTTTCCCCTGTGGGGAATGAAGGTGTAGAAATGGCTCTGTGCTACCACTGCGAGGCACTATTCGAAGACAGTTGCTGAATTGTGTATTTACAGGCCATGACTGCAGTCAGGATTTGATGTGCTATAATCAATTGTCATATGAAGGTCTGCTGAAAAGAGGGAGCAAAAAAATAAACTAGGAAAGCCAACAATGAGGGGAAAGTACTGCTAAACAGGATGTAGGTTTGCTCGCTGAGCTGTAAGGTTCATTTTCAGATATTTTGTCACCATACTAGGTAATATCTTCAATGAGCCTCCTGATGAAGCTTCAGCCAGAGGCTCACTGAAGATGTTACTTAGAATGGTGACAAAATATCTGAAAATGATCCTTCCAGCTCAGCGACGAAACGTACATTCAGAACCTCAACCTCAGCTACAGATTTTCTCAAAACTCATTATTAGTGCTAGACAAATGGATTTCACTGAAGTGAAGTTCAGGAAGAATGTGGATGTGTTTGGCAAAGGAAAGGTATTGAAGTAAAGAATAACAGTTGTAGAAATGAGGGTAATTTTAATCTTTAACTTTTGTGGACAATGGGTGGTATTGCCTTAACTGGCCCAACCTCCCACCCCATACAAAAAATACACCTTTCCCTACTTGTGTTTGAGTACAAAAGTAACCCTGCCAATAATATTGCCTTTTTATGCTATCAAAACCATTGCAATTACCTCCAAAGTATTTCAGAATTCCAAATCCTAACCTCTCAAGTCAGAAAAGTCTACACTCAGTGCATGGCACAATCTATAAGTCAGTCCTAACTCCTCAGCAACAAGATATTTGCACATTTTAATTATGGAATTTTGTTGAATTGCATCTTAAATAAATGTAAGTCACTACAGCGAAAGAGGGGGAGAGAGATGACTGGTGGCGAATTTAATGAGGGTCACAATATCTCTGGTAAGGGGAGAGGTTGAGAAGAGGAATCCTTCAGGGTAATTTCAGCCAGTGCAGGAATTGAATCAGCAATTAACATCACTTTGTATTGCAAACAAGCCAACTGAGCAAATCAATCCCTTTGTGGTATACTACAGGATGATGGAAAGGGGTACAACTACAAATGCAAGGAATTTGCTGAATCTTCTGGAGCTCAAAATGTCTTGATTTTTGCAACAGCAGCTTTAAATTCGATATTAGGCCCACGATCAAAGAAATATGCACAAGCATTGGAGCACTAGGCTCCATTCCAGGTCGAGAACAAAGAACAAAGGCTGAAAGCATAAATAGCAAGAATGTTTTAATTGACTGCTCATTTTATCAAGGGTTGAATTTCTCTACTCAATCAGGAACAGGTACAGGAAGGATGGCCTGCCCCTAACCAAATGCGAATTGAAAGTATTGGCGGAAAGTCAGAATCTGAGATTTATTGAAATAAAAGGACAAGAGACTGATATTTTATTTTCAGCAACATGATATCCCCCTCCCATTAAATCAAAATGATCAAAGAATTTTTTCTTGAACTGTTTGAATTGAGAAAGGTTAACTGGAAAGAGTATTAACATTGTACAATTGCTATCATACATTACTGGCATCACAGACAGATAAAAGCAGTATCCAAGATGGTAAGAATATTAGAATTGACTATGCAAAGCAATGGTGTTTTTAGTGAGGGACTGATCACAGGGGCTGATCTGCATTTGGATTAAATGACAGCTTGGTGCACGACTGACCCGATTACTAATAGCTGAAGAACTGAGAGATTCCATTGAAAAGTAACCCATGTCAAGTGCAACATGAAATGTATGATGTTTCATGTGCATCCAAGAGTCTCTCTCACCTTGAGCATGAAAAGTATGACTGAACTGCCAAGAGTCCAAATGCAAGGACCTTCTGTCCCTTGATCTTGCATTTGCTTACTGAACTATTCAGATGTATTTTGCCATGTGCTAAATGGTAATTAACAGCAGAGGCAAAAGGACAAAGTGTAATTTTCATTGCTGATTTCTACAAAGAATAGATAAAAATTGTTATTTGACAATCTTGTTGGTAATATAGATTATTCAGGTAAGGAAGCATCTGAATAACAAGGACACCTAGGCTTATTTATTGACTTGATTCTGCCTTCAACACTCTAATTCCAACAAAACCTGAGACCTCGGACTCTGCTTACCACCTCCCCAATCCTTCAATGGGATACTTTACTCCCTAGTACGTCTTACCTGGTTATCTGGATAAATTGGGGAAGTTAGTAAATTTCTCTGCTGTTTCACCCTTGAGAATTGATGGAGCAAGTTATCTTTTTGGTACAGAACTCTGCTCGAAGCCAGGCCCACCATTGAAGCCTTTCTCAAGTCACTTGTGCCAAATGTTTTCATGATCTTTCCACTGAGTATTAACTGGTTTCATTAACATTGAGGAGCAATGATGTTAGAACTTGGCTTTTCCACACTAAAAATTTGTTGATCTCGTTTTGAACTTAATGACTGATCTTACATAGCCCTCCAGGGTAAAGAGTTCAAAAAGACTGGTCCCTGAAGAAATTTCTCATCACAGTCCTAAATGGACCACCCCGATTATGACCCTTCTTCCTCCTAGCAAAGTTTATAACTTTATACTTACCCATATTATATTCCATCTCCTGTGCTTACTGAGCCCAAATCCCACCAAAGCCTCTTTGCCTTCTCCTCACAATTTATACTCCCCCCATGCCTTGCATAATTTGCAAATTATGCTTAGTCCCCATTTCTGAATCATTGACGTAGATTGTGAGCAGCTGGATCCCAAGAACTGATCCTTGCTTTACCCCACAGCCAGTCAATCTGAAAATCACACAATTATTCCTGAACATTGCTTTCTGTCTGTTGACCAATTGGCCAAGCCTTCAGCTACCAGTTTCTCTATAAGCTGACAACAGTTCGAGATCTGCCAGCATCACCCAAAGCCTCAGAATAAATGATTAGAACCATAGTTTTAATTTTTTTTAAATGTTGTGTTGCTTTTAATGTGACCAGTTACATCTTATAGATTAATTAAATGAAATTGTTGATTATCCACATTTATATACATTCCATAGAGTCTTTTAGAGACATTCATATAAGAAGCTGACAACCGTATACATAATAGGATTGGATCACTAGTGCACTTGCTTTTTGATTTATAGCAATTCAATAAATTACCAAATGCTAAAAATCAATTAAATGTCAGACAGAGGATTTTATCAGATGGTCACAAGCAAATAACTGAAGATGAATTTTTCTCTGCTCAATACCAACCAAAGGGTCATTATAATAATGATTAAATTAGAAATGAAGTGTTACTACACAGAAATTACAGTCAACATGATAAATACAGTCTTCCCTGTAGCAACTGGAAGGTGGCATGATGGTATGCAGTCAACCACAATCTGGTTACATTCATTAGCTGTTAATCAGAAGATCAAAATATTATTTGGTATTACCAATGCCCACTATCTTCTACTTAATTAATCTTAGTACCATTACTAGTCAACAGTTATAGATTTAAAACTGCATCATTGGGAAGTGGACCAGAAACCGTAAACTTTATTCCAGACAACAGTCACCAATCTTGGCACATTATTAGCTACACAGTCCATATGATTAATGTGCAAAACTTCAAGGATATCTGATAGTTATCAACTCATTTAATACTTGCTATATAAATTAGAATCATGGAAAGTGTTGGTACAGTATCCTACTCTGCCAGTCTTTCGGTCCACACTAGTTAATATGCTGCAATCGGAACCTATTCATCACTCTATTCATCAATTCTGACACCTCATATCTATATAATAAAAAACTGAATTTGCTTTTCATTTTCCAAGATTGGACGGGTAACTGATAATTGGCTCATTCTAGGTGCTCAAAACTGGACAATTTTAGCATATTTAGAACTTGATCAGCAGTTGTACCTTGAATATTATAATATGCTGTCAGATGTTCCAAACACTTGTCACTAACGTCATTTCTTCAAGGAGAAAGCTTTTTGGCTTAATTTGTTGTCTAATAATTACTGTGAGCATCATGTCTTCCAGATGCAACCTTATGTCTACACTTCACATTCGCTACTTTTCTCACTTAACCTATTATGAGGCCTGAAAATTGTTGCAACCCTTCAGTGGGAACTGAGAGAGCAGGGGTGTGAAGGAGCAAGTTGGCCTGTATAAAGGTGACAGGATGGGAGGGAAACCCTGTGAGAAGGTGGAGCTCAGCTTCGGCCCTTACTGCCTTGCAGGTCAAGACACACTTGGTGTCACGATGCCTACACTGGGAAGCCCGACCTTCCAGCTATCAAAACGTAGCTTGTGGACTGATGTCTTCAAACATCTGCACAATACGTGATTGTGGTTCCATTCGAACAATATACACCCTCCCTAACATCATCCATCTTGATACCACTCCTGTGGTAACATTTTTTGAATTATCACAAAAAAGTCTAGATTTTAAAAAAAGAAAATGCCTTTTTTTTTCGTGGCAAAACCTTGGAAACAGAAATTAGAACATAATTTTTTTTGGCACCTTTTGTTGGAGGGTTTGTTTACTTAGAAAGGGAGATATTTTTGATCATGAAACTGCACTTAGGAAGGACTTTAAAGGAAAACATTCATTTTTAAAAAGACAAGAAGTGATTAGCTGCTTTTCTACAAATGATTACATTTGCAGTTAGTTGTCCAATCAAAAAAAAATGAAAATCTAGCCAATCTAACGGGTACATAGAGTAGACTGTCTGCTCTGGAGCAGTCATTTGGGAAACAGAGAGTGGAAGTTTCTTGAAAGAGATTCAAATCCTTGCTTTGCATCAAGCAAGAGTGTTTTCACGTGGGTGCTTTCACGTGGTTATAGAAACATTGGTCTGAATCATGCATTTTCAAAAATGGATCATATCACAGATCGTTCATTGACCCAGACTGTTCATCTTAATGGAGAACTTTTAATATGTTTTAAGCTACATCATTGGAACCCAGGGTTCATTAGTTCAACATGATTCTTGTGCCTTTATACTGAAAATCTCTTCCATTTATGTAAACCCAAGTGTCCTGTTATACACTTACAGAAATACAGAGGCATTATGCAGATAAAGAACGTGAAGCTAAGTGATACAGGAGCTGGCTATTTAATAAGCCTGGGATATGGGGGTAAAGGTGGAAGAAGGAAGTGGGGTAAGAACAGAGAAAAAGAGAAAAATAGATGCGACTGGACACGAATTGTTCATTTCTGTTAAAATTCACAGGCATCATCTGAAACATTCTTAAGCATATCTATTATTTTTTAATTAAAAGTGTAATTGTAAGGATAAAATCAGGAAAGATACTGAGCCAAGAAGGAAAGCTCAAATAATGAGCATCTCTGTGTTTACTTTATTATTTCTCAAATCCAGGGCTTTCCTTTACCAATTAACTTGTTAAATTAGGCAGAGGATAGTGGAGGGAGGCAGACCAAACAAAATACCCCCTTCCCTCTCCAGGTACACACACACACACACACAATCACATCTACAAGCAAGTTGCTTCAGTGGCCACATTGTCAAGTGAGTGAGATTACTGGCACTGGCTGTTCTTCACTGCTTCGTGAATGGATTCTGCCACATAGTCCAAGTTGCCAGAGGTCAAGCCGCACATGTTGATACGGCCACTGGCCATGAGATAGATATGCTTCTTCTTTACCATATAATCAACTTGGGAAGCTGAAAATCAAAACAGAGAAAAAAGAGAAAGGATCAGAATCTGCTTAGTAGGGTGTTTGTCATTTGCTCAGTGATTTCTGTTGCTTACATATTACACAGTTTAATTGTGTCTCAGAAACCAGACATCACCAGTCAACTTGGAGATACGCAACTTCTTATAAAATCTTTCAGAAAGCTAGTAAAACAAAGACTGTGAAATTGGCTTCAATTTATGTTTTCACACCATGAATTTTCAACAAGAATTCCAGTGGAATCCCTTTCCCCTGTCCTTTGGCAGCAGCATTATCCAGTTAATCATTTCCATAAGTCAGAAGGTAAAACTTGAGCGAAGAAACAATCTAGGACAATACTTCATTGCAGCGATGCAGGTGGGGTCATCTTTTGGATTAGGTGTCAGACCTAAGTTCCCAGGGAAATATTTGAAAGGGGAACTTTTAAAAAAAAAATGGGGATTGTTAGCAGAGTCCCTTTCAATATTTGCTTTTCCTTGCATTTGTCAGTGGTAAGACTGGTACAGAAGTTGACAGATCTCCAGACCTGCAGCTAGTTACCCCTCACAAAGAAATGCTAGATAACACATGGAGTTCCACCTTGGGGCAGTTATACAACAGAAAGCAGTTGCCTTCCCAATCAAGGCAATAATGAAGCTATGCAGTAGAGAACTGATGACTTCTACCTACGAAAGAGTAGCCTGAACAGAAAAAACATAGGACTTATGAGCACTATTAGGCCATTTGAACCTTCAAGCCTGCTCTGCTATATAATAGGGTCATGGGTGATCTGGTTGTGATCTCAACCCTTTTGTTTTCTGTTCCCTACTGCCTCTGGCTCTGTTCTCTACCAAAGTCAAATCCAGCCTCCACTATTTTTTGGGGAAGAGAATTCTGCAGACAAACAACCCTCAAGAGAAGACAATTTTTTCACATCTAAGTCTTAAAAGGGAGATCTCACACTGAATATAAACAAAAATATAACGTTAAGAGAACAAAATCCATATGCTAGAACTACCCAAATGTTAAATTTCCAGCTTAAGCAGCAACATTTCCTGACTTGCAACCAGGATTCTAAGAATACTATGTTTAGAAACAGAAGTACTGAAGGTTCAATCTCGTGAAGGTCAAAGATATTTGAGAATTCCTTAGAGTGAGATAACAGCACAAACACACCACACATTACTAGATGGGGCTTACACTTCAAGGACTTGCTGCAAAAACTGGTACAAAACAGTTCAGTCTGCTCAGCCAAAACATGAACTTTCAACACTAGTAACTGGTAGATGTTTCAAATGTTCAGAAGGTGCCTGGTGAACTGAGAAATTCTAGTTTAAAATGATCAATGCTAAAAAATGCAACTAAACACTGTTGCAAAATCATAAGAAGCATATTGTTTCAAAAGTTTTGAAATCTGGATAGAAGAGATGAGAAAAAGCATGGCCATATCAGCATTGGGTGGATAAAATGATTAGATTAGATTAATTACTTACAATGTGGAAACATGCCTTTCAGTCCAACAAGTCCACACCGACCCGCCGAAGAGCAACCCACCCAGACACATTCCCCTGCATTTACCCCTTCACCTAACACTATGGACAATTTAGCATGGCCAATTCACCTAACCTGCACATATTTTGGACTGTGGGAGGAAACCAGAGCACCCGGAGGAGTACTAACCACTGTGCCACCGTGCCGCCCATGTTAAAGTTCAGTCAGTCCAGTTCAACTGAAAGATTTCAGGCTGGGTGCAAAATATGTATTTGTAAAGTAACTATTTGTAAATCAAAATGTATTCTTGTACCAAACGCTCAGAAATAAGAAACAAAGATATTACAATGCGAAGTTCACAGCTATGAAATTTTTAGAAGTATGGGACTATTTTTGACAACCTTTCATTTCTTACACATTCAGATCTCAAATTTAGAAAGTCAAGCTTGATTGTTGAGTACACAATATTTAGACTTAATAGTTTAAATTAAGAGTGTGCTGCATTGCTAAGAGATGTGGTCAAATCCAGGGTAAGTGTTCTCACTCAAAGTCAAAATTCCATAGTGCTATTTAATAGAGGATGGCTTGTCCAGCATTTATCCCTTAGGCTCACCATCCTGCTAGATATAGAAATAGCTCAATTCTGAAAGGTCATTTATCTATCGCAAATCTGAAGTGGGTTTCTCAACATCACTTTCAGATACCTGGGATATTTTTATAAATAGGAGGAGACACTGCTTGGCAGCCGTCAAAAGATCCTGGTGGTATGTTATGTGTACATCTAATTGACTCCTTCAGGGCACCAAAACAGACGCTCTCAACAGACTCTCAAATTGCATAAGATCCTTTGCTAAGCCAAACAGTCTGCTTCCCATTAATAAAAGTATGATGTAGTTTTTTCTCTCTTCCTTGTTTTTTTTTAAAGTATTAAGTTCTCGGGTCCTTTGTGAATCTACAACTATCCAAAACAAAACACACAGCGGTACAGCTGGATGGCATTACTGTTTTAAGTATTGTATGATATATAGACTCACTGGACAAAGGTATATGGATCAATTAGTACAGTTGTTCGTATTTAAAAAGTCTAAAAGAGTGAAACCAAACTTAATGGGACCTATTGGAAACCCAGTGTGCCTGTGAATGATGTGTGCTGACAAGGGCATCCTCCACTGCAACAACACTTGGACTCACTGCAGTTTTCAGTGAGAATACTTGCACCAAAGCCATGGAGGATTACCTTTTTCATGATTAAAATGAATAAATCAGAAAGTTTACTACAATATGAATCAATTTTATACATCATGATGTTGTAAAGGATGATTAATGGCTGCAGGCAGGTGTGTGGTGAGCGTAAAGCAATGTGCAAACGATGCACTTAAATTGGTCCCCAGCACATCTTCAGGAAGTCTCAAATCATTTCAAGTAGAATAAGTTACTGCTGAACTCTAGTCACAAACATAGCCAAATCCAGTACGTGTCAATTTATATACAGTGAGATTCCACAAACAGAAAATAAGATGAACGAGCACAATCAGTTTTTGGCACTGTTACTGGAGGAAAGAATGCTAGTCAAGATATTAAGGGAACTTCATTGTTTTGTATATTGTGACAGACTCTGTAACAACCTCCTGAGGCCAGAAGAAAATGCCGAGTGTTTAATTTACTGTCTCACCTGAAAAACAGAAAGATTCTATGCATTGCATTGAGACATAGACTATTAACAGCCACTTCATGACAGTGAAGACAGGAAGGTTTACATGGCAAGTGAAAACAGGTCAATCAATATCCAAGAACAGAAGGTCAAAAGTTTCAGTTGAAAACTTTCAACGGGTCATGCTTGGGAAAAGGTTATTATTCCTAAAGAAAGTTCACCAATCACACAATCTGATGGAGAGCTGTGATATAGATCAGGGCTAATGTTATGGCACTATCCCCAATCAATGTGCAACTCTTGATGTGGGGCTTTCAGTGGACCATAAGATAAAGGAGCAGAATTACGTCATTTGGCCCATCAAGTCTGCTCCATCATTCAATCATGACTGATATGTTCTCAACCCCATTCTCCTGTCTTCTCCACGAAACCTTTGATCCCTTACTAATCAAGAACCTATCCATCTCTGTCTTAAATATATTCAACAATTTGGCCTCCAACAGCTTCTGCAGCAATGAGTTCCATAGATTGATCACCCTATGGCTGAAGATATTCCTCCTCATCTCAGTTCGAAAGGGTTACCCCTCAACTCTGAGGTTATGCCCTTGAGTCCTAATTTCTCCTACTAGTGAAAACATCTTCTCCATGTCCACTCTATCCAGGCCCCTCCAGAACTGATGTAGTTACCCAGATATTTTGGGCAAGGGTCAAACATTCAACTTGAAAGTGCACCATCACTGAGTGTGTCTTTTCAAAAGAGTAATTGTAGCTACATTCCTACTGAAAATGAGTGGAACTTCAAGTGACACACATACCAGCAGTTTGCTGCAAACATGTCACAACACAGCACGTGTAATATTGTGGTATACTGCAATCAAGTCAGCAAGTGAAGTTCTTCTCAAAGTGCTGATGAAAATTGATAACCATCTCTAGATGCAACTATATAACAACACAAGAGCAGTTTAGAAACCAAGATTCCCAGATCTTAAAGAGTTTCCTTTTAAAATTGAAAATAAAATCATGATGGTCTTAATATATATATAAAACAACCAACTAAAGGAATGTTCTTCTTATAACTTTCCTGTTGAATGCTTTCATATTCAGTGCAGCATAGCATTATTCGTGTAAAATGTGTAGTGTCGACAATTACTGGACAATGCCAACAGATTATGGGTTCAAATTCAGTACTACTAAAACAGAGATTGTTTGGTTTAAACTCAAGAATTCCAAACAAGGAGCTGCCTGTAAGACCAGCACATCCTCTGCATCAGCTCCATTTACAATTTCTCAGAATATGTTGAAGCCCAAACTAATCTACAACAGTTGGACAGCTGCTGAACATTTAAGCACTGTTTACAAGTGCCGGGCAATGCCCATCGCCAACAAAGGACCATCTTCCCTTGACAGTCAACAGCATTACAATCTCCAGCATTTGGGAGGTTACTCCTGACTAAAAATTTAACCAGGTAAACCATTTAAATACTTCCTCGTTACAAGTACATATCAGAGACTGGAAATACTGTAGCAAGTAAAACTTACTTCCAAACTCTCAAAAGCTCATTCACCATCTACAATGCATAAGTCAGGAATGTGATGGTATACTCACCGCTTACATGGGATTAAAGCAACTCTAAGCCAGAACAAAGCAGCTCACTTGATCAACACCCCATCCACTACCTAAAATATTAATTCACTTCATCTTCTGCATACACTGTACCAATGTGTTCAATCTACGGGATCTACTACAGCAACTTATGAAGCCTCCTTGAAAAGCTCTTTCCAAAGATGCAGCTGCTAACAGCTAGATGAACATGAGTGAAAGACACATGGGAACACCATCATGTCCAAGCAGTAGGATAGGGACAGCTGAGATTAACAAGTCCCCTCACCCAATGACAAATGGTTAGATCCTGGACATTAAATGTCATGCAAGAAACTTCACCAACTCTGACCTAACCTGTTCATCATTTGAACCAGAGGTAGTGGTACAGTGGTAATGCATTTGACTAGTCATCCAGAACCACAGCCTAATATTTGAGAGGTACAGTTTGAATCCCACCTTGGCAGTGATATTCGAATTCAATAAGAAGCTGGATAAAAGTGTTGTAAAACAAGACATCTGGCTCACTAATGTTCCTAGGGAAGGAAATATGACATCCTTACCTGATCTGCCCATCAAGTGAGTCCAAACCCACAGCAATGTGACTGAAAGTGAGGGATGGGTAATACATGTTGGCCTAGCCAATGATACCCATATATTGTAAATCAGTACATGTATTTAATATGCTAATATCCCACAAAAGCCATTTGAGCAGATTGAAAGTGTTTTGTTAGTAAAGGAATAAAGCTGAATCCTGCATGCTTTGACAGAAATATCTAGCAAGAACCTCAGTTGTTCAGAGACTCCTGCACGACAGATGCTTTGGCAAGAACATTATAGAAGGTCTTTGTAGGAACTCTTTGGCTGCCCAGAGCTTTCAACACAATTAAATTGACAATAAACAGAGATGACCCTGGGCACATTTTGTAATGGTTTGTGCAAACACTGCAGCTGCCGGCAATAAATGCTGCAATGAAAATCTGCAAAAATTTCCAAGCTATTTGCCAGGTGCATTAAGGAAGAATGGACAGCTCTCAGTATCTGTCACATGAATTGGGAACAGCTGAAGATCCCAGAGTCTTAAACTATTGCAGATAATTGGCACTTGCTAGGATCTCAAGCACTACATGCTGGAGGACGCATGTGCTGTTTCCTTTATAATCCACCTTCAGTAAAGTCTTTAGCAAGCCTAAGAAAATTGTTCCTCATTAATTCAGGGAGTTCAACTTGCAATACTTGGCACCACCAAAAGCGGTAAAGATATTTGTTAGGAGTCCAAAAGAAAAGCTCAATTCTCAAATTGTAAATCTAAAAGAAGACATGCCAAACAAATTTCTACAGCAGTAAACCGAATGAAAGTTGTAAAGAAGGCTCACTGGATCCTAAACAATAACCCTGCTTTCTTTCCACAGATGCTGCCAGACCTGTTGAGTTTTTCCAGCAATTTCTGTTTTTGTTTTAAATTTCTATAGCACCTTTCAGTCTCAGGATGTTCCAAATAATGTTATAGGTAATGAAGTGTAGTCTCTAAAGTAGTGTAGGGAAGGTGGCAATTAAGTTTTGCACAAGTTTCCACAAACAGAAGACAGAGAATGATCAGATCTTCTGCTTTTGTAACACTGGTTGAGGGGTAAATACTGGCCTGAAGAACACTGGGAACAATGTTGCTTCACTCCATAACTCATCTACTTTAAAACAATGTGAAGGGATCTTTAAGTCCACCTGAAGTAATGCGTCACTTGAAACAGAGTTCTCCCTCAATGCTGCACTGCAATATCTGACCAGCTTTTGCACTTTTCTGAAACTTAAATGGCCTTTAAAACTTGCAAACAAAGTGGCGAATGGAATGTGGGTGGTGAGTGTCCCTGAGACACCACACACAAACATATAAGCTGAGCCAGTGCCAGTCTTCCAATTCCAGACGTGCATCCTTGACAACAGGAGCATAAGCTCTTGTGCTGGTGCAGTAGCAGAATATGCACAATGGTTTACATAAAGGCAAACTATTTTGTGAACTTGAATGCACAGTCTCTGTCTGACTGGTAGCAGAATATGCCAACAAGCACCATGTTTAACTACCTTCTGATTAAGCCTTCCACTTAAGCCAATTTTCAAGCTACTGTTCATTCTACTAAGAATATCATTCCCCTAATTCCTGACAGTGAAAAAGAGACTTTGCAAAATGATAAACATAAGGTCAGTATCTGGTTTGTGATTCTGGTGAATGTTTTGGTCTGAACTAAAGTTATAAATTTGAATGTGATGAGATTGGTTTCTGAAATTGAGAAGTTTGACATCACCTTACTTATTCCTATGCAAATATATTGTTTTTAACTACAGTGTAACTATGTTACAGTCTGTAACATAGCACCTAAAAAATTACAAAATATTTACAGTACAGAAATGCCCAACAGGTCCACCCCTTCTATTCCTACACCCCCTATCTATCTTCCTTTAGAAGGCATTTTCCAGAAAGCATTTCTAACCACTCTCAAAGGAACACAGGGTCCGGGGCAGGGCATTGCTTCCCTCGAGCCTCTTTTGCCATTCAACGATATCATACCTGATTTGAGTCTCACTTCCATTTACTCTTCTTTGCCCCATATCCCTTAATATCTATGGTTTATATTAGTGCTGGAACTAAAATTAACAATGGATCTAGTGTCAGATAACATTTGCAGAAGAGTTCCAAATATTTCCATTCTTTATATAGCAAAGTATTTCTTAACTAAAAAGTTAAAAACAAAGTAAGAATTTGTGGGCGGCACAGTGGTTAGCACTGCTGCCTCACAGCGCCAGAGACCCGGGTTCAATTCCCGCCTCAGGCGACTGACTGTGTGGAGTTTGCACGTTCTCCCCGTATCTGTGTGGGTTTCCTCCGGGTGCTCCGGTTTCCTCCCACAGTCCAAAGATGTGCAAGTCAGGTGAATTGGCCATGCTAAATTGCCCGTAGTGTTAGGTAAGGGGTAAATGTAGGGGTATGGGTGGGTTGCGCTTCAGCGGGTCAGTGTGAACTTGTTGGACCGAAGGGCCTGTTTCCACACTGTAATCTAATCTAATCTATCCAATTATATTATGTCCCCATGTTCTTTATTCCCTACCCTAGTGTAAATTTTTCTCATTCCATCGTATTAGTTCCCATTAATATCTTGATAGGTCCAGAATTCTCTACTAGATATGGGGGAAGAGAGTGTGATGACAGATTAGAAGCAAGGGGCAGGGAGTTACTCTCAGTGGTCATTCACTGCTTGGTGTTCATTTTCTTAATGATGCATTCATCATCTTTGATCGAGAGCCTCCCCGAGCAAAAGTGACAAGCTGCCTGCAGGGTAGCAGTTGTTGTAGCTGCATGCCCAGCTGCTGTTGGGTTGATCCTAGTGGATGTCGGCTGAAACCCTCGAGTCATCCTTAACTGGGCATTTACGGCTGTCTATTGGTGATAGGATATGGTGGTTGACTCTGGGCCATTCTGTCCAGAGATTGCGCAGCATGGTGGCTCAGTGATTGGCATTCCTGCCTCACAGAGCCAGGGACCTGGGTTCGATTCCACCCTTGGGCGACTTTGAGGAGCTTGCACAGTCTCCCTGTGTCTGCGTGGGTTTCTTCCACAGTCCAAAGATATGCAGGTTAAGTGGATTGGCCAAATAAATTGCCCATAGAATCCTGGAATGTGCAGGCTAGGTGGATTAGCCATGGGGAAATGCAAGGTTACAGGGTTAGGGTACGGGGGTGGGTCTGGGTGGGATTGTCTTCAGAAAATTGGTGTGGATACAATGGGCTGAATAGCCAGCTTCCACACTATAGGGATTCTATGATTCCATAATCAATTCTGACAGGGATGAGTAAATTAGCAGGACTTGGGTGCATTACCATCCTATCGAATGACATGCTCATACCATCTCCAATCTTGCCATCACTGGAAGCAAAACATTCCAGCCACTGGAATGGAGGATTGGCAATGCAGTGCAGCTTTAGTCTTCTTTTAGAATTCATGACACTCTTGACCAGACTGTGTCCGCACATGTAAAGCAAGGTCATTACTCCAATTATCCTCCCATTGTATGCAAGATGCTGCACAACTACCAGACCACCTCAATATGCAGCTGGCTAATCTCTATGAAACAAATCAAAAGCATATTTAAAACAAATGCAACCTCAGAGCTCTCTCTTCTAATCAGGCAACATTATAGACAGATTTACATTAAAAGCTATACATACGATCGAGTCCTGTGAAGCTGAACATTCCAATCTGCTGAGTGAGATGGTCCCATGTGCCTGGTGTCCCCAGTTTCTGCAGCTTCTCCTTCAACTGTACTCTCATCAGTAAAATACGGTCAGCCATGGTCTTCACATTACCTTTCCTTGGGAGGGGATGATGGGAAGAAGAGATAGCAGGAAAAGAATATTAGTAAGTAATTTATTACAGTGGACCAGCTCCCTGATTTGGTAACAATCGCAGAAAGTTCAAGGTATGATTTCAAATTCTTGCTAAGCAGAGTTAGTTGCTTTCAATTATAGTGGAGAGAAGTGCTAACAATTAATGTTGGTATCCAACATTGAAAGGTCTCCACATTACTTTCAGCTCCTACACTTCCAGTGAAATGCAGTAATGAGCATTAGCATGAACTGTGCTTCAGCTAATATATACCTGCAAGATTACCACAATTCAAACTAGTAACAAGCATGATAAATAGGAATACAAATTTCCTCAGGTTGTTGTGTACCTCTGGAAATGCACACTTGCTGTAATAAGGGTAACCAGTTTGGAATTACAAGTCATGTTTGTGCATGGAACAGGAGAGGGAAGCAACAATAGTTAGCAATTAGTGCAAGAATTTATTCAAAGACTTGCCTCAGAATAAACTTAATATTGAGAATACAAAAGGACCTGGCGGGAAATCAGAGAAACAGCAAAAGCAAAAACAAAATATGGCATAAATATACAACTATAAATGAGTAGAGAATGATATATTTTTAAAAAACACATGGTAAAAATCTGCATTGTTGTAAAAGAAATTAAGCAAAGCTGCTCACTGGCACTGATAAATACTAATCAGAATGCATCATGTATGCCATCACAATCAAAAACACCAGGGCTAAGTACATGACAGCTCACATCATAAGAGGAAGGGAAGCAAAACTGAAACCAGCACAAGTGAGTCCAATCATTCTGGGTCCTTGAGTCTCTTGTTATGTATTTTTTAAAAAGGCCAAATTTGCTTTCAATTAGAGAGGACTAAGTAGCACAGCTGGATACTCTGTACTGATAAGTCCTAATTGCTTGATGTCTGACCTATCATAGGATTCAATATATAGTTTGGAAAGGGCAAGTTCTCTCCAGGTTGAACATGTGATATATTAGAAAATGCTTCAATTCTGGCTTTTTTCGCATTTCAGTTTTACCATTCCACCATTGGTGATTGCACCTTTAGATGACCAGTACCGAACCATTTAGAGGAGGCCAGGGCCGAGTGGTATTATCGCTGGACTAATAATAATCTGAACCTAGTAACGTTCAGGGGACTTGGATTCGAAACCTGCCAAAGCAGATCGTGGAATCTGAATTCAATAAAAATCTGGAATTAAGAATCTAACGACCAAGAAACCATCTTCAATTGTTGGAAAAACCCACCTGATTCAACAATGGCCTTTAGGGAAGGAAACTGCTATCCTTACCTGGTATGGACTACATGTGAATCCAGACCGACAGCAATATGGTTGACTTTTAACAGCCAGTAGATATGGGCAATGATGCCCTCATCCCATGAATGAATAAAACAAAACTGTAATTCCCTCCCTCAACTGCTATCTTTCTTTTTTCCATTAAAAGGTACATTTTCTACAAATATTTAGACCACAGAGCTGACCATAATACTCTAAATATGGTCTAATGAGCAAGGAGATGAAGATGAACTTGAAAATGGCATTTGTCCTCTTGAATGCCTCAATGGAACAAGCCTCCCCACACTTCCAAGCAGTTCATTCCAGAGCCAAACACACATGTAAAAAGTCTTTCTCACTTTGTTAAACTTCAGATGTGAATGCATCAGAGATAGTGCAGAAAAGATTCACAAGAATCATTCAACTGTTAGAACACTTCATAATGAGGACAGATTGGAAAAATTGAGACTTGAAGAGATTCCTTGGAGAAAAGAAGATTAAGGAAGACAGATTTCATGAAGGTTTCTAAATTGTGGTGCGGGGAGATGGGGGAGTGGGCTGGATACAGTAGTTCAAAGAAACTGTTTCCATCTGTAAAAGGATCAAGAACAAGAGGGCAGAAATTTGAAGTGATTTACAAAGGAAGCAAATGGAAGGTGAGAAAGATTTTTATACATGAATGGTTTGGGTCTGGAATGAACTGCCTGGAAGTCTGGTGGAGGCTTGTTCCACTGAGGCATTCAAGAGGACGTTGGATGATTATTTAAAATGGTAATAATCTGTAAGGGTATGGGCAGAAATGTAAGAGAAAGGTACTAAATCATGATGCTCATTTGGAGAAGTGGTGCAGACACATTGGGCTAAATGGCCTCCTTCAGTGTCATAAGAATTCTGCAATACTGTGCTGTCCAGCAGAAAAGTCTGAGCTGGCTGGGACTCATCTCTAAAAAACGGCCAAGAGTTGATCCTATAGAGATTAATGATTATCAAAATGTTTGTCAGAATAATTGTATAAAAATATGTTCCCAGATAAGTTAAGTCTAAAACTAGAGATCAGAAATGTAAGATAGGCATTAACCCAAGAAAAAGACCTTTACAAGAATAGTTTCATGAGAAACTTCAGTCATGAGGATAAGTTGGAGAGGCAGAAACTGACATTTGATTGAGTCTAGATCAAACAGTCTACAATTGTACTGGAAATATGATAGCTAGTTTTCTTAATTTATTTCTTTACTGCATAGCTTCAAAAAGAAACATACAAAGAAAACTGTCAGAACGTCAGCTCTAAAGAAATCATAGTAAACTCTTTCTTTCCCCACAGATTTTTAAAAACTTCATTCAAGATATGTGCCAGCATTTATTGCCCATCCCTAGATGCCCCTGAGATGGTAGTGAGTTGCTTTCTTGAACTGCTATAGTGTATTTGCTGTATATACATCCACAATGCTTATAGGGAAGGGGTTCCAGGATATTGACCCAGCAATCGTGAAGGAATACCAATATTTCCAACACAAGATGATGAATGGTTTAAGAGAAGAATTCGAGTTGTGACAGCTACAGCCCTTGCTCTTCCAGATGGTAGTGGCCATGAATTTGGAAGATGCTGTCTAAGCATCCTAGATGAAACTTGCAGTTCAACCTGTAAAGGGTCTACCCTACTCTTGAATATTGGTGGTGAAGGAAGAGAATGTCTGTAGATGTGGTTTGTCGTGGATGCTGTCAAGTTTCTAAAGTGTTGCAGGAGTGAATAAAATTGGCTAAAGACTGGCATTGTGATGTTGAAAACCTATAGAGGAAGTCTAGTTTGCTCAGCAATTCTGGCTGAAGATTGTTACAAATGCTTCAGCCTTACCTTTTGCACTGATGTTCTGGGCTCACCCACCATTGTGCACTGTGTTACTTGTACAGCCTCCTCCTGGAGCAAGTTGTTTAATTGTCTAATTGCAAATAAGACTGGATACGGCAGACCTTAGATCCAATCTGTTGACTGTGGAATAGCTTATTTGTATCTATCACTTGTTGCTTATACTGTTTGACATGTATGTCATCTAGCACTGAACCTTCACTAGACTGAAATCTCATTTTTAGGTATGCCTAATGCACCCTTTCATTGAACTAGGTACTGTCAGACCTGCTAAGTATTTAAAGCACATTCTGCGTTTAATTTAGAATTCCGAGTTGATTTGGTTATCCAAAGTTCATTTAAAAAATTGAACATTCTACTCTCCACCACAGTATGCATTTAGATCTATTGGAAAATTATTCTACGAACTAAGGGTTTGGTAACCACTTCCCTTATGGGTATGATATACAGAGGGACCTTGATTATCTTCTCTCGTTGGGGGTCAGCGGGGGGGGGGGGCAGACGGGGCGGCAAGGTTGGACGGGATTGGGGAGAGAGTGCAGCCTGATGGGGGCTCACACGCAGTGTGCTACTGCCTAGTCTCCTGAACGGGGAGCAGATTTAGCAAGTGCTTGCTGTGTCAAACCCATTGAACTAATGGGGGGTTGCTTCAGCAATGCTGCAGGTCCCTTAAACACAAGTGTGTGTCTGCTCAAAAACAAACTGAGACAGAGTGAGGGAGCAAAGCAGGCAGAGAAAGGAAAAAAGAAACTTCAGAAAACTCTGAGCTCCAGAGGAGAGGCATTGAATCAATTAACCAAATAATCAATTATCCGAACAAAATACTGTCCGCCCATCTCGTTCGGATAATCAGGGTTTCTCTGTATATTCCATTACTCCTATCTGTTAGCAGAACAGAAAATTTTAGATATACTTGGGCTTAAAATTTATTTTTTCAAAACAGCTGATGCATACTTTTTTTTGCTCTAGAGAATTAAGAGACATTTGTTAAGTCAGCAACTTCTCACCATTCAGCCAAGAGCTGTGGGTTACTCAGAGTCCTGGTGACAACTAGAGCCCCATGAGCTGGTGGATTTGACCAGATAGTCCGGGCTATCTTCTCCATTTGAGAGCGAATCCTTGTCACATTGTCAGTGTCCTTGGCCACAATGCACAAGTTCCCAACTCGTTCATCTAAAAGTAAGGGAAGAGGGAAAGCTAAGAAATGCATCATTTTCTTAACATTGCACTACAAGTTTCTAGTGTCAAAGACAAATTTATCAGGGGTTAACGTAATCATATTTGCAGAAGCTTTTCTTCATTTGTCCAGCCCATTACAAATTATACAACACCATAGCCAAACACCAAACATGCATAACGATATTCAAGATTCTGTTACGCGGATAAGTCAACACTAACACTAAATGTCTGAATTATCGAGTAGGCTCTGAGCATCCCCACTAGGAGTACGAGGTTGCAAAATACAATGTTTCTGATTGATCAGTTACTTAAACCCAACACTTGTTTCGAATGGTAAATCTTATAAAATTATGGAATAGAAATTGTAATGCAGCACTTCCATAGTACAATTTCTTTTGGATAATGGAATTATTCACACTATTCATGCAATTATTCACGCAACAATACAGTTGCTGCAACTAATTTTTAAAACTTAGCAGCAATTCTGACCTTGCCAATGATAATCACATCCTAAAAATGAACAAAAGAATCTCTTTTTCTAAAGTGCAGAAATCCTAAAACACCACAGAAGCATGAAACCAGACACCAAGTGAAAGGAAAATGTGGTGTAGGAGTTTAAAAAAATGATTAATCACAAGTATGACCTTGAAGGGAAGTGGTGAAGTAGAACAGAATGGAAAGAAAAACATCCCTCAAAATAAGACTAAAGTGTTGAAAGTACAACTAATTGAGGCTATGCAAACAATTCTGGAGTTTGAAGAAAAGTGTTTGAGGGTGGGAGGAGCATGTATAGACAGCGCAAAGAATTTATAGATATGGGACAGCAGAAATTACAAATGCATTTAGACATGATGAAAATATACAGTCAAATATATTACATCTACTGTTTTGTCTATTTATTTACCTCCTCAAAGAACTGTAATCCACTTTTCAGTCATTTCTTCCCCTTAATGAAGCTACACTGATTCTGCTTGATTACATCATGTATCTACAAATTTTCTTTTTTATTTACTCATTTTTATGTAGGATGGGGGTATCGCTGGGTGGCCATCATTTATTGCCCATCCCTAATTGCCCTTGAGAAGGTGATGATGAGCTGCCATCTTGAACTGCTGCAATCCGTCTGTTGTGGGTTGACCCACAATACCATTAGGGATAGAATTCCAGGGTTTTGACCAAGCAAAAATAGAGGAATGGCGATATATTTCAAAGTCAGGATGGTGTGTGGCTTGGAGGTTAACTTGCAGGTGGTAGTGTTCACATGTATCTGCTGACCTTGTCTTTCAAGATGGAAGTGACTTGGAAGATGTTGTCTCAGGATCTTTGGTCAATTTCTGCAGTGCATCTTGTAGATAGTATACACTGCTGCTCAGCATCAGTGTTGGAGAGTGGATGCTTGTGGACGTAGTGCCAATCAAGCAGGCTTTGTCCTGGATGGTGTCAAGCTTCTTGAGTGTTGTTGGTGCTGCACTCATCCACACAAATGGGGAGTATTGCATCACATTCTTGATTTGTGCCTTGTAGATGGTGGACAGGTTTTGGGGAGTCAGGAGATGAGCTACTCAGCACGGAACACCTAGCCTCTGACCTGTTCTTGTAGCTACTGTGCTTATGTAGTGAATGAGGTGAATTTCTGATCAATGATAATCTCTAGGATGTTGATAGTAGGAGATTCACCATTGAGTGTCAAGGGGCAGTGGTTAGATTGTCTCTTATGGGTGATGGTCATAGTCTGGCATTTGTGTAGAGCAAATGTTACTTGCCATGTGTCAACCCAAGCTTAGATATGATCCCGCTCTTACTGCATTTGGACATGGACTGCTTCAGTATCTGAGGTGTCGCAAATGGTGCTGAACATTGCACAATCAGCAGCAAATATCACTCTTCTGAACTTATGATGGAGGGAAGGTCATTGATGAAGATGGTTGGGCCGAGGACACTAACTTAAGGAACTTAAGGAACTCCTGCAGAGATGCCCTGGAGCCGAGAAGACTGACCTCCAACAACCACAACCATCTTCCTATGTGTCAGGTATGACTCTAACCACTAGACAGTTTGTCCCCTGATACCCACTGATTCCAGTTTTGCTAGGGCTCCTTGATGCCACTCTGTCAACTGCAGCCTTGATGTCAAGGGCTGTCACCCTCACCTCATCTCTGGAATTCAGTTTTGTCCATGTTTGAACCAAGGCTGTACTGAAGTCAGGAGCTGAGTGGCCCTGGCAGAATCATAATTGAGTGTCACTGAACAGGCGCTGCTTGATAGCACTATTGATGACACTTTCCATCACTTTATTGATGATTTGAGAGTAGACAGATGGGGCAATATTTGGCTGGGCTGGATTCATCCAGCTTTTCATGTAAATGTTCTATTATATGATAGAGGCATAGAGTTGTACAAGATGGAAACAGACCCTTCCATCCAACTTGTCCATGCATAAATTAATCTAGTGCTATTTGTCAACATTTGACTCATATCCGTCTAAGACTTCCTATTCATGTACCAATCAAGATGCCTTTTAAATGCTGTAATTGTACCAGCCTCCACCACTTCCTCTGGCAGCTTATTCCATGTATGCACCACACTCAGCATGAAAACATTGCCCCTTAGGTCCTGTGTCTATCTTTCGCCTCTCACCTTAAACATATGCCCTCTAGTTTTGGATTCCCCTACCGTGAGAAAAAGACTTTTGCTGTTCACCCTATCCATGCACCTCATGATTTACAAATCTCTATCTTTTATAACAGACTGTAACATCTTTCCCATGATAGACATTGAGTTTTTCTCAGTTATCTTGTGTTTCCTTCCCTTTTTAAATATGGTAAACTGTCCCATTTGACCTCAACATCCATTCTCCATGCTGAAAGCCACTCATTTTAGGCCCATGCTCTAAAACAGTGCTGAAAATACAAATCAATCCAATGAAAAAAAAAGTCAAAAATACTACATGCAAACAATCTAAATGAAGTTGAGAATTTTTGACACTCTTAACAGTCTCACTCATGTGGTTAAATTCCCATTAGTGAGTACAAATATTCACTTTAAGCCATGTTGGAAATTTAGCAGAGTCCAGCAAAATACAAACTTTCCTTATTATGAGACATCAAATTCCCCCAGCTGATCCAATTCTACTTGGTCACAGCAATTACTCTGTGCCCTTATACTTAAGGGTGAGAATGTGGTTACATTGTACAACTCCTCAATATAAAACAACAGACTATCCAACTCATTGGAAACACCATTTCTAGTATTTAAAAATTGAAATCTCATACTTCAAGTTGTTTTGCTGGGTTGACTCAGAATGTGATGGATTTTATTTTAAGGATTCAAAAATTGTTAAGCTGCAGCCAAAATTCCTACTGAACTACATCTCATCAAGTATATAGTGCAGTTTTGGAATGAGAAGCAGATGTAAAATCACACTGATTGTTCAAAAGGAAAGAATAAAAGAGCAAGAACAGCTGGACCTATTGAGATTGTACACTCATTTTCTGAGGCATATAGTGCAAATCGGCTGTGGTCAAGAGAGGGCAATAACATTCAAGTGGATATTTCGATTGTCATAAATGTTGGTATTAAAATACCAATGGTGATGAAAAGACTTACAGGATGTCTTGACTAATATCCAATCCTTAACCAACGTACCAAAAATAAACTTAACTGGTCATTTGATTTTATGTGTGATTCCACTTCTCATAAATTTGCTGCCACATTATCTCTCAACCACCAACCAGAATCTGATAAGCTTAATGAAAATAATTCGCGTTCACAGCACGTGAAAAGCCCTGAAACATGTAAGCTCACCTGTTACATACACTAAAAGCATTCATTCAGTTTTCATTCAAACACTGCTATGGATTGTTCCAACTGTTCAATATAGCAATCAACTGTACACACCAAGAATATTACACAAATTCCTGGCCTATCTGGAGACAGTTAATCTAAGATTACAGCAGAGAATGAATGCCAACTCACTCTCATTGAGGAACCAAATTGGGACAGTGGTCATTCAGTCTGTGTTGACAAACTGAATATTATTAGGAGATTGGTTTAATTGTTATATGACCAGAGTCATCCAAAACACGACTGCCCAAATTTTAAATTGCATCGTCTCTTTCATCCATTTTAATAACCTACGTTGATTTCTGGTTAAGCAATGCCGATTTTAAAATGCACATTTATTTTCAAATTCAAATTCATTCATAACCCACTATTGCCCTATTCTATAATCTACTCCTGCTGCACAATTCTCCAAGCTGTAAGTCATCGAAGTTGAGCCCCTTGGGCACCCCAGATTTTAACTGCTCTACCATCAATGGCTCTGCGTCAAGCTTCTAAGGTTTGAAATACTGAAACCATGCACTAAGCTGAGGTACCTACCCTTCTACCTTTAAGACTGTCATTAAAACATGTCTCCATTCAGATCCATAAATCACAATGGGCTCAACGTCAAAGTTTGCTCATTATGTTCCCATGAAGCAGCTTCAGATACTTTGTTTAGAAGGCACATGTAACAAATTGTTGTATGTAGTTTATACTGAAATGTTAATCTCCCTGCACAAGGATGCTTTGGGTACAAACCCATGGAATTTTATAAGGTTTGGTAGCATCTGTGGAGAGAAAGGAGTGTTAACATTTTGAGTCACCAGATTCAAAACTTTAAACTATTTCTTCCTACAGATACTGCCAGATCTGCTTAGTTTCGTCAGAATCAGATCAAGGTTTGTGAGAAGATTTGTAGCTCGGGTGCTCGTTGCTGTGGTTCTGTTCGCCGAGCTGGAAGTTTTTGTTGCAAACGTTTCGTCCCCTGTCTAGGTGACATCCTCAGTGCTTGGGAGCCTCCTGTGAAGCGCTTCTGTGGTGTTT
>NC_057731.1:50351155-50439271 GCF_004010195.1 Chiloscyllium plagiosum | reverse complement strand
TTCAATGTCCTGTTGTCTGTTATGTCTGTTCAGCAGGTTGGCTATTGTTTCTCTGGCTAGGGCTTTGTCAATAGAGGTGAACAGTGTCGTTACGTCGAATGAGACCATGGTTTCTTCCTTGTCTATGTGTATATTTCTGATGATGTCCAAGAATTCCTGTGTTGATTGTATAGAGTGTCTGGATCTGCTGATCAGGTGTTTCAGTTTCTGCTGTAGTTCTTTGGCCAGTTTGTGTGATGGTGTCCCTGGTAGTGATACTATGGGTCTGAGTGGGATGTCTGGTTTGTGCACTTTAGGTAGTCCATAGAATCTGGGGGTGTTGTTGCTTTCAGGTTTCATTCTTTGTAGGTCCGACCTGGTTATCTGTCCGTTTTTTTTGTAGGTTCCTCAGCGTGTTGTTTATCCTATTGGTGAGTTGTGGGGTGGGGTCAAACTCCCTCTTTTGGTAGGTGTTGGTATCTGCAAGTAGTTGTTGTGCTTTTTGGATGTACTCTGCTTTGTCCAGGATGACCGTCATTCTGCCTTTGTCTGCTGGTAGGATGATTATGTTCTTATCGTTTCTTAGTTGTTATTTAAGATCTCCAACATTTGCAGTTTTTCGTTTAATTATATTGCTGAATTTTCTAAGGTGCTTTCCATGTAACAATTGGCTGGGTGCAGACCAATCCCCTTTCAGGAATTATTTTCTTGAGGAGGGTGATTATCAAATAAGATCAAACTGGCTCCTATGCATGAGAAGAAGCAACCAGAGATGCCAGTGGTTGGGACAGGCCAAGTTGATATGGATGCCAAGCAGAGCTTCCCTTCGGCAGTATCTGTTTTTATTCATTCATGGGATGTGGGCTTCGCTGGCTGGCCAGCATTCATTGCCTGTCTCTTTTGAGAAGTTGGTATTGACCTGTCTTTTTGTACCACTGCAGTCCACATCCTGTAGGTAGACCCACAATGCCACTAAGGAAAAAATTTCAGGTTTTTGCAACAGTGAAGGACTGGTGATATATTTCCAAGTCAGGATTGAGAGCGGCTTGGAGGATAACATGCAGGTGGTGCCATATATCTGCTGCCCTTATTATTCTAGATGGAAGTGGTTGTGGGTTTGGAAAGTGCTGTCTGACGATCTATGTGCAATGAATCTTGTAGATGGTGGAAGGAGTGGATGCTTGTGAATGTGATGTCAGTCAACTGGGCTGTTTTGTCCCAGATGGTGTCAAGCTTCTTGTGGTGATGAAGCTGCACCCTTGTGGGGAGAATTCCATCACTGACTTGTATCATGTAGATGATATACAGGCTTTGGGGAATCAGGAGCTGAGTTATTCACTGCAGTATTCTTAGTCTCTGATCTGATCTTGCAGCCAAATGTTTGTGACAAGTCCAGTTGAGTTTCTGGTCAATAGTAACCCTAAGAATGTTGATAGTGAGGGAATCAGTGACAGTAACATGGCTGAATGTCAAGGAGTGGTGGTTAGACTGTCTCATAGGTGATAGTCAATGACTGGCATTTGTGTGGCACGGATGTTGCTTGCCATTTGTCAGCCCAAGCTGGATATTTTCCAGATCTTGTTGCACTGGAACATGGACCTGAGGTGCGAATGGTACTAAACGTTGTGCGATCCTCAGCAAACATCCCCTCTTCTGATCTAATGATAGAGAGAAGGTCTTTGACGAAGCACCTGAAGATGGCTGAGCGTAGGATACTATCCCGAGGAACTCCTGCAGAGATGTCCTGGAGAGGAGATGACTGAACTCCAACAACCATGACCATCTTCCTGTGAGCCCTTCAACCAGCACAGAGTTCGTCTCCTAATATCCAATGATTCCAGTTTTGCTCAGACTCCTTGATGCCACATTCAATCAAATATAGCTTAGACATCAAAGGCTGTCACTATCCCCTCACCTCTGGAAGTCAGCTCTTTTGTCCATGTTTAAACAAAGGCTGTAATGAGGTCAGGAGCTAAGTTCTCTGTAATGAGAACCCACCTGGACATCACTGAGCAGGTTATAAATTAGATCTCCTCATTCAACTGAGACCAACATCCAGTGAGCAGGGACAAAGACCAGCACTGGGGGCATGCCTACCTCTTGACACATGGGGGTTTGGAAATCAAATATCATGCTGTTGCTTTTTGTCATTTTCAGATTGTCACTTTGTCTTTGTGCCACCTACAAAGTCATAGAGATGTACATCATCGAAACAGACCCTTTGTTCCAACACGTCCATGCTGACCAGATATCCTAAACTAATTTAGTCCCATTGGTCAGCACTTGTCCCATATCCCTCTAAACACTTCCTATTCATATATCTATCCTGATGCCTTTATGTGATGTTTATACGAATCTCAGCCTTGCAAGTTAGAGGTTAGAAACTGTCATTTGCAAAAGTGGACTCTAGTCCAAAAGATCAAAGCAGACCTTTTGATGTACAAAATTTAGCCTTATACACTGATTTATTTTCATCCACATTGAATAGATGTATTCCACAAACTGATATTTTTTAAAAATTAATTTCAAAGTGTTTAACTTTTTGAAACTGTGACTGTCAATGCTCATCAAACTTAATTTTCACCAAGTCTTTTCAATGCAGAGGGAGAAGGTCCGAGTAAAGCATTTCAACGGTAGTTTTTCTCTAGTCATTTTCAGTGTCACCCATTGCCAGTTTTCAAATAATATATTTAAAAATTCAATGATTTTAAAGCCGGGTTACTCATAGACAGAGGGCTGGATGTCTTTATTCAAAGCACAGATTTTTCTTGCTAATGTTGTTAAATATATCAATGACTACTATAAGAGTTAATGAAAGCAACACATGAGCTCTACTATGCAGCCCTCTGAAAATACAATGATATTCAAATTCATTTTAGCACAAAATTGAAGCCTAACCCAACTAGCAATTTAAATTGCATTTTGGATACAATTTCCTAATTGCTCCCAAAGTAGAAACAGTGTGTATAAATGTCAGTTATCTGCAACTGTGGCAAAGTAAAATGTTGCTTAAAACGAATAACTAATAAAATCACCATTACAGAGGACCATAGGGCTGCTCTCTCATTAGAGAAAAGATGTCTAATGGTGGTTTAAGTTGAGGGTCACCATGACTCAGGCAACGGCTGAAGTTAGATGAGATTAGATTACTTACGGTGTGGAAACTGGCCCTTCTGCCCAAGAAGTCCACACCGCCCCGCCGAAGCGCAACCCACCCATACCCCTACATTTACCCCTTACCTAACACTACGGGCAATTTAGCATGGCCAATTCACCTGACCTGCACATCTTTGGACTGTGGGAGGAAACCGGAGCACCCGGAGGAAACCCACGCAGACACGGGGAGAACTTGCAAACTCCACACAGTCAGTTGCCTGAGGCGGGAATTGAACCCGGGTCTCTGGCACTGTGAGGCAGCAGTGCTAACCGCTGTGCCACCGTGCTGCCCAAGTTGAGAAAGCAGGAACTTCATGCTGACCCCAGCTGGTAAAGGAATTGAATCGGCACTGTTGGCATCACTCTGCAGTGCAAACTAGCCACCCAGCCAACTAAGCTAACGTGCAGCTTAATACACAATTACAGAATTTGTTTGAAAAAGAAAATTTCCAGCATATTTTTAAAAAACACAACAGTTGTTTATTCAGGACCCAATGGAACAAAATCAAAACCAAAACACAAGCTTTTTTTTCTGAGCATCACATGCCCCTGAGCAAAAGCTTTCATCTATTTTAGGAAAGAAACAGGTGTAAATTATTACCCATCTATAGTGCTACACCCTATGCACTTGCACTCAGTGCCTGCCACCTTCTGGCCTTTTAACAGTACTGCACAGACAAGTTGCTGAAGGATATCATAGTGTCAGTACACAAGACATTATGCTTGTCAGATGCAATCAATCCTGTTCTCTCTCCTGATTGCCTTGCAATTTGTATTCCCTTCAAATTATTTATCCACTGTCCTTTTCAAGTCCCTATCCCTTAACACTGTGAACATCTCTTAAAGTTTCCCTGAATCTTTTCTTTTCTTAAAGAGGACAGTCCAAGTTTCACCAGCCTCTTCAACCAAGAGAGACCTAGAGGTATGTAGAACATTACACTACAGTACAGCCCCATTGGCCCTCAATGTTGTGGTGACCTGAGGAACCAATTTGAAGCCCATCTATCCTACACTATTCCATTTTCATCCGTATGTCTATCCAATTACCATTTAAATGCCCTTAAAGTTGGCAAGTCTACTACTGTTGCAGGAAGTACGTTCCATGCAGCTACTACTCTCTGAGTAAAGAAAATATCTCTGACATCTGTCTTACATGAATCATCGCTCAATTTAAAGATATGACCCCTTGTGCTAGCCATCACCATTCGAGGAAAAAAGGCTCTCACTGTCCACCCAATCTAACCCTCTGATTATCTTATATGTCTCAAGTCACCTCTCAACCTTCTTTCTAACGAAAACAGCCTCAAGTCCCTCAGCCTTTTTAGATTAGATTAGATTAGATTACTTACAGTGTGGAAACAGGCCCTTCGGCCCAACAAGTCCACACCGACCCGCTGAAGCGCAACCCACCCATACCCCTACATTTACCCCTTACCTAACACTACGGGCAATTTAGCATGGCCAATTCACCTGATCTGCACATTTTTGGACTGTGGGAGGAAACCGGAGCACCCGGAGGAAACCCACGCAGACACGGGGAGAACGTGCAAACTCCACACAGTCAGTCACCTGAGGCGGGAATTGAACCTGGGTCTCAGGCGCTGTGAGGCAGCAGTGCTAACCACTGTGCCACCGTGCCTTTCCTCTAAGACATCCTAGTAAATCTCCTCTGAACCCTTTCCAAAGCTTCCACATCCTTCTGATAATGCGGTAACCAAAACTGTACGCAATACTCCAAATGCGGCCTTACCAGAGTTTTGTACAGCTACAGCATGACCTTGTGGCTCCAAACTCAATCCCTCTACCAATAAAAGCTAACACACCATATGCCTTCTTAACAACCCTTATCAACCTGAATGGAAACTTTCAGGGATCTATGTACATAGACACAGAGATCTCTTTGCTCATCTACACTACCAAGAATCTTACCAGTAGCCCAGTACTCTTTGTTCCTGTTGCCCCTTCCAAAGTGAATCAACTCACACTTTTCCACATTTAACTCCATTTGCCACCGCTCGGCCCAGCTCTGCACTTAAGCGTGACCCTCTGTAACCTGCAACATCCTTCAGTACCATCCATAACTCCACCGACCTTAGTATCATCCACAAATTTACTAACCCATCCTCTTACGTCCTCATCTAGGTTATTTATAAAAATGATAAACAGCTGTAGACCCAAAACAGATTCTTGCAGTACACCACTAGTAACTGAACTCTAGGATGAACATTTCCTGTCAACCACCATCCTCGGTCTTCTTTCAGCTGGATAATGTCTGATCCAAACCACTAAATTACCCTCAATCCCATGCATATTCTGTGCAATAACCTACCATGGGGAACCTTATCAAATGCCTTACTGAAAAGGTATAGGCACATAGTTCCTTGAAAGTGACATCACAGGTAGACGGGGTGGTGAAGGTGGTGTTCGGCATGCTTGCCTGCATCAGTCAGAACACTGAATACAGGAATTGGACTGTCATGTTACAGCTGTCAAGGATATCAGTAATGCCACACTGCGCACAATTCTGGTCACCCTGTTACAGGAAGACTGTTATTAAACTGGAAAGGGTGTAAAAAAATTTACAAGGATGTTACCCTACTGAAGAGTTCAGGTTATAGGGAGAGACTGGATAGACTGGGTCTTTATTCCTTGGAGAGTAGGAGGCTGAGAGATGACCTTATAGAGGTTTATAAGGTGATGAGGGGTATATATAAAGGTGAACAGTCAAGGTCCTTTCCCCAGGGTAGGGGAGTTCAAACCTAGGGGCATAGGTTTAAGGTGAGAGGGAAGAGATTTAAAAGGACCTGAGGGGCAACGTTTTCACATAGAGGGAGGTACGTTATTGGAACGAGCTGACAGAGGAAATGATAGAGGTGGGTACAATTACAATATTTAAAAGATATTTGGATGGGTACATGGATCGGAAATGTTTAGAGGGATATGGGCCAAAGGCAAGAAAATGGGACTACTTCAGTTTAGGAAACTGGTCAGAATGGAGCAGTTGAACTGAAGGGCCTGTTTCTGTGCTGTGTAACTCTGACCCTAAGTGAAGTCATTTGTCTCCCACATTATTCCAGCAAATGCTCAATTCTGACATGGACAGCCATCACTTGAAAAAAAAGTAAGGTTGCAAAACTGCCAAAGAATTTGATAAACTTGAGCAGTAATGGTCCCACCTTGCACCCAGGAATCGTTCAGCTTCATCCTTTTTCTTCTTCTTGGTTTTGGCATCACCTTTAAGAGCGCGTGCCCTGAACAGATTTCTTTCCCACTCAACAGTCCTGATATCAGTATAGCAGCAGACTATTTAATTGAGACTCAGAAATTAAATGATCCCTGGCCTAACAGAACAATCTCTGACTCAAAATAACTTGCTAGGAAAGTGTGAGGTTATACAGAGATGTATTGCTGTGGCTGTATAAGACCCTGGTCAGACTGCACATGGAATACTGAGCAGTTTTGGGCCCTATATCACAGGAAGGATTTGCTGGCCTTGGAGGGGGCCCAGAAGAGGTTTACAAGAATGACCCCAGGAATGAACGGCTTGTCACAGAAGAAGCAGTTGAGGACTCTGGGTCTGTACTCCATAGTGAGTTTAGAGGTGAGAGGATCTCATTGAAACATAGAAAATGGAGAGTCTGGATAGAGTGAACATGGAGAAGATGCAACCACTAGTAGGACAGACTAGGACCGGAGGGCGCAATCTCAGGGTAAATGGCCTACCCTTTAAAACTGAGATGAGGAGGAATCTCTTCAGCCAGAGGGTGGTTGATCTGTGGAATTCATTGCCACAGAAGATTGTGGAGGCCAAGTCATGAGTGTATTTAAGACTGAAATAGATATGTTCTAGATTAGTAAGGGGATCAAAAGTTATGGGAAGAAAACCGAAGAATGGAGTTGAGAAACGTATCAGTTTATGATCAAATGGCAGAGCAGATTCAGGAGGCTCAACTGTCTAATTCTGCTCCTATATCTTGTGGTCTTAGAAATAATCAAGGACAATTTTTTTCTGCTGTATAGTTCTTATACATGTACACATGATACAAATATTTAAATTATGAAATAATTTGCAATGATTTTAAGATTTTCTTTAAGAAAAACTATGAATAGTTCAGTCATTGAGTCGAACGTTTCTTTCCTAATTCGTTTCTCCCGACAGTAGCTCGTGTCAATTTTCTAACCAAGCACAGGATATTAAGTGGTGGGCAGTTGGCAACATCGCACTTTTAATGCATTTTGCTTTAAGCTTTTTATTTCCTCATTCACCTGAAGGACGTCCTTAATGCCACTGAGGTGGCGGCAGTGAGCTGCCTTCTTGAACTGATGCCGACCAGGTGGTGTAGTGTTTGGCGGTTGAGCAGATTTATGTATATCCTCCAACCAAAAACAACTCAAAACAAAAGGAAAGAAAAAGTAGTCATCATCCTTCCCTACGAAATGCAGAAGAGTTAGCTCCAGATCATTGGGGAGAAGTGCTCACTCCTTTAGCTATGGATTTACTTTTAAAGATATTTTGTCATGGAAGATGTGGAGAGGGGATTTAAAACAGAAGATAAATAAAATATTACAAGCAAGCATCATTGGGCACTATGCATGGTTGACAATAACTAATGTCCTGGGAAATGACTCATTTGCAGATACAAGTAGGACTTCACAAATCTTGCAACATTCTGCAAATAAAAGTCTTTTGAGTGACACAAAGATTTAGATTATACCAGTTCTCCATTTTTTTAACCTCACTATTTAATAAAGTCATTGGATGACTTAAAGCAATCCTCTCTACTTCTGGTCTCAACATGGCTTCCCCTGGAGGTTACAACTGACAGATGCAAAAAATCTGATCCTGATCATAACAGGGCATAGCAAAAATCAAAAAGGTAGCTTAGCGCACTTAAAATGGCAAGAGAAATCAATGAACCTAAGCACTTATCAAAAGCAGGCCCAAATTTGCAACAACTGGGAACAACTACAGCTTAGTTTAAAGGCCCATGTCCTACTACACTTATTCAGGCTCGCCTAGAAATGTCAAACTACTTAGAGCTCTCTCACCTTTATTAGGTTTGTGCATCAGAATGTGCCATCTATGCTTAGACCATAAAAAGGTTAGAATTCTCAAGTTGTTTGGAGGTATATGTGATATCCGTAGGTATTGTTGCTACTTTGCCGCTTGGTTCCTCTCAAGCATTTGATGCCTTAAGGATCTAAAAATTGACAGGAAACTATTACTTACTGTATAGTCCAAAATTTTTAGAAAAAGACTGTGCACAGAAGAGCTCGAACCCCTGGCTCACAAAGTAACGAACAGCCCAAGCATCTTTATCCAGGTCACCAGATGCAAAGCCCTGATAGGCTGCATCGAAGAATGGAAAAAGGGACCTCTTCTGTAAACAAGTATAAAAGTATAGTCATGAGAATGCAGAGAACACAGAAACAAAAGGAAAAAAAATTACTTTTAGCTCACAGTCATAATTCAGGTGACTATACTTTCAGCTGTTTCAGCAAGTTTACCAACAGATTTAATTTGCTCTTTGTCCCTGCACAGTCCTAAGTGGACAACAAATGATGATTGAGTCTGTAACAGACAGCTCACTCAAAACATCACAATCAAAAACGGTGATTAAATGATGCCAGTATTATGCCTAAGTGAAAGTTGTTAAGGGACAGGTCAGTTTACGAGTTTACCAAGGATGGTGCTGGGAGACATCATCAGTGAAGTGCAACTGTTACTAAGGGATATTGCCAACTTTCTGCCAAGAGTTATTGAATTTACAGCATCTGGCCCACTATGCCATTATTATAAAATTGATATAGGTAGTGCAGGATTTCCAAAGGTATCCATATTTACACATCTGTTCCTGAACAGAGAAAAATACAACAGAAACTGGATTGAGAGAGTTTTCAGACAGCAAACAATCAGTATGTGTTATCATCACTCATCTGTAACTATTCATACGAGTGAAGGAATCTTGCAGTTGCAGACCCTCATTCGCTGCTACAGCATGGGCCATGAGACCCTCCCTCGTCACCCCATCCATACACTAACACATTTCATCAAGATAGCAATCTGCAAAATCAATGGATCTGATAATAATTTCTGTATTTCCACTGAAATATTTGCTAGAAGCCCCACTAAAGGTTTGATATTAATAAAATTGTTTGATTAGGTGTGAGTTTCTAAACAATGAGAACAGTAATAATTACTGAATAACCAATTCAAGTCTGAAAAAAAGTATTATATTAGCAGAACAGCATTTAAAATCTAGTTGATTACAATGGGGACATTTTTTGAAGTCTGGTTTTGATATTTCAGCTTTTATCTGAACCCAAGTATGTGTCCCAAACTTTACGTTTCTCTGCGTAAAAATGTTTAAAAATGATTGGAAGAACTCAGTAGGTCAGGCATCACCTGATAGAAACTACGTTAATGTTTGAGTCCACGTGACTTCTTCAGAACATTCAGAAGGAGTCACATCACATAGGGAACTTAACCTCTGCTCCTCACTTCACAGATACAACCAGACTCCATGGAGTTAATGATGACTAAAGGGTGCCATATGATGCAAGTCTCTTTCTTTAATGTACAAGTTAATATTATCTCAAATGTACTAGGTAAGGAGTGTGCAATCAAAAGGTACTCTGTCCTATCTCTCAACAACCACTTCAGATCCTATTCAGTTCAGAAGATAGGTCCAACACATTATTAAGCATGCTGGAAATTTTTATTCTATACTTTTGATAACAGGCTAGTAACTAATGTATTCCAACTGAGATTCTGAACACTGCATGACAACCACATAAAATGATTAGATTAGATTACTTACAGTGTGGAAACAGGCCCTTCGGCCCAATAAGTCCACACCAACCCGCCAAAGAGCAACCACCTAACCTGGACATTTTTTGGACTGTGGGAGGAAACCGGAGCACCAGGAGGAAACCCACGCAGACACGGGGAGAATGTGCAAACTCCACACAGTCAGAACTGAACCCGGGTCTCTGGAGCTGTGAGGCAGCAGTACTAACCACTGTGCCACTGTCCATGTTAAAGTTCAGTCCAGTTCAACCGAAAGATTTCAGGCTGGCAGCAAAATATGTATTTGTAAAGTAACTATTTGTAAATCAAACTGTATTCTTATACCAAACGCTCAGCAATGAGAAACAAAGATATTACAATGCGAAGTTCACAGCTATGAAACTTTTTAGAAGTATGGGACTATTTTTGACAACCTTTCATTTCTTACATTATGACCTGACAAACAGAATTTAATCAGTGCATGACATGTTGAAGATAAAATGCTATTCGAGTTATTTTAGACATTATTTATTCAAATGATTAAAACCATTAAATTCAATATTCCTCACATCAACTTCAAATGCACAGACACAAAGATATCCAAATGAGTGGTAATAGTATCCAGTTGATTTTGTGACTTAAAAACAGCTCTTACTGCACCTTCATGACCTCAGCAATCTTCTTCCATTCCTCTGGTGTTGGGTCCGTACCAGTCGGATTGTGTGCACACGCATGCAGCACAAAAATGGAAAATTCCGGAGCATTCTAGTGGTGAAGAGAAAAAGCAACCATTAAATATTAGTAACAAAAACAGAAATTGCTGAAAAAGCCCAACAAGTCTGGCAGCATCTGTGAAGAGATATCAGAGTTAACATTTCAGGTCTCGGGCCCTTCCTCAGAACCGAAATGTTAGCTCTGATTTCTCTTCACAGATGCTGCCAGAATTGCTTTTTCAGCAACTTCCACTTTTGTTTCTGATTTACAGCATCCACAGTCCTTTTAGTCTTTAAAAAAAAATCCTGTTAGGTTACTAACATCTGTGCTAACTGATTTACTCGATTCCCCAGACCCCTTCACACCGAATCTCCATACAATCAGTAGCATTCTAAACTTTCCTCAGTCAACTCTCTTGACTCAAGGTGCTCAATCTCCAATCTAAGGCCATGTGATCCCCAAGTTCAGTAACAGCATCAAAAACTTCAGCTATCTTTGCATGATATTTGAAACCAACTCTCCCTCTGCCCTCACAATTGAGTGTAAAGGATACCACAGAACTTTTCAAAAAGAGGGCAGTTCTCCAAGCCAGTATTTACTTCTCGTTCAATATCTAAAACAGATAAACTTATCATTCCTGTTTGTGGGAACTTAATCTCTGCTTTATTTCCTACACTGCAAAAATAAGTATACTTCAAAGCTACTTGACAAGCTACTTTGCAAAATTCGGAGATCATTTAATGTGCTGAATAAAGGAAGGTTATTTTTAACTCTGGTTTGAATTTCAGTGATCTCAAAGTTAGGATGAAACACTTTTTATCATTGCCATTTAATTGATGGATCAATAATTTGAATGCCAAGACTTAAACTACTTCTGTTCCTCTCGATCTACACGCCTAAACAGTTCACAAGGACAAAAGGTTTGTTCAACCCGACTTGAGATTATTTCCTGGGAAAGCTGTCATCATTGGTACAGCAGTTGCCAACTGCTCATTGTGGGAAAATCCATGATGTCTTTGTGTCATGTGTTGTGACAGTACTTTTGTAAAGAACCTGTAGCAGATTAGTTTTTGTGATATACTGCCATCCTTAGCATTCCACGTTTGTAAACAAAGCAGTCCATAGAAATTCAACCATTCCAAGCAGATCAGTGTGCAATTCCCATTAAGAACCAGACATTTCATTATTGCCTGCTACATAGAAATTAAAGGGATTTTTTTTTCTCATTTACTGCCACCATCTCCTAGTCAGGAGTGGTATTAGAATATAAATCCACAGGTACCAGATCCACAGATAGTATCCAGTATTTTATTCATACTTCACACAAGAGCTTAGGTATTGTGCAATGAGCTGTATAAATGCAAAGTGGCATCACTATTCAGCTTAAACCTCTCCGCAACGATTCAGTTACTGTTCAATATGTCCTTTTTTTATAATGGGACATCCAAATCGGTGCACAGTGGTCAACTATTATTTTATCTAAAATACAAATGGCATATTTGTGACTCAAGCAACATTCCCCCACTCCAACCATTTCAGGATCTTTCTGAGTATACATTTGATCACTATTTGCCACAGTTCCTTTTATGTCACCAGCAAACTTTGATAGAGATCTCTAATATTTCAGCACCAGTCATTAAAATATTCATTATACATTATCTTTGACTTAACTTCACCTTCCACTGATATTTTATTCCTGTCATCCAGTTCATCCTACCTGTTCTTTCAAATGAATATTTTGGCAGTCCTCTTAACAAATTCAATTCATTTTGTGCTATTTGCTAGTTCATCACCGCTGAACTTCTCCTTTCAATTGTCCATTGTTCTTTCTATATTTCTAATGTCCCTGAATGGTTCCTTTTAAGCTTTAGCTTTAGTCTGGCAATTCATCAACAGAATAAAGAGGGATCAAAATTAGAGGTTTTATCACAGGAAGAGTTACGAAGAAGACAATCTTTCCATGATGGCGAGCAGGCCTCAAGCAAGTCACAAGCAAGGCCTTAATTACAAAGGAATCTCATTATCCGAATATCAGATTATCCGAAGGAGATCTCAAGGTCCCGACAGAAACATTACATCAAAGACGTGTTTCCAACAGTGATCGCGTCTTTTGTTTATAGTGATTAAACAGGCACAGTCTCCAACTGACTGACCTCCCGCCCTCTCTCTCTCCCCACACTTTCCCTGGAATTCTACAGAGGGGTGTACCCTAACACCCCCGCCCCGCCCCCCCCGGTTAATCTCTCCAACATTATTGTGCGTGTGGCTGTGGCTGTGTGTGTGCTATTTAGAGACTCACCTCACAAAAGTAGCTGCAGTAGCAGCAGCAGTGGTGTTGATGTTGGTGTACAATCCGGCTACACCAGAGAGTTGGGGGGGGGGGCAGTTGGGGGGGCGGGCGGTGTTGGAAAGGGTTCTGGGGACGGGGTCTCGCATGCTGTGTGCTGCTGCAGTGTTCTGAACGGGGAGCAGACTTCAAAAACTCCGAGCCCCTGAAGAAAGGCATTTAATCGATTAACCGAATAATCGATTAACCGAACAGAATAGTGCCCACCCATCTCGTTCAGATAACCATATATAGGTTTTGTCATATATAGCACTTGAAAGAGCAAAATAGCCAAGTGTTCCACTAAACATAATTTTAGAAAATGGCCAAAACTAAAAACACATTTTACAAAATATACCTCCATGTCTTCCAGAAGCCCTTGTAGATGGAGGCCACGCTTGGCTGGGTCCCAGTAACGATAGTTACGTATGTCAGTAAATCCTGCAGCACCAAATACGCCATTGTGGTTGGCTATAACAAAATATTCACAATGCAATTAAACAATGGCATTCAAACCTTAAAGCTTATGCATGTGAAGCTAATGAAGAGCAATGCCTCTGCAAAGGAGAATTGTGGAGTTGACGTGTTATTTGCTTTGGTTTTCCTGACTCTTGGTTTGCAGGCTTCATTAGTTTTTCACTTTGAAAGAGTAGGTGATTACATTTGTCATGAGACAGAGTTTAACACGTGCTATTTAGTAAAAGTGAAACTGTTCCATAAATACAGTGACAAATGGATATTCTGACAATAGCTGGACAAGATAAATCCGATCTCCATCACTTCAATAAAAATGAACGCTTTTTAGTCTGTACCAACTCTGGAAACCCTGCATCTTCTACTCAGACAGTGCTCTGGAATATGCTCGATGAGGTGAATGCCAATATTAAACTGCTTATGAAATGGAATATGGTAGCAGTTATGGCACCCACAAGTTGTGGTCTGGCACCAATGTGAGTGACCACAAAGATGGTAATTGTTGTAAAAACTCAACGGGTTCACCAATTAGAAAAGTTCCATCCAGCCTCATGACTCACTAGTGGCTGCAGGCACTCAAGACCTGGTTACTCCTTAACACTCCCTTAGATTTGAAAAGAGCAAATTATTGCACACCAGACTTGCAGGATAAATAGAAAGACATAAACCCAATCTTGCTAGTTCTCCAAGAAGTAAGGCTGAAATAACAGTTAACGAAAGGGATTACTTGCATTACAAAATTCATCTCAAAGACGCAGAATTAAAAGAAGGATTGCAGAAATATCCAGCAGTAAATTAAAGAGTTTAATACAAAGTTTAATTTGCTAATAGATAGAAAGATAAAAAGTAACCTATGAATTGCAAATATAATCATAATTATTGAAGAAAGCTCTACTTTTAGGGTCTCTTGCTGCCATGTTATACTTTGAAACAGACTGAATGAAGGAGAGGAATTGCTATCTGCTTAGAATTCTTATCATAGTAACAGGAATCTTTCATAATATTTGATATCAAGAAGGAACTCAAGAGATTACACTTAACCCTCACTTTCAAAGACTTTAAATGAGATCATTGTGTGATCTCAAGGACACAAAGAATTGAGAGCTTAGAATTGTTTGAGACCAGTCATTTATCATAACCTAATTAATATAATGTGAGAGACATTCACTGGCTCAATTTAGTAGCTACAGAATTTCCCAAGATTTTCTCAGCATCCTAATCATCGACAAAGCAAATGACAACTTAACTCGGAACACAGTTGTCAACAAAACTGTGTGAATGCATTTCACTCTTTGTTGGGGTTTAGTTCCACATGGTTCAAATGTTTGTAAATCAAAGCAAGTGTCAAGAGGTACCAGACAACATAGGGTGTTTCACTGTCGATCCCAACACTTCTTCTCATTGTATGTCCATACAGTGGGACTCAAATGATCAAAAGAAGAAATTAAAGCTGAGTTTTCTGTCTAACCTTGAGCTGATCAAATGCAGTGCTCCCACCACTGAATGTATTCACCAATTCAAGAAAGAGCAAAAATCAAAAACAGTGTGCTGTTCAAGAGTATTACCCTCCTTTCGTTGGTTTCCTTGCCACACACACCACTATTGCTGAAAGGGTAAAACATAATGTCTGCTTCCAGGCCACCACTTACACTACCTCTTTGGGGTCATTTGCAAGTACAGTGGATATTTCCCGCATGGTGAGAAGCCATGTTCACCAGTTCGCAACCTCTTCACAAAGGCATGATTGAAACTGGGGTCAGCAGGGTAAGAAATCAAAGCTACTGATCAAATCTGGACCCTGCAGGGTCTCAGACTCCAAAGTACTTATTCACAAAGTCTCCTATTCAACTTTAGCTTGCCGATGAATCAATTTCTATTTCTTCATAACTGTGTAGACAAATTCAGGATAAAAAAGAAAGGTTAACAGTTTATACAATAAAAAAAACTGACTCAGCATCTCACAATAAATTAAAATGGGTCAGCACATTGATCTTTCATCATTGAAATCATATTTAGCACAAATAGATGGAATTTTAATATCTTCTCAAGACACTGAAACAGGTTTTGGCTAAGTCATTCAATTCCTGACGTGTACAAGTTCTTAACACAAAATTGTACACAGGAGGAAGTGAGGACTGCAGTGATAACTTATCTCCTCAGGCCTTGACACCGTCCTGTCCCCCTTGGTCGAGGATCACCCTGCATACATTCTGTTCACCACCTACACCCTCTACCTCCTCCATGACTTTCGGGTCCCTGGCCCCCAATGCCACATCTTAACCATGGATATCCAGGTAATGTTTTGCGGGACACACCTTCAAGTTCCACCACAGCAGATGATGGAACGTGAATTCAATAAAAATCTGGAATTAAGAGTCAAATGATAACCTAGAATTCATTATCAATTGTCAGAAAAGCCTATCTAGTTCACTAATGTACTTTAGGGAAGCAAAGTGCCATCCTTACCTGGACTGACCTACAAGTGACTCCAGACCCACAGCAACGTGGTTGACTCTTAACTGCCTTCTGGGCAATTAGGGATGGGTAACAAATGCTGGCCTAGCCAATGACATCTTCATCTCATGAATAAATAAAGAAAAAGTGAAGAACTCCTCTCCTTCACCACTGACATTAAAAATCCAGACTAATGCTATGTTGCCTTTTATTTCAACTCTCCAAGACAAATCACGAACTGCAGAAAGTACTTGATAGGACTGAACTCTTACATTTCTTAAAATAAAAGCTCAAATTTTAAAAGACAAACACATACCCCATGTAGGTGAAGAAACATATAAAGGCGTGGATGTGTTATTAGTTCCATTGTACCAAAGACGCAGAAAGTCAGCACCCATTCGAAGAGCACCTGTCCCTCCTAAACACTGCACACCACCTACCTGTTATAGAAAGATCACAGGTCAACCTAAAAATATAAATGCAACAATAAAAAAAAGTGTTCATGAAAAGACTTCATCACATTACTACCTGAAACAAGAGAGAAGCACTTCTTTAGTTTTATGATTGAAAACATACAGGTGGGTCATTCACCACTATTAATACCAGTGTTTATTATATTTTCCTCCTACAAAATAATTAGCTGAGCACACAAAGAAACTAACACTCTCAGCTCAACCTCAGAATCTTACATTGGTGTAACAGCAATTTTACATGCTTCCAACGGGCACAGTAGCACAGTCATTATATTACATATTAGTAATCTCGGAGACGTGGACTAATGACTGGAGAAAAGTTCAAATCTTACCATGGAAACCACGGAATTCTTTTTATTGTAAATTAAGTTAGTAATTGTAATCATGAAACTATTGGATTGTTGTGAAAAGCCAATGATTCACTGACGTTCTTTAGGGAAGGAAATCTACCCATATGTGATATTAGACTTACAACAACAACCTTAGCAACTCATGATATATCTAAAACAGCACACTCTCAACAGCAATTCATGTAGAGAACAACACAAAATCCCATGAATGGATAAACAACAACTAATCTAGCTAGGCCAGATGTACAAAAGAAAAATGTAATGTCAAGCAGATCTGTCAATTAAAGACATATTTTAAACTAGGTCAGGTTTAAATGAAACTGCAGAATTGAGATTAATTATTTACAACCTTCTGCACCAGGGTTATAAAATAAATGGGCGTTGTTTCACTTTTGGTTTAGTAGCACTCTGCAGACCATGAAATACATCTCAAATGTTCATTTTCTAGTCAAAGCATTTTTTAAAAAGTATTTTTGAAAGTGCATTATCTGACTGGGCATGCATATTATCTTTTTTTTCAAAGGAGCTAAATTTATGTCAAAGTAGTACTGCAGCATGTTTTCCTACATTTGTAAATATTACTATAAAGCGCTTTTGTTGTTTTAGATAAAGCTTAAAGCACTACAATGCCAATTCAGTCTCAGCTACCTGTGAGTGCTAAAAGATGCTGATCATCAGAATAGAAGTTAGGAGTTATTCAATATTGTCTTGCTCTGGAATTGCTCTTTAATCAGTGTAAATCTATTACCAGTGGCATAGTAAGTCAAGAGCAGTAGTCTGACCTAACTAAGGTTCCAGAGGACAGATAGAATTCCAATAATTTATGAAACTAAATTTCATCTATAGTGCAGGGAAGAGAATAAAATCATATGCATGCCTTCAAAAGGGAAGATAGGTAAAAGAGAATACGAATGAATTCATTTAAATCCTACATTTCCATTTGAACATTCAAATAATTACTGTTGTAATTTTACTGATAGTTTCATACAGCTCCTTGCCACTATTTTTGAATATTTCCACACACATGCCTCTACCCAATTTGGGCATTTAAACTTACATATTTTCACAAACTGGTAGACTCACCCTATTTTCCGCAATGGCAGGGCTGTCCTTTCCGAGTATTAGTTCACAAGCAAGTTTGGTGTACTCTGGAAAGCCCAGAATGGGTACATATTCATGATTAAGACTGTTATCATTAGCAATCTCCTGTTCCACCTTCCTCACTACAGGCAAGACCCAGGGTTGACCTTCATCAGTACGATAAGCTGCAAGAGGGAACAAAGGAGAAAGTAAATGTACAACTTTATTGGGCAGCACAGCTCAAGCATAAATATTCTTGTCGTACATGCCCAGAAATTCACTTTTAAAATGGAACCTGATTAAAAGGAATAATTGAAGGTGCAACGTAATCACACATTACTCAAGAACAATTTCAAACTTCTCATTTGAGCTTTCAAATTAGTTATGAAAAATTTGAATTTAGCATTTCAGCAGCACTCCACTGCTAACAAAAACTCAAAAGTCATACGTGTGGCTATACTGAATGTTATGGACCAGGCCAGGTCCCCTCAAAATATTTCAAGAAAGTAGCCCAGACCCTAACTTTGCTAGTTGTTTTAAGCAGGTGTAACACAAATATTCCAGGAATGATGCAGCTGGTTAAATTACTTAATTTTAAACAAAACAGAATTTATTTACAAGATTACCGAATGAAACACAAACAAAAGAGAACAGCATATCGAATAACTTAACCTGTACAAACACCCAACAGATCAACCCAACTTCATGATGCTGTTCCAAATACTGGCAACAATCTACATAAACACCCCTTGGCACAAAAGGTAAAATCAAATACAGGGTCATACTGGAGAGATGTCAGAGACAGAGCATGGAACACCACCTTCCATGTAGCTGTTTCTTGGATCAGCTGCCTCAAAACTGCCTGACTGCTTTCAGTGAATAGCTAAACTACCCAAAGCAAATCAAACTAGAAATAAGCTGAGCTGTGAGAACTGGCCACTCCCCTTTCATTTGCCTAAGGCAGCATCTGTTAGCTGTAATCAAATTGGCCCTAAAACCCATCCAAGCCCAGACTTTTTGGAACGTGAGTTTTTAAGACCTCCTGAAAAAATACTAAGGCCAACAAAACCTTGTTAAAGGAGCAGCATCATCCCATGAACAAGCACTAGAATTTATCACAGGTCTGTAATTCTCACAAAAAGATTACACATCACATCGTTCTTGCCTGGACTGAGATTATAGATAAATAAATTATTTGCAAGTGATTTGCCTAAATAATTTGATTGATATGATCTGTTATTAATAACTATAGCAACTGCATGATATGATGTACTCTAACCTGAGTTAATCAATCCTGCCAGAATTAGCCTTGACTGCAACTCTCGCTCATTGCCACAGGATTACAGTTTAAGAATAGTTATTTGGGTGATTGAATTGCGAAAATAAAAGAATCCCCTTCCATCACTAAAAGTGTAGAATAAGTAAGAAATTTTTAAAATGCAATATGAAGATGATTGCAGATAAAGCATATATATATTCAAAATGATTTGAGTACTTAAAAGCAAACGGCCAGTTACTTGCCAAAAAAAAGGATGGAATATAAGAGATGTCAGAAACAGCGCAGTGACCCAGAGGTAAAGCCAATGACATTTTATCAGCAAAACTGACTGCAGATCGGTACACCAATATTTTCCAATGCTAACTGCTAATAAGGTAATATGACCAAAAAGATGCACTGACACTACATCAGAAGCTATTACTTTACTCATGATTTGGATATGCCGGTGTTGGACTGGGGTGTACAAAGTTAAAAATCACACAACACCAGGTTATAGTCCAACAGGTTTAATTGGAAGCACACTAGCTTTCGGAGCGTCATGGAGCGACGCTCCGAAAGATAGTGTGCTTCCAATTAAACCTGTTGGACTATAACCTGGTGTTGTATTATTTTACTTGTAAGTTATACATAGGCTTGAAATTTCAGGCAGGAGTCTTCTTGTGAATTTTTCTCATATTGGTGTATTTTTCAGGTGCCTGCCACTTTTTTTGGGAAGTGGGTGTTGAAAAGCTTAAAGTCATAAGAGTTGTACCTGTAGTGATTGTAACGAGGTCAGCTGGGACCTCATCGGCGTTCCCTGATTGGGACTGTTAATCTGGTCCTGAAGAAATTCGCTTGCCAACAATCATCTTTGAGGTTGGGGTAAGCATTTTTGGCATCGTGCCATTATTTGGGAGGCTTCGTTCATGTGATCCTGCTGTCAAAGACTGGATCCAGCATGTGGAAAGAATAAGTTACTTTTTCCGGGCAAATTACACTGAGACAGATGAAAAGCCATGAGTAATTACAAAGAACAAGAAAGTGCAGGAACAGACCCTTCGGTAGTCCAAGCCTGCGCCGATCCATATCCTCAATCCAAATCTGCCATCTATTTTCTAAGGATCTATATTCCTTTGCTCCCTGCCCATTCATGTATCTGTCTAGATACATCTTAAATGATGCTATTGTTCCCGCCCCTACTATCTCTGCTGGCAACACATGCCAGGCCCCCACCACCCTCTGCATAAAGAACTTTCCCTGTATATCTCCCCTAAACTTTTCCCCTCACCTTGAACTCGTGACCCCTAGTAACGGAGTCCTCCACTTTGGAAAAAAGTTTCTTTCTATCCACCCTGTCTACACCTCTCATGATCTTGTAGGCCTCAATCAGGTCCCACCTCAACAGCCTTCTTTCCAATAAAAATAATCCTAATCTGCTCAACCTCTCCTCAGAGCTAGCACCCTCCACACCAGACAACATCCTTGTGAACCTCCTCTACACACCCTCCAAAGCATCCACAACCTTTTGGAAATGAGGTGACCAGAACTGTACGCAATATTCCAAGTGTGGCCGAACCAAAGTCTTATAGAATCAATAACCTGACTTGCCAACTCTTGTACTCCATACCCCATCCAATGAAAGAAAGCATGCCATTTGCCTTCTTGACTACTCTACTGACCTGCATTGCCACCTTCTGGGAACAATGGACCTGAACACCCAGATCTCTCTGTACATCAATTTTCCCCAGGACTTTGCCATTTACAGTATAGTTCACTCTGGAATTGCATCTTCCAAAATGCATCACCTCGTATTTGTCCGGATTGAACTCCATCTGCTATTTCTGTGCCCAATTCTCCAATATACCCCTATTCCGCTGTATCCTCTGACAGTCCCCTTCACTATCTGCTGCTCCACCAATCTTAGTGTCATCTGTAAACATGCTAATGAGGCAATCTACATCTCCCTCCAAATCATTTATGGTATATCACGGATATACCCTGTGGGACACCACTGGTCACAGATCTCCACTTTGAGAAACACCCTTCCACTACTACTCTGTCTCTTGTTGCCCAACCAGTTCTCTATCCATCTAGCTAGAACACCCTGAACCCCATGCGACTTCACCTTCTTCATTAGCCTACCATGGGGATCCTTATCAAACGCCTTACTCAGTCTTTAGTCTGCATACCAGCCTACAATGGCTAGCCGGCCCAGATTCTGAAGAAAATGTTAACCATTTGGCTGAAGCTTGGCTTTTTGTTTTGGGGGACTTTTCTGTGCCTTCCCTCATCAATCAACTTTGTCACCTCTTCAAAGAATTCTGTTAGGTTTGTAAGACATAACCCTCCCTGCACAAAACCACGTAGCCTCTCACTGTTAAGTCCATTTTCTTCCAAATGGGTATATATTCTATCCCTTAGTATCTGCTCTCCAGTAGCTTCCCTGATATCAAGCTAACAGGTCTATAATTGCCTGGATTTTTCCTGCTATCCTTCTTAAACAAGATGACAACATTAGCAATTCTCCAGTCCTTTGAGACCTCCCCCGTGTTCAAGGATGCTGCAAAGATAGCTGTTAAAGTCCCACCTATTTCCTTTCTCGTTTCCCTCAGGAACCTGGGATAGATCCCATCCGGTCCTAGGGACTTGTCCACCTTAATGCCTTTTAGAATACACAACACTTCCTCCCTCCTTATGCCAACTTGACCTAGAGTAATCAAAGATCTACCCCTAACCTCAACATCTGCCATGCTCCTCTCCTCAGTGAATACCAATGCAAAGTACTCATTAAGAATCTCACCCATTTTCTCTGACTCAATGTATATCTTTCCTCCTTTGTCCTTGAGTGGGCCAACCCTTTCTCTCAGTACCCTCTTGCTCCTTATATATGAATAAAAGACTTTGGTGTTTTCCTTAACCCTGCTCACTTAGGATATCTCATGACCTCTTTTAGCCTCTTAATTCTCCTCACTGCTTATGGACGCAAAGCTTTTTTTTTAGTTATTAGGAGCCTAATGTTTTCTGAGGCACCAGACACTAAAATCTTTCAAGTGTTGGTGGTTTTAGTTAAGGAATATTAAGACCCTCAAGCTTCCTCTAATTCTAAGATGCTATCACTTTTACTTGGCTGTTCAAGAACCAGGAGAATCCAGGTTGGGATTTTTGATGAGGTTAAATCAACTGGCAGAGATATGTTACTCGGGTTCAACCCTTAACGAGATGCTGAGAGACCACTTGGTATGTGGGAATAATGATGTAACTAAGCAAAAACGCCCAATAGCTGTAACCTAACTAGACTTCAAACAGGCACAATTGGCTTTGTCATTTGAAAAAGCGTCAAGCAGAGCATACGAGTTACAGAGTATGCCAATGGAAGTGGATACCCTCGCCAAGACAACTCAGTTTGGAGGACAATGACTTGAGTGAAGGCAATTGCACCTCATCCCTCAGGACATATCCTGAACAGAGGGACTCTAGGTCATCCCACAGAAAAGTCCCCCAAAACAAAAAGCCAAGCTTCAGCCAAATGGTTAACATTTTCTTCAGAATCTGGGCCGGCTAGCCATTGTAGGCTGGTATGCAGACTAAAGACTGCAAAAGAGTTTACTAGGCCTAAACTGAATACGGGAACTCATAGGTTGGTATCCAGGAGAGTACACGCCCTGGAAAGTCCACATACACCTGACTTGGAACAGCTAAATTGCTTAGCAACACCCAAATCAGCACCAATTGAATATATGTGTGGTTAAATGGTCACCTGGTTCTAACGGAGGCTGATACCGGCACGGCTGTATCGGTGATGACAAAGCCAGAACCAGAACAGTGGCTCAGTGGTTAGCACTGCTGCCTCTCCAGGGACCTGGGTTTAATTCCAGCCTTGGGCGAAATGGATTCTGGGTAATCCAAGATGGAGGACAGGAAAAATTTCTGGCTGTAACAGACTGCTCCTTTTTTGAGGTATCTTAGGTGTTGAAGGTGATTTCCTCCAATTCCAGAAGCAGCAATTACTGTTTTATGTGCTGTTGCATTGTTTTAGAACTTTTGGAGGAAAAAAATGTCAAAACAACAGCACTTTTAAAAGGGAGAAGAAGAGACAAACGAAGCATATGGTGAGGTCAGTGCAAGAGAGAGAGAGAGAGAGAAAGAAACTGACTCAGCAGTGAACCTGCACAGTTACTGCCTTTGCTGTTTGAATTCATGTATCGCTAGACATCGGAGTGGGTCTGGGAAATGTAACAGTAAAATTCACAACTGATCTTGGAGGAACTGTTTGGGCAAAGTTCACAGCACAGAAGCAGATAAGTGTATTGTTTTTAAGTAGGACCTGCAGAAAGTCTGCAGATGTGAGTAGAGTGGGTTCTTTCTTGATTATATGGTTTTTTGAGATATGTCTCTTGATTAAACTTAAAATATAAGCCATAACTATTAATTTAATCTGGGGCAGTGTTTTGTAGAGGAATAAGACGGTGTTATTTTCTGGGTCTGTAGATTGTGAAGGAGCAAAAATGGCCTTAAGTAGAGTGATATGCGCTTCTTGTCAGACTTGGGAGTTTAAAGAGAGTGTAGGGGTTACTGCGATTATATATGTAATAAATGCTGTTGGTTGTGAATTTTATCAGATCGAATGGATCGGTTGGAGAGACAGTTCGAAGCAATGAGGAATTTGCAACAGCAACAGTATGTGAAGGATGGCAGTTACAGGAAGAGCGAAAAGTCTCAGATACAGTCACATAGATGGGTTAACTCCAGGAGAGGTTAGAGAGGTAGGCAGCTAGTGCAGGAGCCTTCTGTGGCTATACCCATTTCAAACAAGTATGTTGTTTTGGAAAATGTAGGGGGTGATGGATTCTTAAGGTAACGTAGCACAAACAGCCAAATTTCTGGTATTGAGACTGGCTGTAATGCAATGAGAGGTACGTCGGGTTCCAAGAGATCAATTGTGTTAGGGGATTCTCTAGTCTGAGGTGCAGACAGACTTGGCCAGCAGCGAAAAATCAGAACGGTGTGTTGCTTTCCTGGTGCCAGGATCAAGGATATCTCAGAGAGAGTGCAGAATGTTCAAGGCATAGAGGGGTCAGCAAGAAGTCATTGTCACTTGGAACCAACGAAATAGGAAGGGAAAAGGTTGAGATTCTGAAGGGAGATTACAGAGAGTTAGGCAGGAATTTAAAAAGGAAGTCCTCAAGAGTAGTAATATCTGGATTACTCCTAGTGCTACGAGCTAGTAGGGCAGGAATAAGAGGATAGAGCAGATAAATGCATGGCTGAGGAGCTGGTGTATGGGAGAAGGATTCACAGTTTTGAACTATTAGAATCTCTTTTGGGGTAGGAGTGACCTGTACAAGAAGGACGGTGTGCACCTAAATTGGAAGGGGACTAATATACTGGCAGGGAGATTTGTTAGAGCTGCTCAGGAGGATTTAAACTAGTATGGTTGGGGGGGGACCCAGGGAGATAGTGAGGAAAGAGATCAATCTGACACTGGTACAGTTCAGAACAGAAGCGACTCAAACAGTCAGGGTATGCAGGGACAAGGGAGGACTAATAAATTAAACTGCATTTATTTCAATGCAAGGGGCCTAACAGGGAAGGCAGATGAACTCAGGGTATGGTTAGGAACATGGTTCAGGCATGGGCAGGACTGGCAGCTTAATGTTCCAGTACACAAATGCTACAGGAAGGATAGAAAGGGAGGCAAGAGAGATGGAGGAGTGGCGTTTTTGATAAGGGACAGCATTACAGCTGTGCTGAGGGAGGATATTCCTGGAATTACATCCAGGGAAGTTATTTGGATGGAACTGAGAAATAAGAAAGGGATGATCACCTTATTGGGATTGTATTATAGACCCCCAAATAATCAGAGAGAAATTGAGAAACAAACTTGTAAGGAGATCTCAGCTATCTGTAAGAATAATAGGGCGGTTATGGGAGGGGATTTTAACTTTCCAAACATAGACTGGGACTGCCATAGTGTTAAGGGTTTAGATGGAGAAAAATTTGTTAAATGTGTACAAGAAAATTTTCTGATTCAGTATGTGGATGTACCTACTAGAGAAGGTGCAAAACTTGACCTACTCTTGGGAAATAAGGCAGGGTAGGTGACTGAGGTGACAGTGGGGGAGCACTTTGGGGCTAGCAACAATAATTCTATTAGATTTAAAGTACTGATGGAAAAGAGTAGACCAGATCTAAAAGTTGAAGTTCTAAATTGGAGAAAGGCCAACTTTGACAGTATTAGGCAAGAACTTTCAAAGGCTGATTGGGGCAGACATTTGCAGATAAAGGGACAGCTGGAAAATGGGAAGCCTTCATAAATGAGATAACAAGAATCCAGAGAAAGTATATTCCTGTCAGGGTGAAAGGGAAGGCTGGTAGGTATAGGGAATGCTGGATGACTAAAGAAATTGAGGGTTTGATTAAGAAAAAGAAGGAAGCATATGTCAGATTTAGACAAGGATAGATCGAGTGAATCCTTAGAAGAGTAGAAAGGCCGTAGGAGTATACCTAAGAGAGAAATCAGGAGGGCAAAAGGAGACATGAAATAGCTTTGGCAAATAGAATTAAGGAGAATCCAAAGGGTTTTTACAAATACATTAAGGACACAAGGTTAACTAGGGAGAGAATAGGGCTCCTCAAAGATCAGCAAGGCGGCCTTTGTGTGAAGCTGCAGAAAATGGGGGAGATACTAAACGATTATTTTGCATCAATATTTACTGTGGAAAAGGATATGGAAGATATAGAAAGTAGCGAAATAGATGGTGACACCTTGCAAACTGTCCATATTACAGAGGAGGAAGTGCTGGATGTCTTGAAACACATAAAAGTGGATAAATCCCCAAGACCTGATCAGGTGTACCCTAGAACTCTGTGGGAAGCTAGAGAAGCAATTGCTGGGCCTCTTGCTGAGATATTTATATCATCGATAGTCACAGGTAAGGTGCCGGAAGACTGGAGGTTGGCTAACATGGTGCCACTGCTTAAGAAGGGTGGTAAGGACAAGCCAGGGAACTATAGACCAGTGAGCCTGACGTCGGTGGTGGGCAAGTTGAGATTAGATTTGAGATTAGATGAGATTAGATTACAGTGTGGAAACAGGCCCTTCGGCCCAACAAGTCCACACCGACCCGCCGAAGCGAAACCCACCCCTACCCCTACATTTACCCCTAACCTAACACTACGGGTAATTTAGCACGGCCAATTCACCTGACCCTGCACATCTTTTGGATGGTGGGAGGAAACCGGAGCACCCGGAGGAAACCCACGCAGACACGGGGAGAACGTGCAAACTCCACACAGTCAGTCAGTCGCCTGAGGCGGGAATTGAACCCGGGTCTCTGGCGCTGTGAGGCAGCAGTGCTAACCACTGTGCCACCGTGCCGCCCCATTGGAGGGAATCCTGAGGGACAGGATGTACATGTATTTGGAAAGGCAAGGACTGATTAGGGATAGTCAACATGGCTTTGTGCGTGGGAAATCGTGTCTCACAAACTCGATTGAGCTTTTTGAAGTAACAAAGAGGATTGATGAGGGCAAAGAGGTAGATGTGACCTATATGGACTTCAGTAAGACATTCGACAAGGTTTCCCACGTGAGACTGGTTAGCAAGGTTAGATCTCATGGAATACAGGGAGAACTAGCCATTTGAATACAGAACTGGCTCAAAAGTAGAAGACAAAGAGTGGTGGTGGAGGGTTGTTTTTCAGACTGTGACCAGTGGTGTGCCACAAGGATCAGTGCTGGGTCCTCTACTTTTTGTCATTTACATAAATGATTTGGATGCAAGTATAAGAGGTACAGTTAGTAAGTTTGCAGATGACACCAAAATTGGAGGTGCAGTGGACAGCGAAGAAGGTTACCTCAGATTACAACAGGATCTTGATCAGATGGGCCAATGGGCTGAGAAGTGGCAGATGGAGTTTAATTCAGATAAATGCAAGGTGCTACATTTTGGGAAAGCAAATCTTAGCAGGACTTGTATAGTTAATGGTAAGGTCCTAGAGAGTGTTGCTGAACAAAGAGACCTTGGGAGTGCAGGTTCATAGCTCGTTGAAAGTGCTGTACATCTCTATGACTCTGTGACTGTTTCCTCCGGGTGCTTCGGTTTCCTCCCAAATTCCAAACTTGTGCAGGTTAAGGGAATTGGCTGTGCTGAATTGCCCCATGGTGTTCAGGGATGCGTTAGGTGCAGTAGTCAAGGGAAATGTAAAAGGAATAGGGTTGGGGAATGTGTACAGGCGAGTTGCTCTTTGGAGGGTCAGTGTAGACCTGCTGGGCCGAATGGTCTGGTTTGACATTGTCGGGATTCTATGATTAACAAAATTTGTTCTGGACTGCAACCCTTAAGCCTGCATAAGACCTCAGCTCGACTGAGAACCTATACCAAGGAACCTTTACAGATTAAAGGGTACAATGTCAGTTCTGGTCTCTTAAGAGAAGCAGCTGGGTTCAGTTGCCACTGATTATAGTATAAGGCTCAGAACCAAGGCTGCTAGGGGTGAGAAAGATTCACTGAGACTGGGTCAACATTTTTCGATTAGAAAATGGCTGCCTGAGTGAAGTCCTAATTAAATACCCTGAAGTTTTTCAGGAAAGTTTACAGACTATCAAAGGAGCCAAGGCAGTTTGCAATTACACAACTCTGCAAGGACCACCCAGTACCATTTGCCTTATGTGTAAAAGTAGAAATTATGAAGCTGGAAAGCAAAGGAACCATCAAACCTGTGCAGTTTGCAGAATGGGTAGCACCAGTCATACCAGTAGTAAAGCTTGGTGGATCAGTTTCCATTGGCTGGTGAATTATTACGAAAAGTTCATTTATAATCTGGCCTCCATCTTGACATGCTTACACCCTAATATCTGTTACTGAAAAAGGGTCAACCTTGAAAATGGTCTCATAGCCAAGATGTAGTGTTTAGAGAGTGAAGAAGCAGCTGTGATCATCTAAGGTGTTGGCACGCTATGACCCCAAGTGAGATCTGCCGCTGACATGCGAAGCCTCCCCATACAGTATTAGGGTAGTACTGGGTCACAGGTGGCCCAATGGAGAGGAACACTCAAAAGCATTTGCTTCTTGGACTTTGGCCAATGCAGAATATGCCCAGATAGACCATCTTTGGTGTAAGGAAGCTCCCCTAATACCTTTACATATATAAATTTGTACTGTAATAGTAACAGACCACACAGTCCTGTTAGAGCTATTGAAAGAGGACAAGGCCGTGCCACCCATAGCTTAAGGTCAAATTCAGCAGTGGGCTCTCGTTCTAAGTGCGTACAAGTTGGAACACCATTCAGGAGGCCAAACAGCAATTGTGGATGCCTTGGGCTGCCTTCCGCTAGCAGAACGTAGGTGGGGAGTTCTTGGACTAATGGGGACCCCATTAGTCCTGTCCCCATTAGTCCAAGAACTCCCCACCTACGTTCGTGACACCACCCACGCCCTCCACCTCCTCCAGGATTCCACCTATCCTGGATGTGGGCAAGACTTGATGGTTGGACCAGTGACATGACACTCTTTATATGTCTCATATAGTGGAGAACAAGGTGTTTTGGGTAAAGGAATAATAAGCTGCAGGCAACTTTGGGTTCTATTATTCTATGATATAGTTCTGCATCACTGCTGTAGTGGTGTAATCTGTTGAACCAAGGATAAAACATAAAAACTTGTAAAACCATTGCACATTAACACTACATCATAATTTCTGAGAGTCTTGTAGTGCAGTACTAGCATTCCTACTTCTAGGCCATGCAGCCCTAGTTCAAGTTCCATCGGCTCTAGAGGTGTATCAGGCTGAACAATTCCAACCCAAATCTTTGCATCTGCTTCCTCCTGAAAAATCATATTACTGAAATTTGTTTACTAGTTTTATCAGTTGATTAATCTTGACTCAATGTGTGGGAATATTGCCTCATAATCCCCTTCACTGCTGATCTACATTTGTGTTACCAGATCAGTAACTATCGATATGAAACTCAATTTTGACTTCTTGTACATCCTGGATTTTCCACACTCCACAATTGGCAACCATATCTTCTGCTACACATAATCCAAACTCTCAGAAGCTGCAATATTAAATCCCTATGCCTCTCTAACCAAAATTCCAGTCATTTGATTCAATATCACCTGTGTGTCATGATTTATTGATTAAAATCTTAGATGCTTTACTGGTGTAATTATAAACACAAGCAGTTGTTGCAGTATACAGGAGAAAGTGAGGTCTGCAGATGCTGGAGATCAAAGTTGAAACTTTATTGCTGGAACAGCACAGCAGGTCAGGCAGCATCCAGGGAACAGGAGATTCGACGTTTCGGGCACAGGCCCTTCTTCAGGAATGAGCTCTGCTCATTCCTGAAGAAGGGCCTGTGCCCGAAACGTCGAATCTCCTGTTCCCTGGATGCTGCCTGACCTGCTGTGCTGTTCCAGCAATAAAGTTTCAACTTTGCAGTATACAGGAGTAGGTTGAGTTTGATATCAAGTTTGAAGCTTTCAATGTCAAAGAACCAATAATTAATGCAACTGTTTACTGTAAGTAACAAAAAAACACACTTTATGTGTGACAGAAGATGAGGCACTGAACTGCTGTTCATAGTAAAAATAATATGAATACCCTGTCTAAACATTATACTGTAAGAAAACAGAAAAGAGACAAAACAGTGCTAGTTTGACTAACAGCAGTCATAATTATTAGAATTCATTACTGAGAGCACTTAGGAAATCATATTACAATTATGCAAAATAACATTGTTTAGTGAAAGGAATATCATATTTGAAAATTCTAATCAAGCCTTTTGAGGTTATAACCAGTGGAGTAGATCAAGGAAATCCAAATAATATATTTTCAAAAGGCATATGATAAGGTATCACATGACAGGTTGTTCCACACCATCAGGGCTCTTGGGACAATACTCTGCTTAATAGGGGCAAGAGCATACCCATTCTTAAGAGCATCCAAACTGCTGTACTGTGAAGGCAACTTGACACAAATAATGTCAATGAATTAGTTTCATGAATGTCCACAATTAAATGGCGCCAGATATTTATGTTGTCTTGTGGCATTCACTGTAATTAAATTGAATACTTATTACCTTTGAAAGCCAGACTAACTATCAACATGACTACACATGCAGGCTAAAAGCTAGTTAAAAACAGAAATAAGACACTGTCACAAACTATATCCATAAATACATATCAGCTAGAGGTTATTTTCAAGGACACCAAAAGCACCTCAGTAACAAGAGAAATTTCTGAGTTTCAAATTTTGGTCTCCCTCGTTGTAAATAAAAACAATTGACACAATAGCAAAAAATAAGATTCTCTTCCCAAACCTAAATTTCAATAGGGATGCGCATTACAAAAGGTTATGGTCCATCGTTTTTATGTGCAATCCAGCTAATGAAACTGAAGAAATTCATGGTCGAGGGAGGAAGGGTACAGAGAAATGTAGTAGCAAAGGATACTTTCAAAAGATTACTGTAGTAATTAAGAGTAATCCAGAGAAAACAAGTTCAAATTCCAGCATGACATTTTTAGAATTCAATTTCAATGCTTTTCTTTTATAAAACTAAAAAAGCCTAACACCATCAGTCAACTTTAAACATTTATAAGGAAGCAAACCAGCTGTCTTCATCAAATCTGTCTTGAAGGAGACTCCAGTCTCAGGGTAACATGGTAGGCGCTTGGCAGCCCACTGAATTGCGTTAGCAAGCCACACAGTTGCTTTAGTTTATGTAATTAACTATAACCAGTTAACATTTAACTATATTTCCTTCTCTTTCTATTTTGTACCTTAGATTTTGTATCTTGGCACCTTTGTGCCTAAGGTGGCACTGGGAATGGTGACATTGTACACTTTTCATTGTACTCCAGTATCTCTGTACTTGAGTACATGTGACAATAAAATTTACTTATAATGTAGAATTTCTGCAGCTTATGCTATACATCCTATTCCATGTACCCTGAAACTGTTTTGTACATTTCACCTCTCCTGCGCAGCCCTCACGGAATCAATCTTGACTCTTGGGTGACTCATTGATAGTATGCATGGTCTGGCCACCTATTCTGGCAGAGAGAAAAGGGGTCAAAGCTCAGAGTGATGACCCTGTGGGCAGCAGCAACCCACATTATTTGTGGGACTTAGACAAGGCCTTCCAATACCTAAATAATTAAGTCAAACACCTACATTTGCCAGATCTCTTCTCTTCATCATCTATTGAACTCCTGAGATTTACACAGCGCAGGTCCTGACCCTGACCTTGACCTAGATTGTTGATGGTGACCCCATTTATACCAACGGACTTCATCTTCATTTACGTCAATGGATCACTTTGTGACTTATGAGGTCTACAACCTGAAACAGCAAGGATGTTGGCAGTAGACTTTTTTTAGAACTGGCACTAGTGTGATTACGTGTGCAATCAAAATGATCAGGCCACTGACACAGCTGTTATTGCCCAGGAAAAAAAAGTTAAAGGAACAACTTAATTTTCTTCTATAGAACTTAGTACCATGTTTGATGCACTTAATGGTATGCCCTTGTTAGAAATAATACGGTGAGAAATTGTGGCTCTCAAAGCCCCATAGCTTGAAATGGACTAAATTACAATCTCAGCCAATATTGTGTGGAAAGAGACAGCTTGGATATGACAGCGTCAAAACATAGCACCTTGGTAAAATTCCAGAGGCGCAGACAGGTCTATAAACAATTATTTGAATTTCATTAAGATAGTGGAATACTAAGGCCACGATGTTTTTCCTGTTTTATCGAGGACCAACACTAAAATGTCAATACACAATATAAGGATCAGAAAGTACAAGACAAATGACGCCAGATATTGGCCAAGCTGCAGCAATACTTGGGATCATCCTAATAAAGAACTCTTATGGAAATATGAACTGGAGACAATGCATCACATTTTTATAGATGTATTATTTTGTGTGATGTGGGTGTCATAGAGATATACAGCACAGAAGTAGACCCTTCAGTCCAACTTGTCCATGCCTACCAGATTTCATTGCGTCCCATTTGCCAGCACTTGGCACATATCCCTCTAAATCCTTCCAACTGATATAGCTATCCAGATGCCTTTTAAATTTTGTATTTGTACCAGCCACCACCACTTCCTCTGGCAGAGCTTTCCATACTTGCACCACCCTCTGTGCGAAAAGGTTGCCCCTTAGGTCACTTTTAAATCTTTCCCCCCTCACCCTAAACCTATGCCCTCTCGTTATGTACTCCCCGACCCCAGGGAAAAGACTGTCTATTTACCCTATCCATGGCCCTCATGATTTTATAAACCGCTATAAGGTCACCACAGCACAAGGCTGGTCTAGTGACATGAACACACTTGGCCCTTGGTCAGGAAAATGAAGCGCGGTCACACACGGAAACAGCGTTGCTCCCTGACTCAGGCTGTTGTAATTTTCACAAATATGCTCAGTCCTGAGTTGCAACATCCGTGGAGAGAGATACACAGAGTTACTGTTTCGGGACCAGTTCTTCAAGCCACTGGTTTTTTTTCCAGCAACTGTATCTCAGTTCCTCCTCCCCAGATTGCCGCACTGCCCCACACCCGGCTTTATGTGATTCCCAAAGTGATCCACCCCCGCCTGCACCTCCCCGATCCTCGTACCGCTGGGTCCGAGCGCCGATCCTATCCCAGCGACGCTGGAGCCCGGTGAAGACCAGATCCCCGCACTGCCCCGATCCCAACACCTCCCCGTCTGCGCACGGCCGGATCCCAAAGCCTTTCCGAATCCCGCACCGCTGCGCTCCTGCATCGACCCACTCCCCGCGCCGGCCCGATCCCTGCACCTCCCCGACCCCCGTGCCGCTGGATACCCGCAATGTCCCAATTCTCGCGCCGCTCGATCCCACCACCACCCTCCCGATCCCCGTACCGCTGGATCCCAGCGCCGTCCCGATCCGCGCACGGCCGGATCCTAAAGCTTTTCCCGATCCCGCATCGACCCATTCCCCGCAACTCCGCGGTCCCTGCACCTCCCCGATTCCCGCGCCGCTGGATCGCAACACCTCCGCCGGATCCCAGGGCCTTACCGAGATGCCCGCACCGCACTTACCACCTACTCCCAGGTTGACCTTCTTGGGGTGCGTGTCCGCCTTGAAGTCGGCTGTTATCTTGAAGACGACGACGGGTGGCGCGAGCGGTACCGCGGCGAAGAGCGAGGAGGCGCACGCCATGGCCGACAGGGGCTTTGAGGAAAAGGGCACGAGAACCCGCTGCCAACCGTCAAAAGCCAACAACAATCCCAACCGCCACAGCGCGCGCCACCGATGACCTTCACCCACAACCAACCTTGCTGGCGGCCTCTGTGAAGTAACCGTGCTGACTGATAGTTCATTCACACAATCAGCGCCAAGGATTCCAAAGTGCCCCTCGCGTGATTGGCGAACTGCTACAAAATGGGGCGGGGCTTTCCGTCGAGTTCAGGTTGGTTCTACCGCCCTGCGTTGAATTCTGGGTGTTGCTGGGCTTCTAACCCCAATGCGGTAATTTGATATCTCTGGTATCCCAACAAAAGTTTGACTCTTCTAAGTCAAAGACTAATCAAGAAAAAACTGCGGACGCTGCAAGTCTGAAGCAAGAACAGAAATCGTTGGAGGAATTCAGCTGGCCTGACAATAAGAAAGCAGAGTAAATATATCAGGTTCAGTGACCAAGAGTTCAAAGTTTATTTCTCTGATGTCTCAACAACTTGATTTCTCTGGTGTTTGAACAGCAACAACTTGATTTTTTTTTGTGTCTCAACAACAACTTGATCCTTCTGGTGTATCAGCAATAACAACTTGATTTATCTGCTCCCTTCAGCAACACTTTGATTTATCTAGTGTCACATCAACAACTTGATTCTTCTGTAAATCAGAAACAAAAATAGAAGTCACTAGGAAAACTCAGCAGGTCTGGTAGCATCTGTAAACAGAAATAAGATCTGAGGAAGAGTCACCACACCTGAAACATTATCTCTGACTCCCCTTCACCAGCAGCTATACCTGCTGAGCTTTTCCGGCAGCTTCTGTTTTTGTTTCTGATTTTTCTAGTGTCTTAACATCTTAATCTTTCTGTTGTCCCAACAACTTAATTTCTCTCATCATCAACAACTTGATTTCTCTGGTGTCTCAATCGCAACAGTTTATCTTCCCCTGTAGAGAAAGTGAGGACTGCAGATGCTGGAGATCAGAGTCGAGAGTGTGGTGCTGGAAAAGCACAGCAGGTCAGGCAGCATTGGAGGAGCAGGAGAATCGACATTTCAGGCATAAGCCCTTCGTCAGGAGATCCCTTTAGCAACAAGGACTAATACACTTAATGGCAAGGTCCTAAGGAGTATTGCTGAACAAAGAGACCTTGGAGTGCAGGTTCATAATTCCTTGAAAGTGGAGTAGCAGATAGATAGGATAGTGAAGAAGGCATTTGGTATCCTTTCCTTTATTGGTCAGATTATTGAGTATAGGCGTTGGGAGGTCATGATGGGGTTGTACAGGACATTGGTTTGGCCACTGTTGGAATACTGCATTCAATTCTGGTCTCCTTCCTAGTGGAAAGATGTTGTGAAATTTGAAAGGGTTTAGAAAAGATTTACAAGGATGTTGCCAGGGTTGGAGGATTTGGGCTACAGGGAGAGGCTGAACAGGCTGGGGCTGTTTTCCCTGGAGCGTCGGAGGCTGAGGGGTGACCTTATAGAGGTTTATAAAATCACAAGGGGCTTGGATAGGATAAATAGACAAAGTCTTTTCCCTGCGGTGGGGGAGTCCAGAACTAGAGGGCATAGGTTTAGGGTGAAAGGGGAAAGGTATAAAAGAGACCTAAGGGGCAACTTTTTCACTCAGAGAGTGGTACACATATGGAATGAGCTACCAGAGGAAGTGGTGGAGGCTAGTACATTTGCAACATTTAAAAGGCATTTGGATGGGTATATGAATAGGAAAGGTTTGGAGGGATATGGGTCAGGTGCTGGCAGGTGGGACTAGATTGGGTTGTGCCATCTGGTCAGCATGGACGAGTTGGACCGAAGGGTCTGTTTCCGTGCTGTACATCTCTATGACTCTATAATTTGACTTATCTAGTGTTACATCAACAACTTGATTCCTGATGAAAGGATCTTCCCTGTAGGCACAACAACAACTTATTTCAAGATATTGAGCTGAAAAGACGATATTGGCTGGAGTTCTCCTTAGAGAGGAGGAGGCTGATGGGATTCTGACGTTTACAAAGTTATGAGGAGCATAATTCGGGAGAAACTTTTTTCCTTTGCAGTAGAATCAATAAGCGAGTATACAGTTTTAAACGAATGAGCAGGAGCTTTAGAAAGGACTGGAGGATTTTCTTTCACCTCGAGGGTGATTGGAACTCACTGCCTCAAAGGGTGATAGAGACAGGAAACCTTAAGACATTTAAGGAGTACTTAGGTCAGCACTCAAAACACTGCAACACAAAAGGCTACAGGCCACATGCTGGAAAATATAATTAGAACAAATGGATGTTTGATGATTGGCGCAGAAAAAATGGGCCAAAGGGCCTCTCTCTCCATTGTACGATGTACTCTATGACACTTTGAAAAGTTAACTCTGTTTCTCTCTCTACAGATGTTTTCAGGCCTGCTGACTTTATACAGAACTTTCTGTTTCTGGAGGTTTTTCTTTCTGGTAGTTACAATAGCGACTTACTGACTTACTGTTTAGAATGAAATGCAACCATGCACCAGTCTCTATTCTAGACTGCCCTAGTAATATGATCTCTAACATGAAGCACACACCCTGTAGGCAGACTTCTTAAGCTTCATTTCAATAAAGACTTCACGAACACACTGCAGTATTGTACACTGTAAACATAGTGCAAGAAGTGGTTAATATCCAGAGACAAAATAAAAAAGCACAACTGCAGAGCTGTAAGCTACCACTGAAAAAGGAAAAAAGACAAAGATTGCAGTCCAAAAACTGTTCGAGAGAAAATTGCTGCAGCTGTAACCCTACCAGCTCCTGTTCAAATTATTGCAGCTTTGAGGCAATATTGGGAACAGTGGCAGAACAATGCCATAGCTATGGGTTTGTTGAGCAAACCAGAAGAAATACAAGTCACAATATATTTAATACAATTAGAAGAGACTTTCAATTTTTTTTAATTCACTTGTGGAACATGGGCATCACTGGCTGGGGTAGCATTTATTGTGTGAGAAGGCAATAAATGCTAGTTGCCCCTGAGAAGGAGGTGGTGAGCCTGCCTTTTTGCACCGCTTCAGTACACATGCTGTCTGTTGACTAACAATGCCTTAACAAGGGAATTCCAGGATTTTGACCTGACGACAGTGAAAAAAGCGACAATATATTTTCAAGTCAGGATAGTGAGTGGCTTGGAGGCTACCTTAAATTTCTTGTAAAGAACAGGAATAATACATGACAAAATTTTAAGAGATCTGATAACACAGTTTGAGCCCCAAATGAACATTACGTAAGAACAGCACATATTTAATACTCGGAAAATAAATGTATAAACATGCATTGATCAATATGTAAATCAAATAAGCTTGTAAAAACCAGTGTATTTACACAATTAAGGGATGAGCTAATTAGAGATAGAATTGATTTTGGGACAATACTAAAATAATAATTGTATTAGGAATAAGGAATCCAAAAGTGAAAGCATTCCTGCTGAGAGAAGACAAATGTATGCTCAGGAGAGCAACTGACCTCTGCAGAAGTACCAAGGTTGTGAACTGACAGCTGCAGCATACTTTAAAGAACAGACCAGGTCTTGTATTAAGCTGCAAAATACTCAAGGCACACTGGACAAAATGATGACAGAGAAATGGCATGAAGCAAATATTGCAGAAAACATCATGCAAAAGAAGGCACGAACAAGGTGGGGAAAGCAATGTTCTCACTGCAAGAAGCTGAATCACTTTTACACAAGTCTATGACTAAAAAAGAAGCCTACCAAGCAAGTGTAAATCGTTGCTTATACTGCTTGACATTTTCACTGCTCCAGAATAAAGAATATCAACACAGACACAGTATCTTGTCACAGTAGACAACTATTCTGGTCATGAAAGGTGAACCAACTTACTTCATTGACTACTGCTGAGATTGCTGAATGCACAACAGCACACTTCAGTCATTATGTCGTTCCCAGCATTATCATTTGTGAAAATGGTCCTCAGTTCAAGAGTGAAGAATTCAGTTGGGTTTGGAAATACAGGGAAATTCAACACCACATATATATCCACACTATCCCTGGTCAAATTGCAAGGCTCTGGCAGGAACAAAAATTGCCAACTAATACCAGACAACACACAAACTAGTCTTTCAGTAGTAAAAAAGCTACTGAAGGCAGAAGTCTTAACACATGCAGGTGACAAAAGGTGGGTGGAATATACTGTAAAGACCCTATCTTTTTATTTTTCCGTATTTTTGATTGTATCCTGAAATGGGAAAAGAATTGCTTTAAAAGCCAAGGTATATTTACTTCATTTTTTTTGAAAACAAGTTACTTGACACTCCTTGTAAGTGCTGATTACACAGTTGTTTTTGCAATCAATGAGGGAAGATCTAATGAAGACTAACTGGAGCCAGTGGGTATGTGCAAATGAAGATTCAGCCAGCAACAGGGAGCTGATTTATCTTTGGACTAGTGACTAGTTATCATTGACAACGGTCTTCTGCATGCAAACAGCAATGAAATTGGCTGTCGGGTAGCTGAACAATTTGTGACTGTGGATGTATTAAGGGGGAGAAGCCATCCAACTTTCAGAAAAGAAAGCTTTTTTGGTCTGCAGTAAAAAAAGTATCTCAAGTCTGAAGATAACCAATTTACATGTCCTTATCAGTTACTATAAGCTGTGATTAGTAATAAGTGGAAAAGTGTGGTACTAGAAAAGCACAGCAGATCAGGCAGCATCTAAGGAGTAGGAAAATCAATGTTTCAGGCGTAAACCCTTCATCTCTTGCTCCTCGGATGCTGCCTGACCTATTGTGCTTTTCCAGTACCAAACCTTTTGACTCTGATTTCCAGCATCTGCAGTTGTCACTTTCTCCCTGTGACTATGAATAAGTCAAAGATTTTTATATGTGTGAACCCAGTTACCTGTACCTCCTACAAGCAAGTATCTAGAGATAGAAGATCGAGAATTATGTTCTTATGGTCAGCAAAAGGATCATATGAGCTGTTATGAAGTTGAAGGTATGTACTGTACCATTAAGAGAGAGTGAATGCTGTTCTGAACCGAGAGATTACAAGCACCTGTGATATGATGTGATGGCAGTCCCAGAGTGTACTGGAAAATTGAAAATATGTAACATTTGGCTTTGAAAGGGATGCCTGAATTTTGGTTGCTGTTTTGACAACAAATCAAATTTAACCAATCAGTTTAAATTATGCCCCAGGATACTAAAACCTGAATTTATTGTTTTGCCAACATCAAACCAATGAGACGATCTGATGTTGGGGATATAAAAATGCCAACATTTTGGAAATTGGAGAGAAAACAACTGCTGTTAAGACAGAAATACATGGAGAACTAACATCATGCTGTCTAAGAAATTAGGAAACCGTATCTTTCAAAGGTACCTTTTCATATGAAACATATTTGCAGTAAAAAAAAGATGATCCAGAGACATCTTTAGCCAGAAGAAGAAAGATGCAGAAGATGACAGTGGCTGCGTGGTTTGAAATTAAATTGATGTAATTTTAATAAGTGTCTTATTGGAACAACATATTGTTATAGAGTTGGAGGCAGATGATAAGCAGTTAAGAGAAAGGGGGGCTTAGAATTGTGAATAATTGTTTAATGTCATTTAGAGTTAAAAAAATTGATGTTATTTTCTTTAAATAGTGGAATTGGTGAGTTCTTTGTCACTTGTATTTTAATAGGTTACAAGGTGAGATGAGCTTTTCTGGGAGTTTGGTTTAATTAAGAGAGGGGTTCACCTCCGTGTCATAACATCAACAAACCCTCGGGCAGAGACTGCTGAACTGTTTTCTCAGGCTTTCCCACCAGCCATATGTATGTGTAGTGGGGGAGTTTATAAATGGGTTTGAGAGTAGTTATGCATTCAAAGTTCATTATTGCTTCTCTTTGGTTAGAATGTATTTGTTTGTAAAAGAGCAGCAATACTTATTAAGTGCAGAAACTTAGTCCATGATTTCTGAAAACCTGGGACTAAAAGACAGGTAAATTGGGTAATTCTATGTACTTTTTAAAATCTAACTTTTGTGATGACTCTCGAGATAGTGGGACTTGATTTTCAGCATGCTACACAGTGAAGCATTTGAGCAGAAAGCCAAATTTCATTTACATAAGATTGCTAAACCATTGCCAGAGTTCAGTATTACAGATTGAGTCAGAGTGCAAATATTCAATGATCTCAACAAAAGCCAGCTCAAATGGCAACTTGGGATGTGCCTGGAGCAGTTGTAACTTCGATTGCAGTGCATTTTGTAGATGGTACACACTGCTACTACTGAATATTGGTGTTAGAGCGAGTGAGTGTGGTGCCAGTCAAGCAAGCTCCTTTGTTCTGGAATATGTCAAGCTTCATGAGTGCTGTTGGAACTGCACCTATTCAAGTAAATGTGAAGTATTCCATTACACTTCTAACTTATATATGGTGGATGTGCTTAGGGAAGTCAGGAGGTCTGTTACTCACTGCAGGGTTTTTAGCCTCTGGTCTTCGTTTCCACTGTTGCCTGTAGCCAATAACTACTGGCTGCTATTTAATTTGGTTTGGCCAATTTTCTATCAGGCCCAATTTCTGTGGCTGTGGGTCAATTTATAATGTTGAATTTTGGGCCCATGGTCACTTGACCATAGGCTGCAAACGAAAATAATTTATCTGTATTCATATGTTGGCTTTACACATTTTAAACAAATTGTCAAAGAAAATTCACCAAACTTGAACTATAATACTTCACAATACGCAATAATCTGCCAAAGGAAAGGTCAGTTCCTTTCCATGAAGGACTTCACAATCCCTAAAAACACTAATTTTCTAATGTGTATTAGATCACATAGAATATATGTATAAGTATACAATAAATCAGCTCAGAAGGAGTCCACACAGCCTACATTGCCTATGACAGTTCTTTGATAGAGCTATTCATTATTTCCTTTCACCCATACTGTATTTCTTTCCACCATCAATATATATTAATACCCGTTTTGTCATTATAAATGTAATTGCTTCCATGACCTTTTCAGATAACCTCTTTCCAGATTATAACAGGAGTTGCATTAAAACATTTTCTTCATCTCACTTTCATTCTTTTGCCAGTAACATTAAATCTGCATCCAGAGCTGAATTATCCCTTCCATCACTGGAAACCGTTTCTCCTTATTTATCTTACCAAAACTAGTCATGATTTTAAATATCTCTACCATAATCCTTTGTGTATTTTTTGTGCCTCACGAATACAGGCTATGACCATCATCAATAAGAAACAATCTAACCACCACCCATGACATTCAATGATGTTACCGTCACTGAATCCCCCATTATCAACATCTTGGGGGTTGCCATTGACCAGACACTCAACTGAAGGTCAGAGGCTAGAAATTCTATGATGAGTAGCTCACTTCTTGAATCCCCAAAGACTGTCCAGCATCTACAAGGCACAAAAGCAGCACAGTGGTGCTGTGATTGATACTGTTGCCTCACAACACGAGGACTAAGGTTTGATCCCAACCTTGGGAGACTATCTGTGTGCAGTTTGGACATGCTCACCTTGATTGTCTGGGTTTCCTCTGGGTGCTCCAGTTTCTTCCCAAAGTCCAAGGTGTGCAGGTTAGGTGGATTGGCCATGCTAAAAAAAAACCATATGGGTTTGGGATGGTGGATCAGGATGGGATACTCTTCAGAGGGTCGGTGCAGACTCAATAGGCCCTATAGGGATTCTGTGGTTCTATAAGTCAGGAGTGTAAGGAATACTACCCACTTGCCTGGATGGATGCAGCTCCAATAGCACTCAAGAAGCTTGACCCCATCTAGAACAAAGCATCCCACTTGATTGGCACAGCATTCACAAGCATCCATTCCTCCACCACCAACACTCAGTAGCAGCTGTGTGTACTATCTATAAGATGCGCTGCAGAAGTTCACCAAAGAGCCTCAGACTGAACCTTCCAAATCCATGACCACTTTCATCTAGAAGGACAAAGGCAGTGGATACAATGGAATACCACACCCTGCATGTTCCCCTCTAAGCCATTCACTATCCTGACCTGGAAACATACCCTGGTCCCTTCACTGTCGCTAGGTCAAAATCCTGGGGTTCGCTCCCTAACAGCATTGTGGATCAACCCACAGCAGTGGATCACAGTGGTTGAAGAACGCAACTCAGAAACACCTCAAAGGCAACTAAGGATGGGCAATAAATGCTAGCCAGTTGGTGACACCCACTTCACATGAATAAATTTTAAAAATGACAGTGTTATAACTGTACTGGAAGAACCTGGCTAGGGGAGCAGCAAGTTCTGGTGTCCAAGTCTTTATTACCATTGCCAGAATGTTGCCAGGGCTTTTAGCCTTTGCAGTATTCAGTGTCTCCAACCATTTCTTGTTATCATGTAGAGTGAATTGAATTGGCTGAAGACTGGTATCTGTAACGCTGCAAACCACTGGAGGAGGATCATCCAAGCGCACTTTTCTGGCTGAAGATTGATGCGAATGCTTCAGCCTTATCTTTTGCACTGATGTGTTGGATTCTTCCAACTTGAGGATGGGGCTATGTCTCCTCCAGTGAGTTGTTTAATTGTCCAGTAGCATTCCCAACTGGATGTGGCCGGACTGCAGAGTTTTCATCCCAATTGGTTGTGGGATTGCTTAACACTGTCTATCACTTACCGCTTATGCTATTTGACACACAAGCAGTCCTGTTTGGTAGCTTCACCGGGTTGACACCTCATTTTTAGGTATGCTTTGTGCTGCTCCTGATGTGCCCTCTTGCACTCTCCATTGAACCAGGGTTGATCACCTAGCTTGAAGGTTATAATTGAGTGGGGGATATACCAGGCCATGAGACTGGAGATCGCAGGGTGCTGGAGTACAATTCTGCAGCTGTTGATGGCCTACAGTGCCTCATGGATGCCAGTCTTAAGTTGCTAGATCTATTCAAATTATGTCTTATATAGTGATAGTGCCACTCATCATTATGGAGGTTGTCAGTACGGTGGTCACTCTTACCGATACTGTCATGGACAGATGCATCTGCAGCCATCAGATTGGTAAGGATGGGGTCAAGTACATTTTTCCCTTGGTTCCAGTTGGTTCCATCACCCTTTGTTGCAAACTCAGTCTAGCAGCTATGTCCTTTATGACCCAACCAGCTTGATCTTACTGAATTGCCTACTCTTGTGTCTAATTTGTAAGTTCATTTGTTCTCATGCTCCCTTAACCTTCTCTGCTCAAAGGAGGGCAATTAGCAATCAAACTCTTCAATCTGAAAGGATTACTTGGTTTTGTAGAAAGGTAAGTAGATAACCATTGCTCAAATATGTTAAATAGATTGGAAGTTTGTGGATATTAAACATATACTAGCTAATTTTGCAATCATGTTCAATTTAATAGGCCTACAGCTATTTTGTTCAAAACTTCCTAATCTATTAACCTCAGTCTCAAGGCTGTACAAACAACATTGTATGCAATTCTTGAAATATGACCTCAGTAATGATTTACAAAGCAACAAGTAGCTCATTGCAGACTATGTACCTCACATCTCATAGTAACCTCAGTGATTTATTAATCAGTTTCACAATGACTGAATAAATTTAACAAATGAAAAGCAATCAACTCCATGTTCTTTTTTTCTTTTTGTAATTTTACTAAGAGTTTCCTATTCCAAGATGCAGCTACAAATAGAAAGATCATATTCTAACACAAAGGCAAAGTACTGTCAACAATGGAGATCTGAAATACAAACAGGAAGTGCTAGGGAAATTTAGCAAGTCTGGCAGCATCTCTTTCTCCCACCATAGATGCTGCCAGACCTGTGGAGTTTCTCCAGCACTTTCAGTTTTTATTATATATTCTAACATCCTAAATTGTTTTGGAAGGGGGATGTTATGAGCTAAAGTTTTCCATATTTTAGTTGTGTCAATTTCAGGGGGTTTCATGGAAGATTTCCATTTGTGAGCCCTCGAGACTTTTCTCAGCAACTCCCACTGCTCACTTTACCAAGCATGCATCCAGCCTCCATGACACTGCTCTCACACATTATTGTACTCAGCAAATACACAGGTCTTAACCAGTGCTGGGACCATTTGGCATTCACACCGCGAGTGCTATATTTGAGCCCCAACTCAAGCACCAAAAGTTGCAAGTCAAGAGCTTCAAAAAGATTACGTACCGCCAGCATTCTGTCAGGGCAAGTGCCAGCTTCCTCTCTCTATTCCTGCACCAATCACCATCCTCTCTCTATTCCTGCACCAATCACCTGTCAAGGCTCATGGCCTACCACTTCCAAAGAACAAAGCACAATACAGTACAGGAACAGTTCTTTGGCCCACCAAGACTGCACTGACACACGATGCCTTTCTAAACTAAAAACCTTTTGTCCATATCCCTCTATTCACTGCCTATTCATTTATCTGTCAAGATGTCACTTAAACATTGCTATTGCACCTGCACCTCCTCCTCTGGCAGTGCATTCCAGGGTCTTACCACCACTGTGTAAACAAAAACCTGCCTCTCACATCACCTTTAAACATACCCCCTTTTATCTTTTATCTATGTCCCTGAGTAACTGACATATCTAACCTGGAAAAAAAGACTCCTGACTATCCATTCTATTCATGCCTCTCATTATTTTGTAAACTTCTTTCAGGTCACCCCACATGCTCCAACGTTCAAGTGAAAACAAACCAAGTTGGTCCAATCTCTCCTCATAGCTAATTTTCTCCAAACCAAGCAACATCCTGGTAAACCACTTCTGTATCTCCCCCAAAGCTTCCACATCCATTTGGTTCTATGGCAAACAGAACTCTACATGATATTCCAAATGTAGCCTAACTGAAGTTCCATACAGCTTCAACATGACTTGCCAATTTATATACTCTATGCCCTGACTGATGAAACAAGCATTCCATACACTTCTTGACCACCTTATCTACTTATGTTGCAATTTTCAGAGAACTGTGGTCCTGTACATTAGATCTCACTGTATGTTGATGCTCTGCCATTTATTCTATACTTCTATAGAATAATGGTAATGAATGATCTACCCTTCATTAGATCTCCCAAAATGCATCACCTCATTTTTATCCAGATTAAATTCCATCTGCCATTCTCTGCCCAAGTCTCCAGCCTATCCATATCCTGCTTTCTTTTTTTTAATGACTAAGCTAATTCGGTATCATTTTTGCGAGCTCACTACAGATCCCATGTGACTTTATCTTTTGAATCAACCCACTATGAGGGACCTTGTCAAAGGCCTTGCTAAAGTACTGTTATGAAGTTACTGTTATTGCATGTACTGTACCTGCAAGAGAGAGAGAATGCTGTTTTGCACTAAGAGCTTACAAACACCTGTCATATGACTAGCTAGCAATCTCAAGAGTTTACTGGAAAATTGAAAATATGTAACATTTGGCTATGAAATAGATATCTGTGTTGTTTGCTGTTTTGACAACAATTCAAATTTAACCAATCAGTTTAAATTATGCCCCAGGGTATTTGAGAAAGGTGATAAGGACAAGCCAGGGAACGAAAGACCGGTGAGCCTGATGTCAGTGGTAGGCAAGTTGTTGGAGAGAATCCTGAGGGACAGGATTTACATGTATTTGGAAAGGAAAGGACAAATTATGGATAGTTAGCATGGCTTTGTGTGTGGGAAATCATGTCTCACAAACTTGATTGAGTTTTTTGAAAAAGTAACAAAAAGGATTAATGAGGGCAGAGTGGTGGATGTGATCTTTATGGACTTTAGTAAGGCGTTCGACAAGGATCCCCATGAGAGACTGGTTAGCAAGGTTAGATCTAATGGAGTACGGGGAGAACTAGCCATTTGGATACAAAGGTAGAAGACAGAGGGTGGTGGTGGAGGGTTGTTTTTCAGAGTGGAGGCCTGTGACCAGTGGAGTGCCACAAGGACCGTTGCTGGGTCTACTACTTTTCGTCATTTATATAAATGATTTGGACATGAACATAGGAGGTATAGTTAGTAAGTTTGCAGATGACACCAAAATTGGAGATGTAGTGGACAGCGAAGAAGGTTACCTCAGAGTACAACGGGATCTTGATTAGATGGGCCAATGGGCTGAGGAGTGGCAGATGAAGTTTACGTTAGATAAATGCGAGGTGCTGTATTTTGGGAAAGCAAATTTTAGCAGGATTTATATACTTAATGGTAAGGTCCCAAACAGTGTTGCTGAACAAAGAGATCTTGGAGTGCAGGTTCATAGCTCCTTGAAAGTAGAGTTGCAGGTGGATAGGATAGTGAAGAAGGCGTTTGGTATGCTTTCCTTTATTAGTCAGAGCATTGAGGATGTAGTTGAGAGGTCATGTTGCGGCTGTACAGGACATTGGTTAGGCCACTTTTGGAATATTGCATGCAATTCTGGTCTCCTTCCTATCGAAAGATTGTTGTTAAACTTGGAGGGGTTCAGAAAAGATTTACAATGATGTTGCCAAGGATGGAGGGTTTGAGCTATAGGGAGAGGCTGAGTAGGCTGCAGCTGTTTTACCTGGAGCGTCGGAGGCTGAGGAGTGACTTTATAGAGGTTTATAAAATTATGAGGGGCATGGATAGGATAAATAGACAAAGCTTTTTCCCTGGGGCTGGGGAGTCCAGAACTAGAGGGCATAGGTTTAGGGTGAGAGAGGAAAGATATAAAAGGTACTTAAGGGGCAATTGTTTCCACACAGAGGGTGGTGCATGTATGGAATGAACTGCCAGAGGAAGTGGTGGAGGCTGGTACAATTGCAACATTTAAAAGGCATCTGGATGGGTATATGAATAGGAAGTGTTTGGAGGGATATGGGCCAAGTGCTTGCAAATGGGAATGATTAGGTTGAGATATCTGGTTGGCATGGACAAGTTGGACTAAAGGATCTGTTTCCGTGCTGTACATTTCTATGACTCTTTGAGTGTGAATGTACTGTTTTGCCAACATAGGACTAATGAGATGATCTGATGTTGAGGGTTTTAAAAAGGCAGGCAATTTGAAAGTCAAACAAAGTAACTGCCATTGACAGAGTAACTGCCATTAAAAGAGAGAGAGAGAGAGAGAGAGACCCAAAAGATTGAAACACTCTCTATCAAAGATACCTTTTCATATGCAGTTAAAATTCACACAACATCAGGTTATCATCCAACAGGTTTATTTGGAAGCACTAGCTTTCGGGGCGCTGCTCCTTCATTAGGTGGTTCATATGAAACATCTTCACTGTAAAATGAAAGAAGATGACCCAGGGAGATCTTAGCTGAAACAAGAAAGACACCAACAACGAGAGCTTAATTTTGAAATTAAGTTGATGTAATTTTAATAAGTGTTTTATCAGAACAGTATATTGTAAAAGAGTTGGAGGTAGATAATAAGCAGTTAAGAGAAGGGAGTGGGCTTAGAGTTGTGAATAGTTATTTAATTTTCACTTTTAGAGTTAAAGAATACATTGATATTATTTTCATTAACAGTGAAATTTGAGAGTTCTCTGTCACTCATATATTTTAACAGATTACAAGGCAAGGCGAGCTTTACTGGGTGTTTAGTTTAATTAACAGAGCGGTTCATCGCCATGTCGTAACAGTACAAACAGATATCTAGTGCCCTGTCCTCATCAATCATCTATATCACTTCCTCAAATAAACTGATTATTTGTGGGACACTACCTTGCCTGTACAAAGTCACACAGAGTCACTAATAAGTTCATATTTTTGCCAATGTGAGTCAATCCTATCCCTTAGAATCTTGTCCAATAATTTTCCTATCATTCATTTAAGGTTCATCATACTGTAATTTCCCAGATTAACCCTACTGTCCTTCTTAAATAAAGGAACAATGTTGGCTATTCTCCAGTCCTCTGGGACAACTCCTTTAACTAAATTGGGTACAAACATTTTGTACAAGATCCCAGCAATTCTTCATCTGTTTCCCTCAGCATTCTGGGATATATTCCATCAGGTCCTTGGAACTTGTATATCTTAATGCTTTTCAAAACATCCCAATATCTCCTTTTTTTATATTGACATGCCCCAGAATATCAACATACCCCTCTGAGACTCACTCTCCAACATGTCCTTCTCCTTTAAGACTACTAATGCAAAGTAATCATTAAGGACTTCACCCACTTCCTCTGACTCCCTTCCCAGCCCCTACCCTCCTTTCCACACCTCACTGCCACTAACCAGATTCATTCCTCCCATTGACGAAGCAGGTCATACCCTCTACCCATCTTCACCTACCCCACTTCACCACCTTGCCCCCTCCCCCCCCCCACAGCTCCACCTTACACCTAGCCCCAGTCCTGAAGAAGGGTTACACCCAAAACATTAACTTCGCCACTTCGCCTGGCATGCTGTGTTCTTCCAGCCTCATGCTTATCTACCTTGAATTCCAGCATCTGCAGTTTTTTTTATCTCTAACATTTCCCTAGCTACCACCTTACTCCTTATATGTATAAGACACCTAGGGATTTTTCTTAATTCTGATTACCAAAGACATTTCATGGCCTCTTCTAGCCCTCCTAATTCCTTGTTTAAGTTCTTTTCCTGCTATCATTGTATTCTTTGAGGGTTCCGTCATCTTCAGTTTCCAAAACTTTACTTATGCCTCCTTTTTCTTTTTGAGTAAGTTCTTACCTTGTCATCCAAGGTTCCCGAATCTTATCCTTCAATTTCACATTTGGAAAGGAGGAAGTTGTTAGGTGCTTCCAGAAAGGTTTATTGAAGCAATGTGTAAATAGTTTGGTCCTGAACTCGAATCAACTGGCCTTTAAAAGATTCCCACATGTCAGATGTGGGAATCTCAAACACTGCCCCCCTCCCCAATCTAAATTCCCCAGTTCCTGCCTAATATTCTGGAAGTTGGCCTTCCTCCAGTTTAATACTTTCACCCTCGGATTACTCTTGTCCTTATCCATAAGTAACTTCAAACTCACAGAATTATGGTCACTCTTCCCAAAATGCTCTCCAATTGAAACTTCGATCACCTGGCCAGGCTCATTCGTCTCTACCAGTATGACTCCTTCCCTAATTGAACTATTTGCATATTGTTTCAATTAACTTTCCCAGATACACCTAACAAATTTTCCCCATCCAAACTCTGGCACTAAGTGAATCCAAGTCAATTTAGGGGAGGTTAAAATTGCCAACCATATCAATCCTGTTGCTTTTAAATTTTCCATAATTACCCACTGGCTATTGTGGGACATTTAGTACAATCCCATCAAAATGCTCTTTCTATTCCTGAGTTCTACTCATATACCCTCCAAGAGTCCTCCTTCAGTACAGCTGTGATATTCTCCTTAACAGAAATGCAAATTCTTTTACATGCCTCTCTATCTTGCCTGAAACATCTAAGTCCCAGAATGTTAAACTTCCAATGTTGACCCTCTCTCAACCAAGTTGCTATAATAGCTACAATATCATAGTTATACATATTAATCCAAGCTCTAAGTTCATTTACCTTATCTGCCATACTCTTCATATTAAACAAATACACTTCAGACTGCCAGTCCTGCCATGTTCAGTAACTTCTCCCTGTCTGTCCTTCCTTTTAGTCCTACTGGCCTAGTCTCTGTCTCCTCCTCAGTCATTGCTGACCTACTGCTCTGGTTCCTGGCCCCTTGCCACACTAGTTTAAATCCTTCCGAGTAGCCTTATTGACATGCAGTGCAGGAAGTAATCTCAAGATTACAATCCTAGCGGTCTTGCTTTTCAACTTCCTTCCTAACTCCCTGAAATCCCTTTGCAGGATCTCATCTCTCTTCCTGCCTATGTTATGAATACCAATATGGACCATGACCTCTGGCTGCTCACTCTCCCCTTTCAGAATATCGTGTGCCCACCAAGAGATATCCTTGGCCATGGTACCAGAAAGGCAACACACCATCCTGGAGTCTTGCTCACAGCCATAGAAAAGCCCATCTATGCCCCTAAATAGAGTCCTATTGTTAACTTCAATGGCTTTCACCCACTCCATTTCCCAAACTACTCACCCTTTCTGACTGTGCCAACCAGCAAGATGAGACAGAACTACTAGTCCTGAATGAAGCGACAAAGCACTAAGAGACATGCAAAGGCAGAGGGATTTTGTTTCATTCATTCATGTGAAATAGACAAACATATAATTTAGAAGGACAAGGGCAGCAAATACATGAGGATAGATGGAAGAAGTTGGGACTGTTTCCTTGGAGAGAGGAAGGCTGAGATTTGATAGAGGTTTCCAAAAGGATAATTGTGCTGGACAGAGTAGAGAGGGAGAAATCGTTTAGATAAAAAAGAGAGGGCACAGATTTAAAGTGACATGTAAATGTGGCAAGGATGATGTAAGGAAAACCTTTCTCACACAGTGACTGGTTGAGATATGGAATGACTTTGCCTGGAAATGTAGTGGAAGCAGGTTCAATATGAGGCATTCAAAAGGGTATTAGATAATTACTTGGATCAAAATGGTGTGCAGAGATATGGGGAAAAGGCAGGAGAATGGCACTAGATAATAGAACTATCCCTAATTGGCACTCAGTGAAGTGGCTTGCTTGGCCATTCCAGAGGTTAATTAAGAGTCAACCACATTGCTGTAGGTCTGGAGTCACATGTAGACCAGACCAGGTAAAGATGGCAGTTTTTAATTCAATAACATATCTGGAATTAAGAGTCTAATGATGACCATGAATACATTGTCGATTGTCAGAAAATCCCATCTGGTTCACTAACGTCCTTTAGAGATGGAAACTGCCATCCTTACTTGGTCTTGCCTACATGTGATTCCAGACATACAGCAATGTGGTTGACTCTAAACTGCCCTCTGGGCAATTAGGAATGGGCAATAAATGCTGCCTAGCCAGTGATTCTCTCATCCTGTGAATGAATTTTGAAAAAAATTATTTCTTTAAGAAGCATTAATGAACTAGATGGAATCTTGCAACAATTAATGATAGCTGTCATGGTCACCATTACTGAAACTAGCTTTGTACTCCAGATTTATGAATTGAATTTTAATTCCAGAAGTTGCTGTGGTAGGATTTGAATCCCAGAGCATTCGCCTGGGCTTCTGGATTACTAGTCCATTGAGAATATCATGACACCATCTTGCCAAATACATAAAAGTGCATAATTAATTCCCCTTTCTAATTTAAGTGGAATTGCCCAATTAATACTGAATCCTTGTGTTTAACAGCCCAATGTTGTCTGTGGGTACAGGGTCTGAGAGGATTAGTATGGAGGAATCCATTCAACACCACCTTATATGATAATGTCACACGGAATCAGGTGGGAGAACAACGTTAGATTCCAAAGGCAGAAGACCTAGCTTTGAAGTTTTCCTCATAGTCTGACTAACAATGTCTATCATACCAATGTAACTCATACTTAGTTGCTATTAAGCAATAAACTACATTTTTTTTTACATGTGCCCCTTCTTGTTAAGCTACCAGCAGGTTTTCTTCTGTCAAATGAGCAAGCAGACCTTGTAGGTCCCTACCATGTATGGTGGCAGCAAAACTACAAGATGGGTCCTACACCATGATGAGTTATGATGTAGATCCATCTCATAACACAAAGGAGGGACACAAACCATTGCTATGTTCCTGGTGGGTCTGCCTCAGAGCTTGGCCAAGGGGTCCTTGATCAGTCCAGGCAGGGAGTGGACAATGTGATACTAGCTCTAGCTGCTTGCTTCTCCTGTGTGGCTATTTCCATCTGCACATCCCTGGAGAGAGTGTACACAGTGTCTTCTGTTACACATGAGACCTTTCACAACATTTCATCACTGGAGGCACCAAATTATATTATGGATACAGGAAACAGAGGATACATTATTTGTGTTACCATAATTTGAAACTTATTGCATGTACCCCTTGATAAAGGAGGGACTTAATGGTTTAAAGATTCTAAATGTTTCCAGTTAATGATCTAATCTTCTTGGTGTTCTGGCCAATACTGACCCATTAGTGATATCAGTGAAAGACAAATGATTTAGTCATTATTACATCATTGTCTTGAAAAATGTGTTGTACACAAATTATGTGCTGAATATAACATTATAACAGAGATTGTACTTTTAAAAATATACTTGATTGGCTGTAAAATGCTTTGGGAGGCCCGAGGTCTTGTAACATGTCATATAAATGCAACTCTTTCTTTACAAATTAATTAGTGTGGTCAGTTTAACGTGGAAATCAAAAGGAAACTTAACCCTAATTAATTTAAACTGCAGCCCACCTCTAACCTGCAACTTATTGAATCCCTACAGTAAAGAAACAGGCCATTTGCCCCAACAAGTTCACAGCGCCCCTCCAAAGATTATCCCACCCAGTCCCATTCTCCTACCCTATTACTCTACAGTTCCCATGACTAATACATTAAACTTACACTTACCCGAACACTTATGTGCAATTTAGCTGGCCAATTCACCCTAACCTGCACATCCTTGGATTGTAGGATGAAACCAAAGCACCTGGAAGAAACCCACGCAGACACGGGGAGAATGTGCAAACTAAACACAGACAGTGGCCCAAGGGTGGAATTAAATCTGTGTCCTTGGCGCTATGAGGCAGCAGTGCTAACCACTGAGCCACCGTGCCCACTCATTATACATTCTATTATTTAAGTATGTGATTTCACTTCCTCCAGTTAATGCAAAGTAGACAAAACTGAGACTGCAGAAATTATGCAATTAAAGTTATACTTGTGGAAGACAGACTGTTTGTGATACAGATTGCTGCTTCATCATTACAGTTGTACACAACTATATTCTGAGCAGCTGTGAAAGATAGCAAATAGCCTTTTTTTTTACCACGAGTCTGTCTGGTAAGAGAATACCCATTGAACTCCTTCTCATTTAGCTGTGAACTGAACCTTCTCAACTATTCCCTGGTAACGGTCTTAAGCAAAACCAGTTAGAGAGAAAAAAAACTGCAGATTCTGGAATTTAAAGTAGACCAGCAGGAGGTTAGAAGCAAAACCAGACCATTCACAAGCTTAACTTCATATTTGAACCAGCGATGAACTTTTGACTGCATATCCATTCCAGTGTCAAGACTGTCTACTTCCACCTGCATAACAGTTCCTTACTCCATCTCTGTCTCAGCTCCTCTGTTTCTGAAATCCCTATCCATGCCACTGTCAACTCTAGGTTTGACTTTTAAGTACCTTCCTGACTAGCATTTTTTTTATACTTTTCATAAACCTGAGTTTGTTGAAAACTTTGCTGTCTGTAATACCACTCTCACCAAGCCGATTTTTATCTACCATCCCTGTGCTTTCTGATCTATATCAAGTCCTGGTATTTCAAGGCCTCGATTTTACAATTCTCTTGCTTCTTTTCAAATCACTTGCTGTTCCTTATCTCTGTAACTCCTGCAACCTTCAGGACCTCTGCATTCTTCCAATTCTGGTCCATTAAGCATTCTTGATTGCAATCTCTTCTGTTAGTTATTCCATAAACAGTGGAATTTCCCAGCTAACCCTCTCCAGCTCACGACCCCTGACTCTTTTCCTTTAAAACTTAGCTCTTTGCCCATGACAGTTAAAGGCGCTGTGTAAATGCACCTTGCTGTTGTTGTGCATTTACAGCCATTGCTGAAACTCTGGATTCTGTGGTTCTGAAAATTCCCCTTGTGCCATTGCATAAGGAAACTGGAGAAAGTCCTGGGGAAGAAGCAGTACTGATAATTGCCTTCCTTGGTGCCACTACTCTGCTGTTAATAGTGTTCACAGAAATGTCTTGAAGCCTTGGGTGCACTATAATAGGACAGGGCTCGAGGTTCAAGTCATGCCATGTGGTCAATTGTTAATGCTAACATGAAGTCCCACAAGAAGCACAGACAAGATTCTGTGGCATGCTCTAGTACACCCCTAATGTCTGGCTTCAGAACAGCCTTGGCAGAAGCAGCTCTCGCTTGACTCGTCTTACAAATTTATTTGGAAGCACTAGCTTTTGAAGTGCTGCTTTTTCATCAGGTGGTTGTGAAGCAGGACCATAAGACACAGAATTTACAGCAAAAGATTACAGTCTCATGCAGCTGAAATGATATATTGAACAAACATGCTATTTTGCTCAAAAAATGCAGAACTGCAGGCAGTCAATCCATGTAATATTTTGTAAATTCTATTTTGGAAATAGAACCAGTCTGACTGAAGATTGGGATACAGACAGACTCTAACCTCACATCTTTAATGCATTGTCTGAGCTGAGATTTTATCTTTTGTTATAAAACCTTAAGTTATCTTGAGAAGATGACTTAAAAGGAGTTCTGGGATTTACATATTAAAGAAGCGAAACCAGCGAACCCATTTTAAAAGATAAAAGACTTAACAATCTGTTACCTTTGTTCAATATGTAATTTCAGTTGCATGAGACTGTAATCTTTTAGTACATTTTGGGAAGATTTGTAGCTCAGGTTGATGATAAGTATGTAAGTTACGTCGCTGAGCTAGAAGGTTTGTTTCAGATGTTTCGTCACCATTACTAAGTAGCATCATCAGTGAGAGTCTCCAGTGAAGTGCTGGTGGTATGTCCCACTTCTCTATTTATAGGTCTTGGTTTCTTAAGTTGGGTGATGTCATTACCAGTTCTTTTTTTCAAGGGAAGGGAGATGGGATCTAAGTCGCGGTGTTTATTGATGGAGTTCTGGTTAGAATACCATGATCCCATCTACCTTCCTTTGAAAAAAAGATCCAGAAATGACAAGACCCACCTTAAGAAACCAAGACCTATAAATAGAGAGGTGGGACATACCATCAGCACTTCACCGGATACTCTCACTGATGATGTTACTTAGTCATGGTGACGAAACATCTGAAAACAAACCTTCCAACTAAGTGAGCTAACTTGCATACTGTAATCTTTTGCTATAAATTCTATATCTTATGGTCCTGCTTCACAGCTACCTGATGAAGATGCAGTACTTCGAAAGCTAGTACTTCCAAATAAACCTGTTGGACTATAACCTGGTGTGTGATTTTTAACTTTGTCCACCCCAGTCCAACGTCGGCTCCTCCAAGTCTTGAATCATCTTAACTGGTATACATGAAGGAGAAAAGCAGTTGCAAGAAATACATGTATTTGCATTGTGTTACATTTTTAAAATCCTGGATTGCTACAATTAATAACTTGAGAGTCACAGTTTGCCCCAGATTATACCAGGGTTTAAAGGGTTAAGTAATGAGGACAGGTTGCATAAAGTTGGTTTGTACTTTCTTGGTATTTAAGATTAAAGGGTGATCGGATTGAGTTTTTGAAATGTTAAAAGGATTCAACAGTGTAAAAAATAACCTATTTCCTATTTTGGGGAATGTCCAGAATAAGGTGGCATAATCTTAGAGTGAAGGCAAGGCTCATGAATGATGCCAGGAAGCATTTTTTTAAACAAATAGAGTCCTGGAAATCTGGAACTGTACTGTTGTACTTTATTCCAGAATGTGAGTTGATAAGGATGCACATATATCTGTTTATTGAAGTTCAAACTCAGGACCTGTCCTAGATGAATTTATCCCTTTGTGTAAACAAATAGTATAAATGGCATGTAAACTATTTTGACAATATTCCCTGAAAGTAATATCCAATATGACCATGAGATGGCAGTGCAGTCCACTAAACGGATATAAGCCACTTAACCGTCCCCATAGTGTCGTGCAATTCTTATTTGGAGAGATAGACCTTTGAAGTTTCAAAGTGAGATGCAAAAGTCTTGCATCACAGACAAAAGGAAAATGTACTTTAAATTTCTAGATAATGAGTAAAGCTTAAAAGTAGGAAATAGTAAAGGGTTTTTTCCCTAAATTTCTCTATTTTAAATAGAAGACCCCAAGTTATACTGACTCCCCGAACAGAGAAAATAATATTTTCTTATCAAAGCCATCAAAAAACGTCAATACTTTAAAAAAAATTTTAAAGCTTCTCTTAAACCTCCTCCGAGCAATGCATCTGTGACAAGCTGGTTTCGATGGAGCGCAGGATTTGCTGCAAGCACATCTTGACTGTAGGTTGGTTATCAGCATTGTTACTTCTGGGTCAATGTTATCCGGGTCAGAACTGCTCTAAGACAGTTAAACATATTATCTAGACAGTTTTGACCACAGGTCCATCAAGAGCAGTGGTCTCCACATAACATTCTTGACACTGTATGGGAAAAGAAAGATGGGAGATGGTGTTGGCTGATTCCATGAGCAGACTGACAAAGTCATTCAGCAGAATTTTTTATTGACGGAACTTTCAAACCAGGTCTGAGACATAGCCACTATCCTGACAGATACCTCCTATGATGGAAATGTGTTGCTGGAAAAACGCAGCAGGTCAGGCAGCATCTAGGGAACAGGAGAATCGACGTTTCGGGCATTAGCCCTTCTTCAGGAAGGAGGAAAGTTGGTCCAGCAGGCTAAGATAAAAGATAGAGAGGAGGGACTTGGGGGAGGGGCGTCGGAAATGTGATAGGTGGAAAGAGGACAAGGTGAGGGTGATAGGTCAGACTGGGGTGGGGGCGGAGAGGTCGGGAAGAAGATTGCAGGTTAGGAAGGCGGTGCTGAATTTGATGGATTTGACTGAGACAGGCTGGGGGGAGGGGAAATGAGGAAACTGGTGAAATCCGAGATACCTCCTATGCACTTAGAGTCTCACTCCCTCTGCATCTAGCCTTCAAGGTGGCTGTAGTGGAGAAGATACTGTTGTTCACCTCCTTGCAAAACGTGTCTTAGCAAAGAAGGTTTGGACAGAGATGCATTGCTTTTTGTCAAGGTTCATCTGTGATACAGGATTCAATAAGTTGTTCCCAGCTGAAGTACACCAAGACAAATACCAACTGTAGCTGAAGGACCATCAACTTATTGAAAGATGATCTTTGGTTCTGAAATATTGCTGGTCTTCCTCAGCAAAATGAGTACTGCAAACTGGCAGTTTAGGACATCATTGGCTACATCATCATTTGTTGCCCAGAGGGTAGTTAAGAGTCAACCACATCACTGTGGGTTTGGAGTGACATGTAGGCCAGACCAGGATGGCTTTTTCCTTCCCTACAAGGCATTAATAAACCAGATAGATTTTTTTCAACAATTGACACTAGATTCACGGTCATCATCGGACTCTTAATACTAGATTTTTTTTACTCATTTAAATTCCACCAGCTGCCATGGCAGGATTTGAACCCAAGTCCCCACACATTATCTGGGCCTCAGGATTAATAGTCCAGTGATATTACCACCAGGCCATTACCTCTGTGGCTGGATAGGCTGCTCAAAATAATGGATTTATGAAAAACGGACAATAAATGAGGCATGCTGGGAAATTGAGACAAGCCTTGCCCAGAATCCAGATAGGCTGCAGCTACAGATAGAAAGTAAGTAATTAACCCAGCAGCTGCAAACAACACAATATACACTCAAATTTGTATTGAATAGAATCAACCTGAATGCTATCCCCAGGTCAATCAGAACCTCAAGTTGCTTACCAGACACAGGGGCACCCTTATTTGGAAAGGGCTACCTGACCTACGTGCACCTAACACCTCCAGGAATGGATGCCGAAGGACCATCCTGCCATCGACACGTCAACACCTGGTTGGGTACGATCAATCAGGGTGATCGAGCCTGATTGATCAATTGGTGGACAATAAAGACCCTCCCATAAGGGCTAAAACAATAAGAATCACTGCAACACCATCCTCAGGAGTATTAATTCAAGACCAACCACTGTGAACAGAAGACACCCTGGGACCATTGGGAGAAAATAATCAGCTGATCATCACCACGTGGATCAAGGCCAAGGTCTAGTGCAGTGGGATATGGTCATCCAGAGTTAAGTTAAAGCACAAGATAATTGATTGTTTTTATTGGTTAAAGTGTATTTTGTTGCTATAGTATTAACTGTGTTAAGTAAATAAATATTATTTCTTATTATTAACAGTCGACTCGTGGTTTCTTTGCTAGACATAAGAGTTAAACACATAGTGTGGCAGGCGCATCAGCTTCAAGCCTACATGCTGAGGGACAAACTAAAGCTTGGAATAAAATGGATTGGAAGGGGTTAGTTGAAGCAAAAGGTCATTGACTTGAAACACTAACATTATGTCTCTCCAGTGATGCTGCCAGGCCTGCTGTGTATTTATAGCATTTTCTATTTTTACATCAGATTTCCAGCAGCAACAGTGTTTTGATTTTGCGTTATGAAGGGGCTTTACTATACTGACCTCCCTGGGTTACTGGAAGCAGATAGGAATAATGAGCCTTGTTGTTAATGCAGAAAGATGAGAGGAAGAGAAGGGGGGTGGGGATAGTGTAAGAATGGAGGAACAGCAAAATGCATGCAGTGACTAAAGAACAAATGCACCATATTTAGCAAGGAGGTTTTGTGAAGGAATGGAGTGTGCCCTTACCTTTGAAGCTGAGATTCTGGGTTCAAGATCCACTCCAGGACTTGATGGTCATGGACAACACCACCATTGTAGGCCAGATATCACACAATGATGAAGCAGAATACAGGAGGGCAATAGGAAGCTTGGCGTCACAATGCAAAGATAACAATCTCTCTCTCAATGTCAGTAAAAATAAAGAGCTGAGCATCAACTTCAAGATGAAAGGAGGAGGACAAGCTCTCCTAAATTAATGGAGCAGAGGTAGAGAGAGTCAAGAGCATTAATTTCCTAGGAGTGATGATAACCAACAATGTGTACTGGCCCACCCATGTAGATGTGATGGCCAAGAAAGCATAACAATGCTTCTTCTGCCGCAGGAGAGTAAGGAGACTCAGATGTCCAGAAGGACCCTCACCAACTTGACAGATAGACCATAAGACTGTAAGAAACTGCAGAGACTAGTGAACACAGACCAGACTGTCGCGTGAGCCAATCTTCCATCCATTGACTCTGTCTGCACCTTTTGTTACTGTAGAAAAGCAATCCAACATCAAAGCCCACCCCGGTTACAATCGCTTCAAATCTCTCCCATTAGGCAAAAGATACAAAAGCTTAAACACACGTTTCAACAGGCTCAAAAACAGCTTCTTCCCCACTTTATTAGACTTCTGAATGGACCTCTCAAATTTCAAATCTTGCTTTTGTGCACCTCCTGTGCAGCTGTAACCTTGTATGCCTCACACTGTTCTCCCTGTGATCTGTTTGTCTTTGTATGTAATGATCTGTGTGTACTGCGCACAACACAAAACTTTCACTGTACTTAGGTACATTTGACAACAATAAATCAACTCAAATTGAAATGTCCCCAGGTAAACTGTAACATACCACTAACCACCATATTATAATGGTTAACAGAAACTCAGAGAAGTGAAATTCGCTTTTTGAAAAATCTGAAACAAAGGAAATTTTAGGAGCTGTGATTAAATGGTTGGCCAAGGATTAGATTACTTACAGTTTGGAAATAGGCCCTTCAGCCCACCAACCCTCTGAAGAGCAACCCACCCAGACCCATTCCTCTACATTTACCCCTTCACCTAACCTGCATATTTTTGGATTATGGGAGGAAACCGGAGCAAACCCACACAAAGAGAATACACAAACTCCACACAGACATTTGCCTGAGGTGGGAATTGAACGCAGGTCTCTGGTGCTGGGAGATAGCAGTGCTAACCACTGAGCCACCCAAGTTGACCAAAGACTCAGGGGTTTTAAGGGATGCTTTAACAGTCAAGCGAGGGGAAGTTTTGGGATGGAGTTCCAGAGCTGAGCTTCTGAAACTGTAACTGCCAATGAGGAGGCAAGGGCAGTGAGAGAATCCAAAAGAAGTTAGGGTCAATGGAATGCTGGGATCAGGGATAGGACTGCAGGGACAGAATTGGTTACGGAGATAGAGTCGGGCAAGACTGTGGAGAATTTGAAACTTGAGGCTTTTCCATACTGGGAGTGCAGGGTAAATAGGTGAATAGAGATTTGGTGCAAGAAAGGACATGTTGGACTGAAATTCATGGTGAGGAGGGGGTGGGGGGATAGAGGGGAAAGAGTGTGGAGGATAGAAAGTCGGCAAGGAGACAATTGAAATAGTCAACTCCTTAAAGCCATAAATAAGAGTTTCAGAAGTAAGAAGCACCAAAATAGGGCAGCGCTGCAGAGAAAGGGGAACCCTTTCTGGAAAGGCTTGGTCACATGTTTCCCATCGAGCTCCTGTAAAAAGTCAAAATGTCCTTTCCTGAACTTTGAACCACTTCCCAAAGATTCCCAGATAGCTTGCAGGGAGGGGGAGGGTATCTAATTTGGCCGGAATATTTTCCTCAGTTCCCCAACATCCCCCACACACTAATCATTCAATACTCCAATACTGTTCCACTCCCCTTCTAGTCTTTCTGTATACGTTTTGGAAAAGAGAAGAAAAAGATGGAAAATTCTAATCTCGCAACATTTTTTGGACATGAGGCAAAAATGCCGATGAGTTTCCCAAAGAACTGAGGTCAAGGGTTAAATCCTGAAGTATTGCAGATGGCAAAGCGTACTGTGCGTGTAGCAAACATCCACAACACACACTCTTTGTAAAAGTGTATTATATACAGAATGTGACACAGTTTTACACAAAGCTTTACTTGTGCTTGCCAACAGTGGATCATCCAAGATACATCTCTTGCAAAGGCCCCTACCCACCTCCACCACTCTGGGCAGAATCTTCACATAATCCAGGAACACAGCGATGAACTTCAGCAGAACAGTTACAGATGTTGATTAAATGAAGCCTCCCCCCACCCACCCCCACCCACCCCCTCCACCTTTTCTCAAGATGTTAATTCATTATTACTGTAGATTTGAGGACACTATTTGCCATCTCTTAGTTTTAGTACAGAACCGTAACATTCCTAAAAAAGAAGCATTTTTGTCTTGCGCTCATCAGAATCGAAATGCAAGAAAATCAAATTTCAGAAGGAAACAACAATTTACACAGTATGAGGAGAGGGTTCAGGTTGGGTTGGGTTGTGGTTGATATGAAACTGCTGTAAGAACTGTTGGCTTTTAATCTTAGTTAATGGTTAAATTCAAACCAAGCAAGATGAGTCCAATTGCTCAGGGTGACTTTGTGTGGATTGGTTTTCCCATTGCCATTTGGGCTATTGACAAAGGTGCCATATGTGGACATGTTCCCTTTGCCTATAAACAGGGCCCTGTGCTTGAATAAATGTAGCTTCTAGTCCAACTGATAATCTTAAATTTCCAATGTAATTCTTGTCAAAGTTAGGATTATTTAGTAAATCTTGGCTAATGGAGTAGGCAACGGCCTTGTGGTATTGTCACTGGACAACTAATCTAGAAATCCAGGTAATGTTCTAGGGACCTAGGTGGGAATCCTACCAGAGTAGATGTTGGAATTTGAATTCAATAATAATCTGGAATAAAGAGTCCAGTGATGACCATGAAGCCACTGCTGATTGCCAGGAAAAGCCGATCTGGTTCACTAATGTCCTTCAAGGGAAGGAAATTGTCATCCTTACCTGTCTGGCCTACACATGACTCCAGACCCACAGCAATGTGGTTGACTCTTAACTGCCCTCTGGGCAATTAGGGATGGGCAATAAAAGCTGACCTAGCCACTGATGCCCACATCACATGAATAAATTTAATAAAAAGCAGAATCGCATCTAATGTTGGACAGGATATTTTGAGTGTTGCAAGCATGGATTGGCAGACCATGGTAGATGCACTGCCCACTGCAGACAGCCTAAGGGATGTATTCTTTGATACAGTGTATCACTCATTAATATGTATGGCCTACATAAGCAGCAACACACTGACACTGAAACTCATATACCACATTACTTATTTGTGTAGTAAGCAGAGCGTTTTTTGGAATGACATCAATATTCTGTTAGCAGCAAAAACCATTTGTGGGTTAACAGCAAAGCAGCAGTGTGTGATAGCTAGCTTCATCTGCTGCTCAGATTTCTGTGACACTGTCTAGTTCCAGAGTAGCCTGAGGTAGACTGGGCTCTGAGCAGGGCCAATAGATGCAGGCTTAGGCCATTCAGTAAGTTTGTGCAATATAGAGAGATCAATGATAATCAGTGTAATAATTATCACATAGGATAATATTGATAAACACTATGTCAGCATTATGTTTACACAGTGAGCAGAGGCGAAGACTGTATTAATGAGGTTGGTAATTGAGTTTTTCTTGTAGCATGTGGGCCTGTCGGAATCACAATACATATTTTAAGAAAAAGGTGAAGTTTGCTATCATCACACCAAGCCATTGGGCTGTTCTCTTACAAAAGAGAGACAACTGGTGGTGATTTAACCTGAGGGTCACTGTATCTCAGGTAAGAAATGAAGTCGAGGAGGGAGGGCCTCCATAGTAACATTAGTTTGTTATGGGAATTACAAATCAGCCATCCAGCCAACTTGCCAACTGACCTCCATCTAGTACTTACATTGACCAATGAATGTAAGGTTGCATTAGATCATTGCAATTCTGTTTTTTTTTTCAAAATAATCACCCTTTCTAAATAGCTGAACTAACTGAATGACAAAAGAGGAACAGGAAACCAAATACAGAAGATATATACAAAACATTACTTTACATTCTATTTATAGTTCACTACAATAGATTTTCATGCAGAGGGTGGTGCATGTATGGAATGAGCTGCCAGAGGAAGTGGTGGAGGCTGGTAAATGAATAAGAAGGGTTCAGAGGATATGGGCCAGGTGGTGGCAAATGAGCCTAGATTAACTTAGGATATCTGGTTGGTATGGATGAGTTGGACCGAAGGGTCTGTTTCCGTGATGTACTATGACTCTATATTAAAGACAACAAATCCTGGGTTCAAAAACCAAACCCATGCTTGCCCACAGGCCCCTCATTCAAAAGCCAGAAGCTAAGTTAAAAACCTCTGTATCCTTTTTACATTCACTAGCTGTGAGAGCATTCTATATATAGGGTCAAAAATGCTATAGCCCTCCCCTTGAGGCTATCGCTGTTGTCTGAATGATATGTCACCCATGCCAGTATTGGTTTCCCAGCTTCTTGTGTTGCTCAACTTGTCAACACTGTTTAACTGATAGGCCCTGGAGAAAGAAAGCCTGCCTATATACATGCTCTGTGAAACATCAGGGCCAGGAAAAGTTGATAGTGGTCGCTCTGCAAAAGCAGATCCAGCCTATGAGTCTCTTATTCCCTCAACCGAGTGACCAAGGATTCTATGTCCCTGGGTTGGGGATAGGGCTGTAAGCGGTCCTGTTCAATGGCATGAGACCTTGGTAGTCTGGGTGGTTGGGTAAACAGACCATTTCCTCAATCTGTGGCTGCTACCTCCTGACAGACCAGTACTTGATGCATTCAAGTTGATCTGAGAGCAGGTTTTTACAATGATGTAAGAACAGTCATACTGTAAACATGTACAAAATGTCAATCAGGAATACACCAGGAGGTGCATAGGAACATGGGAAGAGGAGTAGGCCATTCAACCCTTCCAGCCTATTCCACCATTCTAGATCATGGCTGATCATCTACCTCTACTCCACATTCCTACACTATCTCCATTATCTTTGATGGTGTTAGTATCTTTGAATCAAACTTACTTAATGACCGAGGTTCCACAGCCCTCTGGGGTAGAGAATTCTGTACAGTCACTACCCTCTGAGTTGCTCTCACCTCAGTCGGAAATGATTTGCTTTTTATTCTGAGAGTATATCTACCACCACGTAACCAGGAGAAGCATCCAATCTGCAACTACTCTTTCCAACCCTTTAAGAAATTTCTAAGTTTCTAAGAGATTACCTTTCATTCTTCTAAACTCTAGAGAATACAATTCCACCTTCCCAGTGTTATGGACCAGGCCAGACCACTCAAAACTTTCTTAAGCAGGCAGCCCAGACCATAATTTATTTCAGTAAGTGTACAGTGAAAATTACCCAGAATAACTTAGCTAGGTTGACTACCTAGTTTTAAAACAGACAAAAATGTATTCACAAAATTAAGGAATGAAACACAAAGAACAGAATATAGAATACCCACAGAACTCAGCCTATCCAACTAGACTTAATGATGCTGTTCTGAAAATACACAACAGTCCCAATAAACAAACTCTTTAAACATAGAGTAAAACTGAAACAGAGGCTTACAAGTCGAAGTTAGAAGAGCAGAAGGAGAGAGAGAGTTTAGCAGCCTGTTTCCACACAGCTCACTATTGAGCTGACTGAAACAAGACTTCAGCTTTCAGGACTGAGCCGTACAGCTAGGGAGCTGGCCACACCCTCTGGACTATACCAGTTACTTCTAAAACATAAAAGATTTGGCCTGAAGGTGTATTTGTTTACATATAAACAGACAGGCCTCTCAGTAAACTCTTTCATCTCAGTACCAAACCAGTCACCTCAAAGCCTGGGGCTGTTTTACAACCTCTCTGAAAAAACCAAGGGCACAGTATCCTGGAGAAGAATGACCAGCTTTTAGAAAAAGGACCAGCTTTGTGACACCCAGAATCCCTTTCCTATTGTGTATGTTGTTCTGAGGGGCAACCTTTTCACACAGAGGGTGTTGCATACATGGAAGGAGTTGCTTCAACACCCCACATAACAAGGATGGACATTCTGCACAGCTGTGCTTTCCTGCAATGTCTTCAGTCGACTTTCAGATTACTTACTTGAAATTGGATATGAGAAAGCCTAAAGTAACATTACTTACCATTCAGATGTAATGAGCCGAGCTCCGATCTTGACTGCCTGTCTCAGGGTCCATTTCTGTCTCACGGGCACAGTGGTTAGCACTGCTGCCTCGCAGCGCCAGAGACCCGGGTTCAGTTCCCACCTCAGGCGACTCTCTGTGTAGAGTTTGCACATTCTCCCCGTGTCTGCGTGGGTTTCTTCCGGGTGCTCCGGTTTCCTCCCACAATCCAAAGATGTGCAGGTTAGGTGAATTGGTCATGCTAAATTGCCCGTAGTGTTAGGTGAAGGGGTAAATGTAGGAGAATGGGTCTGGGTGGGTTACGCTTCGGCGGGTCGGTGTGGACTTGTTGGGCCGAAGGGCTGTTTCCACACTGTAGGGAATCTAATCTAATCTAATCTAATCTTCTTGCCTGCTCATCTAGGTATTGCTGGCTGCCTGTCTCAGCACCTCCTCTTAGTGGTCTTCCTGTGATAGTCAGGAAACTCAGTTCATAGAGTAATAGAATCATACAGCACGGAAACAGACCCTTCGGTCCAACCAGTCCAGGCCAAACATAATCCCAAACTAAACTGCTCTCACCTTCCTGCTCCTGGTCCATATCCCTCCAAACCTTTCCAGTGTGATGAAAGATAATCGCTGAGTTCAATATGCACTTAATCTAACATTTATTTATGGTGTGAAGCCTTACAAGCATGCTCTTCCTAACTCAACTCCACCATAATTTCAGTGTTTCATTATATCTGTTCAAGTGAAACTCCAATTAATTACCTCACCTCCATACAATTTAACACAAGTGATTCACAATTGGACAAGTACATGAAGTTCTTAACATCAGAGAAGGCACAGCAACTGGGAATGAATTTAGCAATGTTCACGCACATATACAATTGGCAGAATTTTCCTAGTCCTTGAATGATGTGGACCCTGCCAAGAAAACTTTGGGAAGGTTGTGTGAGATGGCCACTCAGGACCTTCTGAACATTAAGAGCAAAAGGTCCCATTTTTCCAATAAAGTATTGAACGGCAAGACAGAATTCTTGCAAGTAGAGGTCATCTGGTCACTCCAGGTCACCGCTTGCTCCTCCAAATGTCCATCTTGGACACCAGGCACCAACATCCCAGGCCATGCTCCATACTGCACACATACCAACCCCTCCTCCACCTACACGTGACATTTGACAATTACCAGCCTCTCTGCATCCTCGTTGTACATCTCTTATTCACTTACAGTATGTTTATGCTCTTCAATGCTGCAGTTTGTAGTGCTGCTACCAGGATACTTTGCACCCGAGAATAGTCACTCAGCTCAGGGATCGGACCATGCTGCGTCTCAGGGGCGCCTGACCTGCTCACTCACTTGGATGCTCAGGAATGAATCCTGCCTTGCCTTATCTTACTTTGCCCTGCCTTTTGAGGCTTTGCAGCCTCAGCCAGAGCTTGAAGGCTCTCAGTACTTTTGTCTTGCCTTCAGAGCAGACATAAAGTAAGGCAGCTTGACGTGGTGTGTTCAGGCAAAAACATGGATATGTTACATTGTGCTTCATCAATCTCTCACCTACTGCACTTGCCAACAGTGCACCCAGCAAATAGATTGCAGGTTTTTATCATTCATTCATGAGGTGAGGTGTTGCTGGCTAGGCCATCATTTATTGCCCATCCCTAATTGCCTAGAGGGCAGTTACGAGTCAACCACCTTGCTGTAGGTCTGGAGTCACACATAGGCCAGACCACATCAGGATGGCGGTTTCCTTCCTTAAAGGACATTAGTGAACCAGATGGGTATTTCTGACAATGGATTTATGGTCATCATTAGACTCTAAATTCCAGATTTTCTATTGAATCCAAATTCCACCATCGTTCATAGCAAGATTCAAACCCAGGTCCCTAGAACGTTACCTGGGTGTCTGCATTTACAGACCAGTGATAATATCACTACCACTGTGCATCACCAAATGGCCATATCTCAAAGCCTAAAGAGAGTAATCCTTAATCAAGATAAAGGCTGCTGCTTTTAATCAGGGGTCCTGATGGGCAGATCCCAATCCAGGGCCTTGGACATGGTCCATTAGCCTCTTGGGGTGGACATGGTTCATAAGAGGGTCTCACTACAGTCTGGATAGTGGGCCACAATCAGTTCTGTAGATCCAGTGCAAACATAATCAGGTGAGTCTCAATAAGTCAGTCAGGGAGTTGCACACAAATCAGTCTGGGATTTAATCAGTCATCAATCAGGACTGCCCATCCAAGTTGGTCAAGGATGTGGGCAATGGTCAATCCTGGAATGAAAGTCAGCAGGGAGTTATTAGCGAATACTGTTGAGGTAGGGAAGTGGGGAAAATGAATGCTGGGAAGTAGCAACCTGGGATGCAGAGAAGTCAACAATGGTGAAGGGGGGACACTTGGCATGTAAGGGAATGATGATAGTGCAAGGGAGGATGTGGGACATTCTAGCAGGGTGGGCAATCTCAGCAATCACCACCACCTTGGCCTCAATGGGAGAGGGGGATGACTGTAAAGCACAATGATAGATATGATTAAATTTAGAGCCAGGACTCAAGGGGTAATGATGAGAACTGCAAACATAATTCCAGATTGGAGCAGGTACAGGATCAGTACTGATGGTACCTGGCCAGGAAATGTCAGAGAGGGGAATATTGATGTTTTTATTTTGTTGGGGGGGAGCTTGATTTCCAGACTGAGCCTATGACTCACTGTGCCAAGCATGACCTGGTTTGCCTTCAGTATTCAACTTAATCACCAATGGGCACTGCAACAAGAGAGTGGCTGTGATCACACCCACAGTCAGCGCATTCTACCTAAGCATGTGAGCCCCATTGTGAGTGCATCAATCATGCAATTGCAGAATACAGGGTGAAGTCATCTGTAACTATAGCATGCTGCATGTGAATTGCACGTGGTGTACAACTGTGTGGAGTGCAAATGCAGCCACAAAACAATCTTGACCATGTCGAGATGTGGGCCTGGACAGCAAGGGCTTAGGCCTCATACAGCACTTACAATCTCCCACTGTCCCTTTGCACCTTGACTGCTGATGTATTCATCAGAACAAGGTCCAATATCAAAGTTCCACATAAAGACATCATGTGGTCCTACTTGTAAGGAAGGTCAATGCCATACTATATGGGGCAGCAAGTTAAACCATCACTTGTAAGTGATGTTAATACTGACTGCTCACACTGCTAAGGACCTGTTCTTTCCTTCTGTTCTCTGAATAAGTTCATCAGCAGCCACATCCGGGCTTATTATTGCTGTTGCTATGGTGCAAAGAAGATGCAGAAAGATGGAGGAAGATCAGATGCACCAGGAAGCCTAGAAACAGACACAGCCTCCAGTAGATACTGAACAGTCTCCACATGAGGAGGTGAGAGCTGAAGGTCCCCTCAGGAAGTGCAGGGGGTCCAGACTCTATTCTCCTCGCTGCCATTCCCTCCAGATGGGTGGGAGGTAATGAGAGACTCTGTCACAGAACTATGCCTTCTGCTGGGGTGGGTCTCCTGACCCGAAAGAATGGGTGAGCATCCTGTCCCAGTGGACATCAAGATTACAACAGCTCTGAAGTTTTATGCAATTGGGTGCTTCCAAGGAACCAATTGGGACCTGTGTGGAATATCTCAATCCTCAACTCAATCAAAGCTGTTGCTGATGCAATTTTTGTCAGATCACACACTGCTTCACCTCGTTTCCCTGTGATGAGATCAGTGCTGCAGCCTGGGCAGTGGGTTTTGTCTGTATAACCGGACTCCCCCAGGGTGCAATAGACTGGATACATGCTATGCTAAGTGTACCATCATAATGCAGCTGAGTTCATCAATCAAATCTTGTTCTGTTTCATCAATGTACATGCCATCTGTTATCATTGGTACTACATCCTAGAAGATTGGCCAGGAATTGGTCATTATTTCTATTTTCTCAAGAACTCTAATGTTCCTGTTTCATTTCAAGTGCAGAATGTCTTACAAAGGTGGTTACTAGGGGACAAGGGTTAGCTTTTGGAACCATGGCTGATGACTCCACTACACAATCCCCAATTGGTGCAGAATTTGATACAATGCAGTCCATGCTTCAACCAGGACTATGGTAGAAGACGAGGATCCAGTTTTGGATCAGTCTGGTGTTGGGTATGGCCCCACTCTAAACAGAGTGTTCTGCATAATGCATGGGTGGCACAGTGGGTCAGTGGTTAGCTGCCTCATAGTGCCAGGGACCTGGGCTCATTTCCAACCTCAGGCAACTGTCAGTGTGGAGTTTGAAAATTCTCCCAATCTGTGTGGTTCCCTCTGGGTGCTCTGGTTTTCTCCCATAGTCCAAAGACGTGCAGGTTTCGTGGATTGGCCATGGGAAATTGCCTATAGTGTCCAGGGATGTGCAGGCTATGTGTATTAGCAATGGGCAATGCAGGGTTACAGGATCGGGATGGGGGTGGGGGTGGGATGTTCTTCAGAAGATAGGTGTGGACCCAATGGGATGAATGGCCTACTTCCACACTGTAAGGATTCTATGAACTCTAGCATGCTGCACACTGCACAACATGGGCAGGCAAGGAGGAGATGTGATGGAGTCTGAAGAGCTGAGGAGGAAGATGAGAATATTGATCAGGACGAACATCACCTTTAGCAGGATTGCTACCTCAGGCACAATAATCTAGTTAGGACTGAATTGACACTCAGTCTCAGTAGGTGAATGCAAGCGATTCGTTTCAGTTCCAAGAGTCAAATGCAGTTTCTATTTCCTTGATTTCCATCAGCTTTTGCTGTTGCTGTATAAAAGTCTTGCTGTTGAACCATTTGAAGGCTTCCCCACATGTGATAGTCTTATGTTGAATAATTTGGGCTACACTGTATTAGGGAAAGCATGGCACCAACTTTGACAGGGTTTTTAAGATGGAATGGGGCAGTGGGTGGGTATGCTGCATGGCTTGGATCCTAAACAGTGATGGATATGAGTGTGTGCATTTTGTATGTGCATTGAAGAGTGAGCCATGCCACTGACATGCCCTGAGGAGTGTTGGTTTGTGTTTGTCCTCCCACTACGAGTTAGGTGAAGGGCAACTCTGGACTGCCAGTACTTGACTGGGCACATGACTGAGCATCAAACATGGTGCCAATGAAATGTTCCCCAAGGGCAAGTATTTCCACATGTTGTAAGCGGGAAAATAGGACAGATGGAGGACTATAGGGGTAGGGTGCATAGGAAATGAAGTGGGTTTGAGTCACTAGCGTGAGAAAACTGGCTAGGCCTCATAGAGAGAGAGAAACATTCCATGAAACTTACCAAAAATAAAACAGTCAATTTTGGGTAAGAGTCAGCCCTATGATAGTGCCCCATTTTAACCACACGGAATTGTAACTCAAAGCATCAGTAAGTTACTGAACCCTTACCAATCATTTCAGCTATGTAAGCAAAAAATAAATCATCACAAAATCACACCAAATATAAGCAATGCATTCTTTGATACACTGAAGCAAACAAAGTCAGCACACAGTCTTAAACAAGCCATTTTTATTTGAAAGATATATGAGAACAATTTCATATATCAATTAAATGTTGATATGGCCATTTATACTCACAGTCTTAATGTCATTTCTTTCATTAAACACTTTCACATCTGGGTCTACTGAAATACTGCAATCTGTATGTCAACACAAAGAGATATTTAGCTCTGTATATACTTAGCAACTCAAATAAAATACTGTCTGTGGAATCGATGTAAATACTTATTGCGTGTTATGAAAAAGCCAAACTCTATACAGCTTGCAGAACATTTTCAACATGTGGTATGACTCTTGACCTCTCCTTCATGTTGTCAAAGCCACATGTTCAATGTCAGCCCAAAGGACAGAATGAGGAACACTGAAGAAATGTGGACATACACACATACATACACATGGATACATCCATACAGACGCACACTGTCAGAGAGTAGCCAGTGTGTAGTAACACCAGTGTGACATGAGGCATATGGTTGAATATTGGTCCCCTTGGAAGACATTAGAATTGAGGGGAGGGGGGGGGTGAATGGATGAAAAGGCAAAAGAACATTTTGTACATTGAAACATTTAAGGACAATTCTAAGAGAAATGAGGTAGTCAGGGTATGAATGGAAATCCTTCTTTCTGCAGGCACTTTATAGATTTTTGCAAATAAAGCAAAATATTTTTACCTTTTAGCCCCTTGACATGTGGTTGCTCATTCTGCATGAGTCAATGCTTGAACAAGAGCTTGATTTCTCAACTGTAATCCAGTAGAGATCCAGGTCAGACCACTGAAAGATTCTCAAACACTCGAGGGAGGAGAAAAATCTGCACAGCTGTAAATTCCACAAGAATGACCTCAGTGCTCACCTTTACTTGAATCGGGTGCCTGATGCAAGGTTTGGTGTTAACTTTTTTAGTGAGGATTATGCTCTTAATCTTTTTTGAAAACTCTAGTGCCAAGATACACAATACACAGAACATTCAATAACATCACCACAATTGGAAGGCTTCTGACATATCAAAGCTTGAAACACTAACACAGCCGCAAACTTAGAGAGATGCTCACCGCCAAGCTTCCAGGTCCTGTCATCAACTTGTCCAATTTTTACAAGAGCGTTTTGCTGCCTAAGATATCTGGAACAATGGGACTTGTATCAAACACCCTGTTGCTTTCTGGATTTATGGGTTCAAAGCCGCTGTTGCTATGGACAAAATGGTTTTGAGCAGAACATTCCAGATGGTTGGAGTTTTTTTTAAAACTGAAATCACTGCAAATGCTGTAAATTAGAAACAAAAACAGAAATTGCTGGAAAAGCTCAGCACGTCTAGTTGCATCTGTGGAGAGAAATCAGAGTTAACATTTCAGGTCAAGTGACCCTTCCTCAAAACTGAAATATTTTATTTGCTTTGCCATTGGTTAATTTTGTGTTTGACACGGTGACCAATGCAACACCTTCCATTTATACTATATTCATCCTTCACAGAATATCATTAGATGGATTTCTTTCAAATAACACCAAATAGGTTAGAGGAAGGTGATTACGTTATGGTATTATCACTGGACTATTAATCTAGAGACCTTGGAAATGTTCTGGGGACCTGGGTTCAAACCCCACCATGGCAGATGGTGAGAATTGAATTCAATAAAAAAAAACCTGGCATTAAGACTTCAATGATGACCATAAATCAATTGTCAAGAAAACACCATCTGGCCCACTAATGCCATTTAGAGAAGGAAATTACCTGGTCTATCATGGGATTCTTGACTCTTAACTGTTCTCTGAGCAATTAGGGATGGGCAATAAATGCTGGCCTAGACAGTGACTTCCACATCCCAATGATGAATTTTTAAAAATTAAATATTGTGCTGAAAGGTCAGAGTAGATTTAGACAATAGACAATAGGTGCAGGAGTAGGCCATTCCGCCCTTCGAGCCTGCACCACCATTCAATATGATCATGGCTGATCATCCTAATCAGTAACCTGTTCCTGATTTATCTCCATAACCCTTGATTCCACTATCCTTGAGAGCTCTATCCAACTCTTTCTTAAATGAATCCAGAGACTGGGCCTCCACTGCCCTCTGGGGCAGAGCATTCCACACAGCCACCACTCTCTGGGTGATTTAGATATGGTATGGTGAATGTAGCAATGCTTGGGAGGAAACAATGACAGTGACTTGAAACATCTGATGAACACGAAAAATGCTATGCCACTTTTAGAATACTGTGTACAATTCAGGTCCACCCTTCGAGAGGAAGGATGTCATTAATCTTGAAAGGGTGCAGAAAAGATTTACAAGGATGTTGCCAGGTTTGGCAGGTTTGAGCTATAGGGAGAGGCTGAATAGGTGGGGGCTCTTTTCCCTGGAGTGTTGGAGGCTGAGGGGTGACCTTATAGAGGTTCATAAAGTCATGAGTGGCATGGTTAAGGTAAATAGCTAACATCTTTTTCCGCGAGTGGGGGAATCCAAAATTAGAGGGTGTGGGCTTAAGGTGAGAGGGGAAAGCTTTAAGAAGATCCTGAGGGATAACTTTTATCATGTACACAGTGGTGCATGTATGGAATGAGCTGCCAGAGGAAGTGGTGGATGCTAGTAAATTTAAAACATTTAAAAGTTATCTGGATGGCTATATGAATGAGTAGAGTTTAGAGGGATATGGGCCAAATGCTGGCAAATGGAACTGGTCAAATTGGGATGTCTGGTCAGCGCTGACAAGTTGGACCAAAGGGTCTGTTTCCGTCTTGTATGACTCTATACATGCATGAGAATCTGTTTGTTTAAATCTATTATTCTCAATACTCTCACTACTGGAAATTTTACTTGCCTCATATCTGTCTTAGGATAGTAATTGATTGCTATGCTTGGTCAAATTCTCCATTATCAACATAACCATTTGCCATTAACAGCAATCTCGGTTTGTTCAATATATAGCATCAGTTGTATGACACTATGATCTTTTGCTATAAATCCTGTGTCCTATGATCCTGCTCCACTAATTACCTGATGAAGGAGCAGCACTCTGAAAGCTTGTACTTCCAAATAAACCTGTTGGACTTTAACGTGGTGTTGTGTGATTTTAACTTTGTCCATCCAAGTCCAATATCAGCACCTCCACATCAAAATAACTGTGAAGCCAGGAAAAGGGGTGTGTAGTAAATGGTGCAGTGCCTGAACCACCTTCCTCCATCTACAAACTTGACCTTATCCAAAACCCTGCCATCCAAAGCCAACTCAGACTAGGTCCAATCCTTGTGCTCATTGACCTGTACTGACTCTCTGTCAGGTTTTGACGTGATGTTGAAAAGCTCATCCTTGATCTCAAATCTCACCTTAGTCTTACCCTTTCCTGTCCTTCTAACCTCGTCTAGCCTCAGGTGGGAAATAAAAGTTGGCCGAGCTAGCTGCCTCCCACAAACGGAATAATAAAGAAAATAATCCACAAAGCTCTGGAAATGGTTGGGTGGTATGAGTTCTATATTCATATTGTTAGCTCTGTTTCTCTATCCACACCTTACTGAGCCTCTCCAGCACTCTCTGTTTTTCTTATAGATTTTCAGCATTGCAGTTCTATTTTTTGTGGGGTTTTTTTGTTCCTTTCAGGTCACCCTTGTCCTTGGGTTACAGCTAGAACATATAGAACATAGAGCAGTATAGCAAAGGAATAGGCCCTTCAGCCCATCATGTCTGTGTCAACCATGATACCATCATAAGCTAATCCTATCTGCCTGCACATGGCCCTGTATTCTCTGCCTGTTCATGTGTCTATCGAAATGCTTCTGAAACTTTGTTATCATATCTGCTTCTTCACCTCCCCTGGCAATATGCCCCATTCTCTGTGTAAAAAACCTGCCTTGCACATCTCCTTTAAACTTTACCCCTCTCACCTTAAACCAATGCACCATAGTAATTGACAATATCACCCTGGGAAAAAGATTCCAACTATCCACACTATCCGTGCCTCTCATAATTTTACATGTTCCGATCAAGTTGTCCCTCAGCCTCCAACTCTCTAGCTGAAACAACCCAAGTTTGTCCAACCCCTGCTTACTGCTAATACACTCCAATTCAGGCAACATTCTGGTAAACCTCTTTTGCACCCTCTCCAAAGCCTCCACATCCTTCCTATAGTGTGGTGATCAGAACTGCCCACAATGAAGCCACAAACAAATTGCAGGTTTGAGGTTGTGGGCATTAATGACACTGCAAAAACCCAGCAGGACATTCCAGGGATTATTTGACTGATCACTGAAGATCTCCTTTGTTCCAATACCTTTTTTTTTAGTGTCCACTAGATGGCAATGTTGACAGGATGTCAGTGTCTGAGCAGACTTGGCTGACCCTGCAATGGGCAGAAGGGAAGAAAAGGGTGGAGACCAGAAAATGTTGTTTCTTGTTAACTGTATTTCCAGTGAATCCATGTTGAGTTGGCAATGATATAAATGCCACATCATTGATTCTGATGTAAATTCAGCAAGGACTGGAAGACCTGCATTTAAATGGCACCTTTTGCCAACTTGGGGCACTCCAAAGCAGTCTACAGTCAAAAAAAGTTTTAGAAGAGTAGTAACCCTTGTATTGTAGTGAAGTTAGCAGCCAATCTGTGCTCAGAAAGTTCCTACAAACAAGAATGCGGTAATGAACCAATGGAGTGTCACAGTTGTATCGATCGAGATCAACAAAACATTTTCTTAAAATCTGTTGAATTATCAATTGTCCTTCCTCCAAGCCTTGGCTATATCCAAATGTTTCCTGAATTGTAGCAGATTCAAAATTACTTTTAGGATGTTGCTTCAAAATAAGCCAGAAGTGACAGCATTCCATGAGAGAATAGGATTCTGGCCAAACATTGTCTCCAGTGATTCTCACAAGCTCCACCTCAGTTTCTCTGGAAATGATGAACTGAATCAGAAACAGCTACAACACCCATTACTGCACACCCCCTGCCATCCCCAACCTCTCCAGCAACCAATGGCCAGGATAAACTATCTAAACTCACACATGATGTGGAGGTGCAGGTGTTGGGGTGGACAAAGTCAAAAATCACACAACACCAGGTTATAGTCCAACAGGTTTATTTGGAACTACAAGCTTTCGGAGTGCTGCTCCTTCATCAGTTAGCGAGTGGAGCAGGTACGTAGGACACAGAATTTATAAGCAAAAGATCAAAGTGTCATACAAGTGATGTAATGTATTATACAAACTAGATGGCTGTTAATGACAAATGGTTATTGGCTGAAGTACCGTGGGATTGTGGGAGCCTAGGTGAGTCACTACCTCCAGAAGAAAATTGAAACAAACAATAAATGAACAGCCAATGTTCCAAGGAGGTTTATCTTTAATCGTGCATATTCTGATCCTTATGTAATCGTTAAGAAGAAAATGCACATGATACTGACATTGTAAACTGCAGTCACCAGCGGAATACTGAGTCTACAAAAAATAGTTATTCATTGACTCTTCTATGGTTACTTTGTGAAGTTCTTAAAAAATGATGTTGACATTGATTAAATTATGGAATCAAAGTTTATTAATGGTTTGTATGAAGAATGTCCCCAAAAATGACAGATGCATCAGTTACTTTTTTGATATTAAAATAAAACAAATTATGTCAGAGTTTACTTTGATTGGTGGCCAAAGTTACTCACATCATGTTTAGCCTGTTGCTTAGAAACCCAAATGTTTGCTCATTCCATCCTCAAAGGGATTCATTTTAAGAATCTTAGCATCCCTACAGTGTGGAAACAGGGCCTTCAGCCCAACAAATCCACCTCGACCCTCTGAAGAGCATCCCACCCACACCTAATCCCCATTACTCTGCATTTACCCCTGATTAACCTACTCATCCCAGATCCAATCCTCCGATTCAGATCCGCCCTCTTGACCTGACCGAGCTGTCCATCTTCCTTCCCACGTATCTGCTCCACACTTCCCAACAACCTAACACTATCACCTCCTATCTTCATCCACTTATTGCCCACCTTTCCCCTAGCCCCACACCCCTTTTTCCCTATTTATGTCTCTGCTCTCCTCCCCCTCCCCAGTCCTGAAGAAACGTCCTGCCTGAAATGTCGACTCTCTTGCTCCTTGGATGCTGCCTGACCTGCTGTGCCTTTTCCAGTGCCACACTTTACCTACAAGGATAAGAACCTTGCCCTCCATGACAACCCACCAATAGGGTGAATTAGAGCCTAGCAGGGTTGCTGTGGGATGCGCTTGCAGTGTGTTATTGGATTTGGAGCAGGGGAAGGAAGGGACAGCTATTGGGATCAGAAACAAAAAGAGAAGTTGCTGGAAAAGCTCAGCGGGTCTGACAGCACTTGTGCAGAGTAATCAAAGTTAACATTTCAGGTCTGATGACGCTTCCTCAAAGCTGATAATAGCTAAAGAAATGTCAGTTTATATGCAAAAGACAGGGTGGGGGAGTAAATGATAGATAGGGATAGAGCTCAAAGAAAGAGGAGAACAGTTGGACAAATAGAAAAATTGATAACAGTACGGCTGGGAGGGTGAAAAGCTGTTAATGGAGACTGTTAGTGGCTAATAGGTATGTGAATGGCAGATTATATGCTTACAAGGCCTGGTATATGTGGAAGGGGGCTAGGACATGGAAGAGTGGCCCTAAAGTTATTGAACTCAATATTGAGTCTGTGGAGCTGCAGGGTTCCCAAGCAGAAAATTAGGTGTTGTTCTACCAGCTTGCACTGAGCTTCATTGGAGTACCGTAGCAAGCCCTGAGACAGAGGTGTTGGCCAGGGAATAGGCTGGTGTTTTGAAGTGGCAGGCAACTGGAAGCTCAGGGTTTTTTTGCGAGCAGAGTGTAGATATTCTGTGAAGCAGTCACCCTGTCTATGCTTCCTTTCTCCAATGTAGAGGAGACCATATTGTGAGTGGCGAATGCAGCGGACTAGATTGTGGGAAATGCAGTAAAGTACTGCTTCACCTGGAAGGTATGTTTGGGCCCTTGGATTGTGACAAGGGAGGAGGTAAATGGGCAAATGTTACACCTTCAGCTGTTGCAGGGGAAAGTGTCATGGGGCTGTGGGGGTGTGTTGCAGTGAAGGAAGAATGGACCTGGGGGGAGCATTCCCTACGGAAGGCAGACAGGGGAGAGGAATATGTATCTGGTGGTGGCATCTCGCTGGGGGTGGCGGAAATTATGGCTGATGATCTTCTGGACGTGGATGCTGGTGGGCTGATAGGTAAGGACAAGGGGAACCGTTTTGCTGTTGCAGGAGAGAAGAGAGAGGGTGAGGGCAGAACTGTGGGAGATGGGTCAGATCCGGTTGATGGACCTGTCAACAATGGTTCTGGGGAATCCTCGGTTGAGGAAGAAGATGGATATTTCAAAAGCTCCCTTATCGAAGTTGGCCTCATCAAAACATATGTGACAGAGACTGAGGAACTGTTGTTGGGATGCTGACTTCCACCCATTCGCAGTTTATCAGGAAGTGGCATATCCACTTTTACCAAGTATTAACATAGAAACTGGACATTCCAGCACACTGACCCCTTGTGTTGTCAGGAAGTCCTTCACACAGCACTAACATGTCCTTTCGTATCATTTATCAAACTGAGATTTTGCACGACATTCCCAACAGCAAGATTGTAAGTTAGCTTCCTGCCTTTTTTTCTCCTGCTTCTACTGAAGGCACTGCTTTATGCTAAATCCTGTTCCATATACAATTCATGTTTTAATTCCAGATGCTATTCAATTGTGCTATACAAAAGAGTTAGTGGTTACTCAGTTAGCCACTCTCTTGCTTCTCACTTTAGAAACTGGAGCCACAATCTTGACCAACCCCCACCCCACCCCACCCCCACCGTGTAGTATTAAAGGAGTGCTGAAGGTGCCTGCTTTTGGATGAAACAATTAAACTTGAGACCCTAGGAGGAAGCAAAAACCTATCTCCTGACACTATTAATTGAGCAGAACAGTTCTCCTCGTGTCTTATCCATCAACTACTGATAATAAAAACAAATTGTCTGATCATTATCATATTTATGTTTGTGGAAGCTTGCTGTGTGTATACTGGTTGCTGCATTTCCTGCATTAATAGTGACTGCACTTCAAATGGGGAATGGGTCTGGGTAGGATGCTCTTTGGAGGGTCGATGTGGACTTGTTGGGCCAAATGGCCTGTTTCCACACTGTAGAGTTTCTATGATTCTATGATATAAAGTTAGGAGTTCCTCAGGATAGATGATTTCAAGATCAACCTGGTCAGAATTGCTATTACACCCCTCTGGAGTAGGTGAGACTTGAACCCAAGTCACCTGGCTCAGAGGTAGAGATACTGCAACACATGGGCTCTGACGTCTTAGGGAAGAGTCTTTGGTCTAATCACCTTCAGGCTTCGATGACATTCCCTCCATCATAAGGTCAAAAGTGAGAAGGTTCATAGATGATTGCACAACCCTCAGCACCATTCACAATTCTTCCAATACTGAAGCACCCAATGCCTATATGCAGCAAGGCCTGGACAATATCCATGCTTGGGCTGACAAGTGACAAGCAACAATTGCACATACAAATCCCAGGCAATGATTATCTCAACAAGGTAAAATCTAACCATCACCCCTTGATATTCAAATGGTATCAGCATTGCAGAATCTCCCACTATCAACATCTTGGGGGTTATCATTGACCAGAGGCTCAATCAGACTATTCATAAAAGTACTTAACTTCAAGAGCAGGTCAGAGGCTAGGAATACTGTCGCATGTAATTCACCTCCTAACTCCCAAAGCCTGTTCATCTTCTACAAGGCACAGGGGTGTGATAGAATATGTTCCCCTTACCTGGATAAGTGCAGTTCCAACAACACTCAAGGAGCCTGTCACCATACAGGACAACGCAGCTTGCTTGATTGGCACCAAGTGGAATGGCGGCACAGGCATATATGATGATGATCTGGCTCAGGACGGATGGACTCTCTTTAAGCTATATCTTTTTCTTGACAAAGCAATTATTCATTCATTCAAAAATCATTCATTCATTCATATCCATTAACATTCACTCTCTCCAGCACCAATGCTCAGTTGCAACAATGTATACCAGCTACAAGATGGACTACAACAACTCACTGAGGCCCCTAAAACAGCACCTTCCAAACTCTGTCCAGAAGAAGGGGAGCAAATGCATAGAAATACCACCCCATGCAAATTTCCCTCAAGCCACTCACTATCCTGACTTGGAAATATATCACTGCTCCTTCACTATCACTGGGTCAAAATCCTGGAACTCTCTCCTTAATGGCATTGTGGGTGTCCTTAAACCAAATGGACTGCAGTGATTCAGGAAGGCAGCACACCACCACCTTTTCAAGGGCAACTGGACAGAGCAATAAAAAAAGTGGCTCAGCCATCAACGGTCATATCCTAGGAGTGAATACATTTTTTAAAATACTTTAGGTTGACCATGTTATTGTGTAATAAAAATGTAAATACAAGTCACTTCTTCTTTATTACTGCTGTACCTGATCCCATATCTATTATTTTCTTATGCAAAAGTGCTGAAGAAGTCAGGCCAATGCCTACTGGAGTTCAGAACAATGAGATTTAGTTTTATTGAGACATGTAAGATCCGGGAAGAGTTTGGATAGGTTGGATACTGAGCAGATGTTTCCTCTGGTGGGAGTCTAGTACAAGGGCATACGGTTTATAAATATAAGGGCTCCCTTTTTATACAGAGATTAAAAAAAGATTCTTCTCTCAGATGGCCATTAGTCGTTGGAATTTTCACCCCCAGAGTGTGGTGGAAGCTGGGTCACTGAATTTATTCAGACTGAGTTAGATTTTTTGACAGACAAGGCAGCAGGCAGGAGAATGGAGTCAAAACGGTTGACTTGTTGCAGAGATTCCAAATCAGGAAAGCAAGTGTACTGTTAAGACATTATATGACATAACATGTGAGGTTCCGGTATAAAGATCCTCACTTTTGGTCACTCCCCACTCAATGCAATGTCAGTGTAGTGTGTTGTCCGTCACTCCTTTATCCTGGATGTAGATTTGCTTGCTGAGCTGGAAGGCTCATTTCCAGATGTTTCGTCACGCTACGATTCCTGCTTTCTATTTATATGTTTGGGTTTCTTTGGGTTGGTGATGTCATTTGCTGTGGTGATGTCATTTCCTGTTCTTTTTCTCAGGGGGTGGTAGATAGTGTCTAACTCAATTTGTTTGTTGATAGAGTTCTAGTTGGAATGCCATGCATCTAGGAATTCTCATGTATGTCTCGTCTATGACATCACCAACCCAAAGAAACCCAAACATGTAAATAGAAAACAGGAATCATCAACAGTGCTTTGCCCGGAGGCCCACTGAAGACATTACCTAGTAGAGTGAAGAAACATCTGGAAATGAACATTCCAGATCAGTGAGCAAACCTACATCCAGAGCCTCAACCTGAGCTACAAATCTTCTCAAAACTCACTAAGTCATTTATGCATATGTAATATAACAGTAATAGTCAGTAAACAGAGAACCCAAATTATATGAAAGTCAGAGATATCATAACAATGTAAATAGATAGTGTTGTTACTAAACTTTAAGGCATCTGCCTCAACAAGAACCCAGTCTTTGGGGTATATGTTATGTGAGCTAACATATAAGGAAACACTCATCATATCATATTGGCAGTGGTTGTTGACTTATGAAATGATGTCAGAGACCACAATCAGATCAACCATGATCTTATCAAATGGTGGAGCAGGCTCAAAGGCTGAAATGGTCTATTCCTAAGTCCTAATTTCCTGTTTTCTGGCATCTACATGTATAGTCCGCAATGGAAACGAATGCACCTTGATCAACAGAAGAACCCTGCTTCGTCTTTTTCTTTGTTTCCAACCCTTTGATACCTTGAATCTGGATTTCAATGTGGATCTCGATTGGACAATTACAAACAAAACCTTGGAATTTAAAATAACACCCGTCCTTTCTATGGGACACATCCAATGACCAATTTAAGTGTCAGCATTGTTGCAATCATTCACCACGTCACTGGGCATGTTCCGATTCCTTTGTTTTGTAACAACTGGTATTAGATTGATGATCCCCAATCCCAGCAGAACTGTAGATGGTGGGCTTATCCTCTGAAGTTATGCATATCTTGAAGAGAAGCCCTAAAAGGGACTGTACTGGGGCATTCTAGATTAGTAATATTATCAACAAGTAGAACCCGAAAATATCAATGATTGTGGCTACAAATATGTCATTGAGACAACACATGAGGGTCAGTTTGGACTCAGTGGGCTGAATGGCCTGCTTCCACACTGCAGGGATTCTATGATTCCATGGATTCAAGAACACAGAATGGTCAGAACAGGTGAGAAAAATCACACTGAATCATTTTACACAGAGAATGTTAAACAATTGGATTGGATTGCTTGAAGAATGGGGTGGTTGTCACAGATAACATCAATAAATTTAAGGAACAGATGGACAGGAATTTGATGAGAATCAATGAGGGATGTGGAAAGTAATTTGAGGAGCTGCAGCAAATGACCATAATAATCTACTTTAGTTCTGTACATTCCTCTGAATGACCCTGATTATACATACAATAGTACAGGCTCACAGTAAGATTCATGTTGGGTTTATACAGCCACAGGATGTTTCTCAAGTCAATGGGTTTCCATGTATCTTCTTGTGGTTCCTAATACAGATGTGTGGTTTCCTGAAAAGACACGTCCTCTGTGACACTGCCTACTCTCTGGTGCTCAGTGTTTCCATGAGAGTATAATATTTTGTGAACTGCCAAGTTTCTCTCTGCTCCTGTTATTGTAGTATGGCTTCAAGGACACTGGACATCCTTTGAGGAACTAACCCAGGCAAACATTATTCACATATGAATCATGACAGTGAACCATAGCTACAAAACCATGCTTACACCCATTGTGTCTTGTTCTCGTCTGATACCCACTCATGCTATCAGATACAATCATGCACATGCTCATACACGTATAGATTTTCTCATTGACCAGCAGTCAGGAACCCTTGCAGCAACCATTCCTCAAATGTCAAGCCCTTCACCCCCGGGATTTTTCTTACACACCTCCTCTGGACCCACTTCTGGGTCAGCACATCCTTCCTTACATAAGGGTCCCACAACTGCTCACAATATTCCAAATGTGGTCTGACCAAGCCTTCTACACCCTCAGCTGTATACCTCTGCACTTGTATTTTGGTCCCCTCAAAATGAATGCTAACATTGCATTTGCCATCTTAACTGCCAACCGAGCCTGCATATTAACCTTAAGAGAAACCTGATCTACGATTCCTAAGTCCCTTTGTGCTTTGGGTGGCACAGTGGTTAGCACTGATGCATCACAGTGCCAGAGACTCAGGTTTGATTCCAGCCTCAGTTGAGTTTCTATAAGGATTTTGCATGTTCTCCCTGTGTCTGCATGGGTTTTCTCTGAGTGGTCTAGTTTACTCTCACAGTCCAAATGTGCGCAGGTTAGATGGACCCGCCATGCTAAATTGTCCCATAATATCCTGAGATATGCAGACTAGGTGGACTAGCCATGGGAAATGCAAGATTATGGGGATAGGGTGGGGAGGGGATATAGGTGGGATGCTCTTCAGAGGATTAGTGCAGAATCGATGGGCTGAATGGCCTCTATCTGCACCTCAGCGATTTTTTTGATTCTCCAGATTTCCGAAGACTTTCACCATTTAGAAAAATAGTCTCCGCCTCTATTCTTCCCATCCAAGTGAATAATCTCACACTTCATAAATTCAGGGTCGTGTTACAATAGAAATGTCAGTTCACATTGGAAATCGCCAGCACTTAAATGAATAGACCAGAAAGATAATTAGCAAATGCCACTACAGATTCCATCATGGAAATAACGCCTGGAAAAGGGATACGGGCAATGCATTAGGCTTCCTGTTTAGAATGACAGCATGACACCTTGCCCACTCTCACGCGAATAAACAATACAAATGGACTTTGGGGAGATACCTTGACCTGGAGATCTGCATTCAGACTCCCACATATATGATCTATATCCCTGCCTTGCATGCCTGGGTTTCGTTAGCTCCCGGAAACAGATTCTTCCTTTTTATAAACAGCGCAGGCGGTCAGTGACCAACAGGGCCTACAGTTTATGGCCAGTTTCTCATCTATTCATCAATCTCTGACACTTTATCCTGCCTGCCTCACATTCTGTACGGCGTATCCTTGCCTGAGACAATGTCAAGCCCAAAACAAATGGCCTGTTTCTTTTTTGGTTCGGACTTGAGTTCCAGAATGCCACTGGAAAAAAAATGTCGATTGATCAAAGCGAGCAATAAGGCAACGAAACTGATTCACAGTCAGGTAGTTCGTTAAAACTGTGATTCTCGTAAAAAGCACATATTTTGTTCCTTAATTCCAATTCTCTCTATTTGCTTAATGAAAAATTAGCCTCGAATAAAATGGCTGTCATTTTGTTTTAGTTACTCGTCAGCTATTTCTACACTAGCCTCCCTGACGGATACATATAAAATATCCTTAAAAACTGATATTTGATTTCTCGCTTCTCTCTCACTTGCCGGTGCTATTGTCTTGGAGAAAACAAAAGTTTCACTTCTCAACGACAACGAATTGCCTTGCTTCGCCCCTCTGTTAAGTCGTTCTGAATCTGATGTTAAAGTTTCGGGAGCAGTGAGAGTTTCACGGCGAACGACCTTACAAGATGTAGCCAAATAGGAGTGAGTTAATTTTGTGATATTTTCGACCTGCCCTCAGTCCCCTAGAATGGAAAGCCAGTCCTTCCTGATCCCTCGACAGTTTATGCAACATCCAAGTGGCTCCCACCAGGCACTAGTGTAACAGACCGGTATGATATTACTGCACCTTGGAGGGAGAGACGGGTTAACTGTCTTTTGACCCATACAGTACCACCCAGTGAGAATAGTTCTCACGCGGTTAATGTATTTCTCGAACATGTCACTGGGTTTCTGGAAACCATCATGCCAGGAGCTTGGTCTGTTTTGCTAAAACGCTGCTGACTGCTTCCTAGCCAAACCTAAACTGCCCAGACCTTTTAACTATTTCAAGGCATTTTTTAAAAAAAATCACGTCATGAGGGTGACTGTTGGGGCCCATGTCTGTTGCCTGTCCTTAATTAGGATTTCTTATTAATACTTCATCAGTTCATGCGATATGGAAACACTCATAACCTGGGGCAGCACGGTTAGCACTGCTGCCTCACAGCACCAGAGTCCCAGATTCGATTCCAGCCTCGGGTGACTGTCTGTGTGGAGTTTGCACATTCTCCCAGTGCTGAGTGGGTTTCCTCCCACAGTCCAAAGATGTACAAGGCCAGGTGAATTGGCCATGCTAAATTACCCATAGTGTTAGGTGCATTAGTCAGAATGAAATGGGTCTGGGTGGGTTACTCTTCGGAGGGTCAGTGTGGATTTATTGGGCTGAAGGTCTGTTTCCACACTGTAGGGAATCTAATCTAGGGAAGTTCCAGGAATTTCACCCAAGGACTGGAAGGTGCAGTGGTTTTTGAGGTGTAAGCATCACCAACAAGGTCTACTGCCCATCCCCAATTGCTGTTGAATTAAGTGCCATTTAAGAGGACATATAAAAGTTAACCACCTTACTTTAGGTCTGGAATCAGATGTAGGTCAACAGATTGTCTTCCCTGAATGAAACCTTTTGTTTAGAAAGGCAAAATGCCTCCAGGGTTCGTGGTCAATTTGACCTAAAGATTCTGAGCTAATTCACCAATGATATCACAATAAATTGGAAAGTTTGTTGTCAAGGAGGGAATAGGGATTTTGGAAATTGGTACTCAAAGGTTAAGTAAATGGGCAAGAATATAATGTAGGAAAATGTCAACCTGAACTTGGCAGGAAGAATGGAAATGCAGCATATTATTTAAATGGGTGGAAACTGCAGAATTCTGAAAACATTGGGATCTGGGTTTCCATATGCATGAATCCCAAAAAGTTAGTGCAGCAGGTTATCTGGAAGCAAAATGGAACATTGTAATTATTCCAAGAGGAATGGAATCTTAAAGCTGGGGAGGCTTTGCTACACTGATACAGTGCCTTGGTGAGAGCACACAAAAAGGGACAGAATTTCATTAGAAACAATTCAGTGAAGACTTACTTAACTCATTCCTGGGATGAGTTATGGTTGGACACACTGAGATTATACTCAAGGTATTTAGAAGAATTAGGGGTGCTCTTATAAAAATATATATAAAATCCTGAGATGACTTCATAGGCTGGATATGGACAAGACATTTATCCATTTGGGAGTGGCTGAATGGTCTATTCATACTAGAGGATGCAGTTTAAGAAGAGGTTTATTTAAGATGAGGATGTGGAGATTTTTTTCCTCTTGGAACATTAGTCTGTGGAATTATCTTACCCAAAAATTAATCAAAGCTTTTCATTGAATTTATTCAAGTACGAGTTAAATAGATTTTAATGATGTTATGACCAAGGTAAGAGAAGTGTACTCACTTTTCCTACTCTGTGGTTAACATCAATTTAATTGTTTTCTCTAGTTCTCAGTATGGCCAATCATATGATTTTTCTACAGTGCATTTAAAATGACAAGATCCATCAGCCAGATGTCTTTAATAAAAACATAATTATTGATTTATTATAAATGAAGCTTATTTGATGCCAATTTAAAACTGATTAATATACTTAGTTTGTAATGTCAAAATATAAATACTTACCTCCTCTAAATAACCAAACACACAAACAAATATGCACATGCTGGATCAAGAGAAAAAAAAGAGTTCTTTGGAGAATAAACACACTTTTGGCCAGTAAGTCTTAAATCATGAAAACAAAAATAGATTAAGGCGTGGAATGTTCCAATAGCTGTCAGTCTAACTTTCTATTGCACAAAGGTGGATGTCACTAAAACATGTAGATATTTCTGGGATATTACCCAACACAGCTTGCTCAGGAATCAGGGTATTTGAAAATTCTCCTGGATGCTTTTCTGGAGGACAATCATTCTGAAACAAGGGTCCAGGTACCACACTGGATCCACCTTTTCAGAGACAGGAGAACTGGGCTAGGAACCTCATTTCTTCCCCTGGGTTAGCCACTGCTGACAATTCCAAACAACCTCCAAAACAGAAGCTACAAGTTTACGGTTATAAATGCAGACAAGAGAACAAACCAATATCACAACAGATGAGACTTTAAAGAAATGCATTGTTAAGAAAATATTGTTTCAATGTTCTTTCATTGCCCTCTTCAAGAAGAAATTCAGATATCCATAACTCTTCAAACTCAAAGTTATTTAGTAAGATGTCATCATGACAATATGTGAAGGTGCTGGCGTTGCACTGGGGTGGACAAAGTTAAAAATCACACAACACCAAGTTATAGCAAATAAACCTGTTGGACTATAACCTGGTTTTGTGTGATTTTTAATCATGACAATAGACAAAGGAGTTAAGTATTATGGAGGGCAAACAGGAAAATAGCATTGAGACCCCAATCCAATGAGCTATGATCCTCTTGAATGGCAGAGCAGGCTCAAGAGTTTGAATGGTGTATTCCTACTCCTGAGCCTTATTTTCCTATGACCTCTGCTGGGAGGTGCTAAGTTTTATAGTGTGTAAGCACATATCCTATCTGATGGAGGGTTTATTCATCTGTTTCAAATGTTGACTGAATGCTGCTTATTTTCTCATTTGTAAGGCTGTTTCCAGTTTTGTTTTGGAAGTAGCCTCAACTGGTGTTGGACAATGAGGCTTGTGAAATGCAAGTGATTGTGGAGAAATGAATTGTTTCCATGTTTCCTGCAAGTCTAAGCACAGGATGAACATGTCAGAGAAGGACTGTTTTCTTTGATGGAGAAAAGAGAAAAATTCTGCCATGCATTTCTGCCTGCCTTTCCTAGTCCAGGGTGTCCCAATTTTTTAAAACCAATGTTTTTGAAGTACAGCCCTGGTTGTAATCTAAGGAATGCAACAACTAACTTTTTATTCATTCATAGGATGTAGGCATCGCTGGCCAGATCAGCATTTATTTCAGATCCCTAATTGTTAAGCATCAACCACATCACTGTGGATCTGGTGTCATATGTAGGCCAGACCTGATAAGGATGGTCGATTTTTTTCCCCTAAAGGCATTAGTGATCCAAATGTGTTTTCAAACAATCAGCAACAGTTTGATGATCATTATTAGACTCTTAATTCTAGATTTGTGGATTGAATTCACATTCCACTATCTGCCATGGTGGGATTTGAGCCTAGGCCCCCAGAACATTATCTGTGTCACTGGATTAATAGACAAGCAATAATATTATCAGGTCATTGCCTTTATACTCAGCAAGGTCCTGTAAACAGTAATATGATTAAGGACCAGAAAATCTCAATTAGTTATGCTACAACAATGCAGCACTTCTTCAGTTCTCACACTCCAGCTGCCAGCCTCGTTGACATGCTGTGTCTTCTGAGCAAGATTTGAACTCACAACTAATTAAGAAGATAAGAACTAGGAGCAGCATAAGTAATTCAGCCCCTCTAGCCTGTTCTATGATTCAATACGATCAAGGCTAATCACATGCCAGCCTCAGTTCCATTTTCCTGCCCATTCCCCACAACCCTTCAAACCATTTCTAATTAATAATCTGTCTATCTCCTCCTTAAATTTATTCAGTGTCCCAGCATCCACCTCACCATGGAGTAGTGAATTCCACAGATTCACAACCCTTTGAGAGAAGAAATTCCTTCTCATATCGACTTTAAATCAATCACCCCTCAACCTAAAACATCAACGTCCAATCCTAGATTGCCGTACAAGAGGAAATGTCCTTTCTATGTCTACTTTGTCTATTCTTTTTAGCATCTCATGTACCTCAATTAAATCTCCTCTCATTCTTCTATGCACTAGTGGGGACAGATGAAATTGCTACATACAGATGAAATTGCTCTGAGGTAACTGAGGGCAGGTTTAGACACGGTCCATTTAGGTTGGCAGATTTCCTTTCCTGAAGGCAGTAGTGAACCAGGTGGTTTTTCCAGCAATCAGCAACAGTTTCATGAACATCATTAGGTGCTTAATTCCAGACTTTTGGATTGAATTCATATTCCACCGTCTGCTATGGTGCGATTTGAATCCAGGTCCCCAGAACATTACTCTTTCCATATTTTCTGTGATGCTAGTGGAGTCTTGGTGCAGGTTCCAATATCTTCTGTCTCACTTATCTCGAATTATTGGATGATTGGTGTTAGTCCTACAGAAAGCAGAAATCATGTATTTCCTGAGCAGATAACCCACAATCACCACAAAAGGCTGCGGAAACAATGGAAGAAAGCTCACTGATTGCAAAGGTCGCCTCAAGGACAAAGCGAAATAACATAATAACTCCTTATTGGCAATGAGAATATACTTGAAGTTAAAACTCAGAACAAATACAAGGAAAGAACAGAAAAGAACCAGTGTTATGACACATTGTTTAATGATGAATGTTCACATCTAATTTGTCCTGTTGGAAGGATTGAGAGTAAGAGGACACAAATTTACGACAAAAGAAGCAATGGCAACATGAGGAAATGCTGTTTTTCCACAGCAAGTAGTGGCTAGTGTAGGTTTTGTAGATTTTTGGTGGGACAGACTTGACAAGCTGAGACACTTAGAGTCATAGAGATGTACAGCATGGAAGCAGACCCTTTGGTCCAACCTGTCCACATCGACCAGATATCCCAACCCAATCTAGTCTCACCTGCCAGCACCCGGCACATATCCCTCCAAACCCTTCCTATTCATATAACCATCCAAATGCCTCTTAAATGTTGCAATTGTACCAGCCTCCACCACATCCTCTGGCAGCTCATTCCATACACGTACCA
>NC_057731.1:50274578-50350557 GCF_004010195.1 Chiloscyllium plagiosum | reverse complement strand
CTCTGTCTTCTATCTTTGAGCCAGTTCTGTATCTAAATGGCTAGTTCTCCCTGTATTCCATGAGATCTAACCTTGCTAACCAGTCTCCCATGGGGAACCTTATCAATCGCCTTCTGAAGTCCATATAGATCACATCTACTGCTCTACCCTCATCACTCTTCCTTGTTACTTCTTCAAAAACCTCAATCAAGTTTGTGAGACGTGATTTCCCATGCACAAAGCCATGTTGACTATCCCTAATCAGTCCTTGCCTTTCCAAATACATGTACATCCTGTCCCTCAGGATTCCTCCAACAACTTGCCCACCACTGAGGTCAGGCTCACCGGTCTATAGTTCCCTGGCTTGTCTTTACCACACTTCTTAAACAGTGGCACTACATTTGCCAAACTCCAGTCTTCCAGCACACTTGTTCGGTGCTGTATAATGCGATGACTCTAAGTAGTTAGAATGTGGAATGCACTGCCTGAGAATGTGGTGGAAGCAGGTCTCATCAAGAGGAAACTGGATTCTTACCTACGGTGGAAAATTATGAAGGTTTATAGAGAGGAAGCAGGAGAGGATCACAAGATAAATTATTTCTTCAGGGAGCTAGCATGGACAAGAAAGGCTGAAGGGTCTCCTCATGCTACAACATCAAAAGTAGAAGCTGAATCAGGCCTGTCAGCCCATTGAGCCCTCTCTGCCATTCCATACATCATTCCTGATCCTCTATCTCAATACCATACTCTTGCCTTCTCCCTGCACCTTTGGCACATTTAGCTTCTAGCAATCTATCTAATTCTTAATTCATTGGTTTTGCTTCCAAAGCCTTTTGTTGTAGAGAATTCAATAGGTTCACCACCCTATGAATGAAGATATTTCTTATCATCTCAGTCTCAAATGGCTTACTGTGTATCCCGAGTCCATGACACCCTGGCCACAAAGAACATTATCTCTTCACCCAGTCTCCCCAGCCCTGTCAGAATTTCAGTGTTTCAATGAGATCCCCTCTCATTCTTCTAAATTCTAGTGAATAAAGGCCCACTTGACCCTGAAATAACTCCACAGAGTATCCCATCACCAAGTCACTCTTTATTTACACGTGGAAATTCCTTGACTCAGGTACAGCCTTGTCAGAGTCAAATATCAGAGTATCAGGATATCTGACACTCCTGTTTTATCTGTCAGACAGGGCTCCCTAATTGGACCAGGTTAACAGCCCCTGGAAAAAGTGAGGACTGCAGATGCTGGAGATCAGAGTTGAGAGTTGGTGCTGGAAAAGCCCAGCAGGTCAGGCAGCATCTGAGGAGCAGGAGAATTGACATGTCAGGCACAAGCCCTTCATCAGGAATTAACAGCCCCTGTCAGGAAACTCATTTTCTATGCTGTCCACCTAGCTGACACCCTTATAATCACTACAGACTCAATCTCTACTGATATGACAAATCTTTCATCACAGGAATCAACTTGGTGAACCTTCAATGCACATCTTCGATGGTAAGTATATCATTTCTTAGGTAAGGAAACCAAAACTTCATACAATACTCCAGATATAGTCTGAACAAGAGCCTGTAGAGCTGCACTAAGACTTCCTTGCTCCTGTACTCAAGACTTGCAATGAAGATCCAACATTCAACTTGCCTTCTTATCTTCTTGCTGCACCTGCATACTTACGTCCAAAAACAGTTTCCTTTATACATCAACCTGTCCCAAAGTATCATCATTTAAACAATACTCTGCCACTTTGTTTCTCCTACCAAAGTGAACAACTTCATATTTATCCATGTTATGTTACAGTTGGCATTTATTTGCCCTTTCACTCAACTTGCCTCTACTTCCCTGAAGTTTCTTCATGTCCTCCTCAATATTCACACTCCCACCTAGTTTGGTGTCTTCAGACAACTTGGAAATATTGTGTTTGATTCCCTCATTGAAATCATTGATGTATCTGATATCCCACTTCCACTCTGAAAATTACCTATCTATTCCTATTCTCTGTATCATGTCTGTAAACCAATTTTCAGACCAGTATATACCAGACCAGTATATTACCACTAGTCCCACATTCTTCAATTTTGTATTACCTTATTTGGGAATTTGTCAAAATGTTTTCTGAAAATTCAAATACATCACATCTGGTGGTTCTCCTCCATCTATTCTACTAGTTATGCCCTCAAACACTCCAGTAGTTTTATCAAATATGATTTTATCAAAGATTGATTCGAGTAGACTCCAGCATTTTTCCTACAACTGATGTTGACCTAACTAGTCTGTAATTCCTGGTGCTCTCTCTCCCTCTTTTCTTTAAACAGTGGGGTTATATTTAATACCATCCAATCTGCGAGAGCTGGTCCAGATTCTACAGAGTTTTGGAAGATGAAAAGCAATGGAACAGAATCATTCTCTGATTCTGTGAATGAAACTTTAATCTTCAGTTGGTTCCAGTCTATACTCTATTTAATAATGCAGGAATAAGCCCAGACATAATGAAGACAGTCTCCATGGCAGCATGTAATTGAACCTCCTTAAACAGATGATAATGTAAATAGGCTATTTCAGAGTAGAGTGTAGTCAACAAGAGGACAGTGAACAATATTGTTCATAAGGCACTGCAGCAGCTCAAATGCCACACAACAGAGCAAATACTTGATTTTCTAACAGTGATATGAAAAGAGAACCTCGTGCTTAAAGTACAGAAACTCATTATGATTAAAAAGATCAAATTGGAATATGTGATTAGGTGATGTCAGGTTTGGATTTAAAAACTGGAATTTCAACACAGTAACGATGAGCAAGACTGAAGGTTAGAAGTTCTCAAAATATTAAGGGGAATTGAGAAGTAGACAGAGCTGAATTATCTCCAATGGTTAGGGAATCCAACATAACATTTACTGCCAAACCTTTCAAGAGCAAAATTAGGAGATGCATTCTACCAAAAAGCGTAGCAGAAGTTTGGAACTCTCTTTTGCAAATGGCACTTGCTGCTAGATCAGTTCCTTGGTTTAAGCCTGAGAATTTTTTTTGTAGACAGAATGCCAAAGGTCTACTCTGGTTCCTATAACCCTAATAAGTAGAAGGGAAAGTTCATAGAGCATTCAAATTTGTTACATTAATGAAAAAGAGAACAAGAAAGGTTGTGTGAGGAAACAAACCTTAAAGTGGGAATGAAAAGTGGCACCTATCAGTTAAAAATGTTTTCTTGTCTCAGGTTCTGGAGGATTACTTCAGATGCAGGATTAGTGATTGAGTGTTTGATATGTCTGTTCTTTTCACAGCTTCAAGAGTAGCAAAAGTGAAAGAAAGTAGACATGGATAAGGTAATTAAAATATTTGGAGGAGACATGAGAAAAGATAGTTTAAGATTTTCAGCAGATGAAAAAGGACCAAGGCCATGACTACTGAAGTTAAGAGCTGGTGGAAATTTGTTAGACAAAAGACACAGAGAGCCACTTATTTGAAGAAATAAGGTCAAAGAGTGTGAAGCAGCTTAATATATAGTGGTACTTAACTGCTATCATTAACCTACCTAACACATCACATCTTTGGAGCTGAAAATCCACACAAGTTCAACTGGTCTATCAATCACTCTGCAGAGCTTCTAGGAAAAAATATTACTTTTTTCATTTTGTTTCATTCTTCCCAGACTTCTGCTGGAGTTTTAAGAGGATAGTATAGAATGTCAGCCTCTGCATAGATTAACAACCATTTGAATTTCCACAGAGACTGTAGCATAGTAAAATTTCCCAAAGAGCTCCACAGTGTCAGAAAACAGGAGGGTCATAAAGCAAACTTTGGCATTGTATTACATAAGGAGATATAATAGAAAGCGATCAAGAGATTCATCGGAGATGTGAATTTTGAGAAGCACTTTAAGTGAAGAAAGAGAAAAATAGAGGCATGGAGATTTAAAGAGGGGATTCTGGAATGTGAGGTCTAGATAATTCAAAGATAACAAGAATATGATTGTTAAGGATATCAACACCCACAGAATAAAGGAAAACACAAGGGGTGTGTGTGTGTGTGTGGCTCAGTGGTTAACACTGCTGCCTCACAGCGCCAGGGACTCAGGTTCAATTCTAGTCCTCGGGCAACTGTCTGTGTGGAGTTTGCACGTTCTCCCCGTGTCTGTATGGGTTTCCTCCAGGTGCTCCAGTTTCCTTCCACAATCCAAAAATGTGCAGGTCAGGTGAAGTGGCCATACTAAATTGCCCATAGTGTTTGGTGTATTAGTCAGGGTAAATGTGGGGAATGGGTCTGGGTGGATTACTCTTCGGAGGGTTGGCGTGGATTTGTTGGGCCAAAGGGCCTGTTTTCACACTGTAGGGAATCTAATAAAATCTAATCTAATATTTCCAAAACTTCTATAACTGTACCCAGTGAAATTGACAGCCAAAATTAAATCCACAAAATAAAACTTATGGACCAAGTTACATTTTAAAAACTGAGATGCAGAAGTAGCCACTGCAGCTGCAGGGGAGGTAATTAATAAAGTGCAAATGTTTGTGTTAAAGTAAAATAGGAAAGAATTGTTTCCTCTGGCAGGAGGGTTGGCAATCAGAGGATTGAAATTTTGGATAATTGGCAAAACAAAGAGAGGAAATATGAGAAAACTTTTTACATAGCATGTCATGATCAAGAAAGGGCAGCCTGACAGGATGGTGGAGGTAGATTAATTCAATAAGGAATTGGATTTCCACATGGAGAGGAAAATGTTGCAGTGTTATGATGTAGGAGTAGGGGAGAGAAGTCATGAGTCAACTACCTTCATTCTTTCTTCGTCCTGCAGAATTCTATGAACTTAACGTAGTTCACACACAGCAGGAATACATGCCGATTGGACTTTTTCTTGTGGATTCCACCTGATATGACATTTGGAAACACATTTGGAATGAAAGAAGGTGCAACCAGTGACAGACCTTTTAATTGTATTTTCCTGTTTATTTCCAAATAATATATTAACTTTAGTGAAAGTTATTACACTTACACCAAAATAAAAATGAATATGTATAGTTCCAAATCATTAAAGTAAACTGTATTTTTATTGCACTCTGTCTCCAATGACTACTTCTGCATCTCAGTTTTTAAAATGTAATTTGGTCCATAAGTTTTATTTTGTGGATTTAATTTTGGGTGTCAATTACAAACACATTTGGAAGGATGTTATGAACAGTATTTTCATTGATCTGTCTGTGAGAAAAATTACATTAAAAATTTATTTCACTCATTCTTATTTCACTCACCCACTCATCCAACTCGTGGAAGAGGTGGTGGTCTGTTAATCTCGAGGCCTAGATATTATTCTGAGGTCCTGGGTTCAAATCCCACCACAGCAGATGGTGGAATTTGAATTCAAGGGAAAGCAATGTAATGATGACCATGAGCCACTGTCAGGAAAAGCCCATCTGGTTCACTAATGTCCTTTAGGGAAAGAAACTGCCATCTTACCTGGTCTGGCATACATGTGACTCCAGACCCACAGCAATGTGGTTGAATCTCAGCAGATCTCTGGGCAATTCGGGCTAGGCAATAAATGCTGACCTAGCCAGCAGTGCTCTCACAAGTGAATTGTTAAAATTCCTAAAGCACTTCAGAACTATTAAATTGCTTTTGAAGTCATGAAAGATGCTATATAAATGCAAGATTTACTTTCTATGAGACTTATCCTTAATATCAGTGAGAAAATATCTGGGAAACAAATTTGATGTGAGTTGACTGAAAGAGACTTAATATATACCTATGGAAAACAGTACTACTGGAGGAAAGCTAAATAAGAATATTATTTGAAATTAAAGTATACCTTATGATCCTGTAGAAAATCTTAAAGCAGTATGCTAATTTTAACACATTTATATTAAACACTCTACTGGTGTTCTATTCTAACAAACCAGTTGGAAATCAATGAGATGGGTGGAGGGCAACACTAATTTTGCACCCTCTCAATATTATTCCCCTTTGAAGTCAGTGGGATCCAATTTTGAACAGTTTGTAAACTAGCATTAGAACCAATCCCATCGGTTTCCCATCACGCAAGTTAGATTAAAACTATTTCCATTACGTGTTGCTGTCTGACTTACAGTAATACTTGGAACTTGCAAGCTAAAGATGTTTTTCCATGCCCTTTTGAGAACAAAAGATATTACCTGCAGATTTGACATGTTTGTGTTTTCCAGAGCTGGGTTAACTGTGTTTTTCTCATGCACTCTGGGCTGGGTGAAGGTATTACTGGGTTTTGTAAAAGGCCTGAATGTATCAGCATAAAATAAATTTCTCACTGCCTTCCTCTCCTGTCAGTGCTGCTAGGACTCAGGGGCGACAGAAAGGTTATTAATGGTCTTTAACTCTAAGCAAAAGAGAAAAAAAATGAACAGTGTGCCCTCCGTTCAGCAGGAAAGGGACATTTGTTTATGTGATTAAAAGCTGATAAATTCTTACTGTACCAATGCTGTCAGGCTGAGCACACTTTGGATAAAATAGCAAAAGAGTGGGATTATACATAAGGCTTACACACTGCAGGCAAGAATAATATTTGGCTAAAAAATATATTTTAAGTACTGTAACTTGAAAATAATATTATGACAATTTATTTTAATTTTCTGAACACTTGAGAAATAAATTTGCAGCAATAAATGATTCTTGATTGATATAACATAGGATAAGGAACTCATTATTTGCTACAATTTGTGTTAACGTTGCAAATGCATGCTTATATCCTGTAAAAGAGCAAGCCATAAAATATTTCACATATCTGTGCATAATATAATAAAAATACACATTCCTTTCCTTAAGGCTTCAAGCTTAGTGATGAATTCATTATATCGTACTTTTAGACAAGCTAATGACATGTAAAAATTGAGTCTTTTGACCATACAGGGAAATTTCTGGTAACACAAATCATCAAAGTCGGAGTATGTCAAGGCTCTTAATTTGACTTCATAGGAACCTATTTAAATGCTTACTTAGCAACAGGAATATGGCATTGTGATCTTAACATCCCTTGACATGCAAAAATTTGTTCCTATTACTTAAACCCCCACTATCACCATCCTGGGGGTTTCAATTGATCAGAAACTGAACTAGATTAACCATTTCAATACTGTGGCTACCAGAGCAGTTTAGGGGCTAGGAATTGTGAGGCGTGTAACTCAGCTCTTGTCTCCCCAAAATTTGTCTGAAACTTTGGGTAGGTGCAGTTTCAACAACGCTCAAGAACCTTGACACCATCCAGGACAAAGCAACTCACTTGCTTAGTAACCCATCTATAAACTTCAATGTTCACTCACTCACTCCACCACTGACTCACAGTTGCACCAGGATGCAATGCAGCAACTCACCAAGGATTTTTCACTCACCTGGGACTTTGATCACCGAAAAGGTCAAGGACAGTAGAGGCAAGCCACACACCAGCCTGACTCGGAACTATATCGCTGTTGGACTCCCTCATCCGAGGAAAAAAACCTTTGCTATTCACCCTATACACATCCTTCATGATTTGATAAACACTTCAAAGGCCACCCCTCAGCTTTTGAGGCTCTGGGGGAAAAGTCCCAACAGATTAAGCCTCTCCCGAAAGCTACAAGAGTAGTTTAGATTTTATTGCAATGAAAGCTTGTTGTTAATAGCAGAATAATTAAATGCATAAAATTCAGCTAATTTCAATTGTTAAGAAAGTTATATCATAAATATTGATTTAGTTTTGATTGAAGAATGAAGTTCAAAAGCATTAAGACACAAACATGTCTAAAGAAGATGATCTTTGTTTATATCATTGAATAAATTCTCATAATATGGTTATGTCTGCTATGTTACTCAATTTTGACTTTTTTGATCTTGCTAACTTCTTTGTAATTCATTCATAATATGTGAGCGTCCCTGGTTATGTAGGCATTTATTGACCATCTCTAATTGTCCTTAACTAGCTGGTCGTGAGCTGACTTCTTGAACTAGTGAAGTCCATGGGAATATAGGAGTAGGTGAGATTCAAACTCCTCAAAATTGTTCCATCATTTAATCGTGGTTGGTGTGTAACTCAACCCTATTTTCCTGCCATTGCAACGTATCACTTAATAATCTTACTTAACGAAAATCTATGGATTTCACTTGTGAAAAACTTAATAAACCCAAATCATGCATAGCTTTCGCAGCAAGAAAATGAAATTACCCTTCCATCAAGATAATGGACAGAGGAATTCATCTGTGAATAATGACACTGGTGATTTTTAGGCTATAATATTTAAAATATTCAACTGGATGTTGGAGAAATAATTAGAATAAATCACTGGCTGTGAAGGTTGAGGGTGGTGAATTTTTTGCTGTTTTTATTGCTATTTTTAAAAGAAAGGAAATGTCACATTGTTAATGCATGGCAGGACAGCAATTGTAGAATAATGGTGTTTATATTAGCATCATTTGTTTTAATGACGAGCCGCTCTGTAGCATCTATAAGAGTGTCTGCAGCCAGTCGAAGATATACATTATAAGTCAAACAGACCTGGTGCCTCTTTTCCCATAACCTGCATTTACAAACCTACTTACTAAGATAAGTAACCAGAATTATATTAATAAATATTTTTCCACTTTATCCATCACTATCCATAATAACAGTTACTAGAGCTGCCAACTGGGGTGAATTGGTTTGACATTATCATTCTCATTCAGTTTTACAGTTGTATTTTGTATGAAGTTGTTTCATATTCAATTTGTTCCACTCATTTTTGAACATTAAGTCTTGTGTGAATTTATTGGCCCCTGCAGAATAATTTGAAACTTTCTTTTGATTGTGATTATTTTTCAATCTTGACTTTTTAATCTTTTGAAATTTCCATTTCTCATGCAAATAGGAAAACTCTGATGAACATCAAAATGGAACTAAAGGGAAGAATTGCAAATGCTGAAAATCTGAGACATAACAAACAGGAATTACTAGAAATATGCATCACATTGTCTGTAAAAAGTAAAGACATACTAACATTTAGAGCATTCTTCATTAGACCCAGACACTAAATGATGAATGAAATGCTTTTATATCAGAGGCTTTTATATCACTTTTAGTAGACTTTGGTTAAAGAAATGTCGAAAACGTCTTCCTATGTGTCAAGTAGTTGATAAGGTTTCTATCATCAGATTGCCTTGAGTTAACTTATAATCCTATTATTAATATGATGGTACGTGTATGGAATGAGCTGGCAGAGGAAGTGGTGGAATTGCAACATTTAAGAGGCATTTGGATGGGTATATGAATAGGAAATGGTTGGAGGGATATGGGCCAGGTGCTGGCAGGTGAGACTAGATTGGGTTGGGATATCTGGTCGGCATGGACAGGTTGGACTGAAGGGTCTGTTTCCATGCTATACATCTCTATGACTCCATGACTCTATGATGATATACAAATAAACTAAAAATGTTTTTTGGGTAGTTGACACTAACTTTTTGAAAAGTAGGAGGAGAATTTATAAGAGTCTGCCAATACCCACAAAGACTATCAGGAATGTGGTGAAATATTTAGAGGAGACCTAGGAGAGATAATATTTGCTGGGGCTCTCATCAGTATATTTATATGGACAGGGATTCCTGGAGTATGTGTCATTTATTGCAGGTAGTGTTTCAATATTTGTACGAGTCCCTTGGAGTGTTCCAACAATTGCAAAGGGTTCCAGGGGCATGTCAACGTCTACAGTGGAACCGCAAGAATTTGTTAATATTAATAGGGATTCCCCGAAGTTATGTCAATATTCACAGGGGTCATTGGATTTGTGTCAGCATTCACTGGGATTCCTCGAGATGTGACTTTGTTCCCCAGGGAGTCTCTGAGAATGTGGCAATATTTTACTCACTTTGAGAGTGAGTCAATAGTCACATAGATACCCCACGAGTATGGTAACCCTGGAAGGGAGTCTCCAGGTGTGTGTCAATTTAAACAGAGGGCCCCTGAGAGTGTGTTAGTATTTACACAGGATCCCAAGAGTGTGTCAGTATTTGCAGAACATCCCTGAGGCAGAAACAAATTGAAAATTGTTACTTGGTGGGAGGAAACACAACAAGAGTTGAGGGATTGAAGACAGAGACTCGCAAACTCAGCTGATTGCGAAAAGTGAACATGTATTACAAATCCGTAACACTCTTTATAATGATATGTCACCCCTGTCACCAATGTACCTCAAAAGGACTTCTTTCCTGACCTCTCATTATGTCTAGTTGCAGTCCATGTACCCAGAACTGGGGTGGGGGAGGCCTGCCCCACATAGGAGTCCATTTGCCCTGGAGGTCTAGTTGGATAACTTCAGGGATGTTTTTCTCCAGAAGATACAGGAATGATGAGCATGCCCTTGCCAGTTGCAAGTGTATTGCCCTCAGCTTACCACAGAGGAGAGGACATCAAAAAGTGTGGTGCTGGAAAAGCACAGCTGGTCAGGCAGCACCTGAAGAGCAGGACTGATGACGTTTCGAGCATAAGTCTTCATCGGGAGTGTGGGGTGGCCCAAGGGGCCTGAGAGATAAATGTGAGTGGGGTGGGGCTAGGGGTAAGGTAGCTGGAAATTCAATAGGTGGATGAATGTGAGGGGTGATCAGGATAGGTCGGAGCAGGGGGTGGACGGGATAGGTGGGAAGCAAGGTAGGACAGTTCAAGAGGGCAGTGCCAAGTTGGAGGGTTGGATCAGGGATAAGGTGGGGGGAGGGGAGATCAGGAAACTGGTGAAATTAACATTGATCCCGTGTGGTTGGAAGTTCCCAAGGCAGAAGATAAGGCATTCTTCCTCCAGGAGTCGGGTAGCTAGAATTTGGCAGTGCAGGTGGTCCAGGACTTACATGTCTTTGGTGGAGTGGGAGGGGGAGTTGAAGTGTTCAGCAACAATGCAGTGGGGTTGTTTAGTGTTTGTGTCCCAGAGATGTTCTCTAAAACGTTCCACAAATTGGCGTCCTGTCTTGACAATTTAGAGGAACCATGTCGAGAGCAATGGAAACAGTGGATGACATGTGTGGAGGCGCAGGAAAATCTCTGTAAGATTTGGAAGAATCCTTTGAGGCCTTGGATGGAGGTGAGGGAGGAGGTGTGGGTGCAGATTTTATGTCTCTTGCGGTGCCAAGGGAAGATGGTGGGAGTGCAGGGTGGGTTGGTGGGGGGTTTGGACCTAACAAGGGAGTTGTGGATGGAACGGTCTCTGCGAAATGCAGATAGGAGTGGGGAGAGAAATATATCTCTGGTGGTGGGGTCTGTTTGCAGGTGACGGAAATGGTGGAGGATGATGTGTTGTATAATCAGAGGAGAGGGTGGTAAGCAGAATGGAGGCCCACCACCTCTGGAGTGTCCTGAGAAAAGATTCCTAGGAGAACTGTCTGTGGGTCATCCTCTGGCCATTAGTATTGAGGTCCAATAGATAGAGTAGTGCAGCCCCATGTGCGTATCCAAAAGACCCTGTGGCATTAAAGTAACAGGCAGCCTGTCCTTGGAGGCAGCTAGACACTTCCATGATAGAGGCATCACGGCGCAAATGGCATTATTACTGTTACACATCCTTTGCATCAGCAGTGATCCCAGCAAACCTGCCTGCTGCTCCTGTGTCTGTTTATGTCTGTCCCTGACTGCAACACCTGCGGAGTCTTCTCCTGCCTGGGGATGAGCAGGTGCCTAGTTTTCAACAGTCCTCCAAGTGCCAGCGAACTGGGCTTTTCCCTTCTCAACTAGCTGGAGAGACAGAGCAGTGAAGTGCTCACCAGAAGATCCTCCCCCAGTAATCAAGGGAAATAAAACCCACTGAGGTGTCGATATCAGAGCTAATGGAAACGCAGGAGGCAGCCTTGCCAGTGTTTCCTCTGAGGCATCTTTTTCAGGGTTGAAGGAGATGATCTCTCATGGTTTGGACTTCTTTATCTCAGCCCTCATGGAGATTATGCTGGTAACCGCAAAACATAAAAGGGGCAGAAGTTGTGGTATGTTAAGAATAGCTGGGTACTAAGGATAATGGACACTTAGTTGGCAGCAGGAACATAGATGAAGGGCTTTTGCCCAAAATGTCAACTCTCCTGCTCCTCGGATGCGACCTGACCTGCTGTGCTTTCCTAGCACCACACTCTCGACTCTAATCTCCAGCATCTACAGTCCTCACTTTCATTAAGCAGGAACATAGATGTTTCAGCACCTCCACAGGAGTGACCCCCGCCTTCTCCAGCAAGGACCAAGATTCCCTCCTTGTAGAGGATCAGCAGCTTTATAGTGAGCAGCCTCACCACATTTCTGGGCTGTTTTCTCCTGAAACAAGAGAAGGGAGGCCTGGAGTGAGATGCATGGTCCTTGATCAGCCAGGAGGTGGGCGGAGAAATGGCAAATGGAGTTTAATATAGATAAGTGTGAGGTGTTGCATTTTGGAAAGTCAAATCAAGGTAGGAGTTTCATGGTGAATGGTAGGACTTAAGGAGTGTAGTGGAACAGAGGGACCTTGGAGTTCAGGTGCATAGTGGAGTCACAGGTAGACAAGGCAGTGAAGAAGGCTTTGGGCACACTGGCCTTCATCAGTCAGGACATTGAGTATGGAAGTTGGGAAGTTGTGTTGCAGTTGTACAGGACATTGGTGAGGCTGCACTTGGAGTATTGTGTTCAGTTTTGGTCATCTTGCTATAGGAAGGATGTTAATAAACTGGAAAGAGTGCAGAAGAAATTTACAAGGATGTTGCCAGGATTCTAGGATCTGAGTTATATGGACAGGTTGGACAAGCCAGGACTTTTTTCTTTAGAGCATAGGAGTCTGAGGGGTGATCTTATAGAAGTATATAAGATCATGAGAGGCATGGATAGGGGAAATCTACTCAATCTTTTTTCAATCATTGGGGAATCCAGGACTAGAGGGCATCAATTTAAGGTTAGAGGGGAAAGAATAAAAGGGGAGCTGAAGGGCAACTTTATTACACAGAGGGTGGTACGCATATGGAATGAGCTGCCAGTAGAAGTTGTTGAGGCGGGTACTATAGCAATATTTAAAAGGCATTGGGAAAATACATGGATAGGAAAGGTTTAGATGGATATGGGCCAAGTGTAGGGAAATGGGGTTAGCGTGGATGGACATTTTTGTCAGCATGGAGTCTAGTGTGTGATTTAGCTGTTAGTGCTGTGCAGGTGAGGGAAAGGTCACAAGATATCAAGATTGAGTAAGAGAGTGACAAGTAAACTGTGCAGAGGACATTCAGGATTAGCAGTGTGCAGATTGGCCTGGGTGAGATTGAGTGAATGAGGTGAAATGTTGTATATATCAGTGAGAAATACAGCATGACCTTTGGTGGGGGTTCAATGCAGCAGCAGAATTAGAGTGGTGATGAGGTTGCAGAAAGAAGATGGTGGCTCTTGCCTTAGCAGACTAGAGACGATCATTGAGCTTCCTGCTGCACAGCTGGCCATTTCTCTGGACTGTCCATACTGCATTTACCTGAGTGGTGACCTCCATCTAAGCTAGCAGGATCTGGTGTTGTGGTCTCCTATATCAACCCTAGGGGACAAAGTTAAAAAAAATCACACAACACCAAGTTACAGTCTAACAAGTTTATTTAGAAGTACAAGCTTTTGGAACATTGCACCTTCACTAGACAGCTAGTAGGGCACGACTATAGGACACAGAATTTATAATAAAAGTTCAAAATGTCATACAACTGATGCAATGTATTGAACAAACCTAGATTGCTCCGAGGAGAAACGGACTCTACCTCCTCTACACTAATCCATCCAACAGCTTTCTAATCCCTATCCATAAAACAAGGCACCAATTTTCCTTTATCTACCTTGTCCAGGAGAAATAAAATCAATCACATGGGAAAGCTCCAGACTGTCAATACTTGACTGAGTACACACTGCATTTTAAATAGGTAAACTGTTTCATTAAAAAAATCTTAGGTAGCAATAAATGAGACCCTGAAGCTCTGAGAATAGTTGTATTTTTAGAACAACACTGCAGAAAAATGTGACTGTGGGTTTTTCTTTTAAACTACAAATCCACTAGCAAAACGTCAATCTTAATTTAACCACATAGCTATAGCTGCTTCCATATGGATGATCTGCTTTGTTAGTGCTCTGTCTCTACTTTTTGTCATTTACATAAATGATTTGGATGCGAGCATAAGACGTACAGTTAGTAAGTTTGCAGATTACACCAAAATTGGAGATGTCATGGACAGCGAAGAGGGTTACCTCAGATTACAACAGGATCTGGAACAGATGGGCCAATGGGCTGAGAAGTGGCAGATGGAGTTTAATTCAGATAAATGCGAGGTGCTGCATTTTGGGAAAGCAAATCTTAGCAGGACTTATACACTTAATAGTAAGGTCCTAGGGAGTGTTGCTGAACAAAGAGACCTTGGAGTGCAGGTTCATAGCTCCTTGAAAGTGGAGTCGCAGATAGATAGGATAGTGAAGAAGGCATTTGGTATGCTTTCCTTTATTGGTCAGAGTATTGAGTACAGGAGTTGAGAGGTCATGTTGCGGCTGTACAGGACATTGATTAGGCCACTTTTGGAATATTGCGTGCAATTCTGATCTCCTTCCTAACGGAAAGATGTTGTGAAACTTGAAAGGGTTCAGAAAAGATTTACATGGATGTTGCCAGGGTTGGAGGATTTGAGCTGCAGGGAGAGGTTGAACAGGCGGGGGCTGTTTTCCCTGGAGCGTCAGAGGCTGAGGGGTGACCTAATAGAGGTTTACAAAATTATGAGGGGCATGGATAGGGTAAATAGACAAAGTCTTTTCCCTGGGGTCGGGGAGTCCAGAACTAGAGGACATAGGTTTAGCGTGAGAGGGGCTAATGGTAAAGTTCTTGGCAGGGTAGATGAACAGAGAGATCTCGTTGTCCAGGTGCATAAATTCCTGAAAGTTGCCACCCATGTTGATAGGATTGTTAAGAAGGCATATGGTGTGTTGGCATTTATTGTAGGGGGATTGGGTTTCAGAGACACAAGGTCGTGCTTCAGGTGCGCAAGACACTGGTAAGGCCGCACCTGGAGTATTTTGTACAGTTCTGGTCACTGCATTATAGGAAGGATGTGGAAGCTTTGGAAAGTGTGCAGAGGAGATTTACTAGGATGTTGCCTAGTATGGAACAAAGGTCTTATAAGGAAAGGCTGAGGAAACTGAGACTGTTTTTGTTGGAGAGAAGAAGGTTGAAAGGTGACTTAATCGAGATGTATAAGATAATCAGAGGGTTAGATAGGGTGGACAGTGAGAATCTTTTTCCTTGGATGGTGAAGGCTAACACGAGGGGACATAGCTTTAAATTGAGGGCTGAAAGATTTAGAACAGGTATCAAGGGTAGTTTCTTTACTCAGGGAGAAATAGGGGCATGGAACGGCCTGCCTGCAACAGTAGCAGACTCACCAACGTTAAGGGCATTTAAGTGGGCATTAAACATATATATGGATAATAATGGAATGGTGCAGGTTAGATGGGCATCAGATTAATTTCACAGTTCGGTACAACATTGAGGGCTGAAGGGCCTGTACTGCGCTGTAACATTCTAGTTTCTATGTTCTATGTTCTAGAAGATATTCGCACACACTGTCTGACATTCTCCCTACTGCTTGAATAAGGGAATAAGGCAGCATTTTAGATACAACCCACAATGTGTTCCAGTAATTTGTTTTAAAAACTGCAAAATCTTCTCTCACACTTTCTTTACTTTAGTGAGCACATTTCCTCAATTTTTAATCCACAGTCTAAGAAGTAACAGTGTTCATTATGCCTTTCATTGCATTGTACAAAATCTAGGTTTAGTACATGTTAGGACAACAGCAGCAAGATTTTGGATGACGTCAAGTTTATGCAAAGTAGAAGGTGCAATGTTGACTGAAATGTATTGGAATAGTCGAGTCTCGGAATAAGAAGGGCACAGTTAGGGTTACAGCAGATCAGCTGAGGAGCAGAATGATGCTGTCGAGATGAACGCTGGTGGTGATAAGTATGACATGGATTGATGATGGCTGAAGCTCACCAAGGGGTCAAGAAAGACACAATATTCTTAAGCAATCTGGATCAGCCTCAAACACTTGCCAGGGAGATGATGGAGATGATACTTTGGGAAGAATTTATGGCAGGTTCCAAAGACAAAGCTTCAGACTTCCCAATATTTAATTAGTGCAAATTTATGCTCGTACAGCATTGCAGGCAATGTAACAATTTAGAGAATTTTTTTATGATATGGAGATGCCGGTTTTGGACGGGGGTGTAGAAAGTTAAAAATCACACAACGCCACCTGATGAAGGAGCGGCCCTCCGAAAGCTAGTGCTTCCAATTAAACCTGGTGTTGTATGATTTTTAACTTTCTTTTTTTTAAAGTGTTTTGTCTTTTCATGAGATTTTTTTTACATCTTGGAACAACCTTTTTCAGAGATACTATTACGCACCTCCAGTGCAGGTAAGACTTGAACCCCGACCTGCTTGGCTCAGAGGTATTACTATGCCCCAGGAGCTGTTTTACATCAAATTGCAATACCAGAAATTCCCTCCCCCACCGTCCCCCAGTAATTATGAGAGTAAGAGTCTCACACAACCTGCAGCGGTCTTGACAAAATGCAGACATACTGGGTGCAATTCCTTTAATGCATCAGAGAAGCTTGGAGATAATGCAAAGTGCTATCAGATAGTTAATCTGTTTGTTTGTTTTACCTATAATTATCATGTGTCAGTTGCAGAGGCCACTGTTTGTTGTGGTGTCAAATGGAAGCCGTAACTTGGCGACCAATATAGCAATCCCTTCATTTGTTGAGCTCAGCTTTGAGGTCATGGATTTCCTTATGTAAAATATTATTGTTTTAAAATCGAGAAGGATGAGAAAGGAGAGAGAGAAAAGTTGAAGCATTTATTGTGTAAACTCCAAGTAGGATTTCTGAATTTCTTGACTTATCTTTATTGTAGTTATGATTTGGAGATGCTGGTGTTGGGCTGGGGTGTACAAAGTTAAAAATCACACAACACCAGGTTATAGTCCTACAGGTTTAATTGGAAGCACTAGCTTTCGAAGCGCCGCTTCTTCATCAGATCATCCACAACCATCTAATGAAGGAGCGGCACTCCGAAAGCTAGTGCTTCCAATTAAACCTGTTGGACTATAACCTGGTGTTGTGTGATTTTTAACTTTATTGTAGTTAGTCTCTGTAAATATTCCCAGACCAGTTGGATGAATTGCCTAATCAGACAGGTGAGTGGTAGAACATTGGTAATGTTACCCAGTTGACTGTTTTCAGCCAATTTCTCCACAGATTTGTTTTCTGAAGATGGATTCTTTGTTTTCCATCATATGTTATTACGTGTCTGTGTGAAGGCTGGTGGAGGTATGGGGGTGAGAGGGTGCGTGGGGTGAAGAAAGAAAGTTAGCAACCAAACGAAATCATTCTGGGGAATTACCGGGGAAATTATACAGTGCATTTCCACTAGTTTTTCTGACTTAAAACTCATTGGACTGAGTCAAGGTTTTCTTTTTAAAAAAGCAGGTGAAATGTCACACTCCACTACATAAGATTCTCAACAAGGTTGAAAGAAAAACAATCATATGTGAATAAACAGAGAAGTAATGAGCAAGTTAGTTAGAAATATAAAATGGATAACAAGAGTTTCTACAGGCATTTAAAAAGAAAGGAGTAAGTGAAGTGAATGTTGGTTCCCTAGAGCGTGCAAGTGGGGAATTTATGGTAGATAATAATAGACAATGAAAATAAACAATCATTTTTCTACTGTCTTCATGATAGATGATTCAAAATATGTTTCATTAATAGCTGTAAACCAGAAGTCTGATGGGAGAGATGAACTTAGTGAAATTACAAACACCAGGGAAGTGGTACCAAGGAATCTGGTGGAGCTGTGGCCTGACAAGTCTCTAGATCCAAGTGAACTTGTTCCTAGGCTCTTAAAAGAAGTTGCTAATGAGGTAGTAGTTTAGTATTAATTTTCCAAATATCCCCAGATTCAACAAAGGCCCCATTGGACACAAAAGTTGTAAAATATAATCCCCCTACTTAAGGAGAGAAAGTAGAAACCAGGAAACTGCAGAGCAATTGCTTTGTAGAGAAGGTACGAAAATTGATCTTTAAAGAGACTGTAACTGCACATTTAGAAAGCTCAAGGTCATCAAGAAGAGTCAGCATAGTTTTGTCAGAGAAATCATGTTTATCCAATTTATTGGAGTTTTTTGAAGAAATAACATTTGCTGTGGGTAATGGGGAGCCTGTAGACTTGCTTTACTTAAATCAGAGATAACAATAAAGATAGGTAAAAACAATAAAGATGTTATGCCTCAGTGATACAGGACATTGATGAGACCACATCTCAACTGCTGTGTCCAGGATAAATATTGATCTCCAGTTTTTAGGAAGGGTGTACATGCATTCATTGGTTCAGAGTAGATTTAGTAAATTGCTACCTGGACTGGGTATCTGATAAGGATTGATTGACAATCTGGGCTTGTATCCTTTGAAGTTTAGAAAACAGAGGACAACTTGATTAAAGTGTCTAAGTTCCTGAATGGTCTTGACAAGGTGGACATAGAAATGATACTTTATCTTGTGGGTCAGCCCAAAACGAAGGGGCATGTTTGTAAAATTAAGGACCAACCTTTCATGACAAAGATGAAGAGATTTTTTTCTCTTAGAGTATTATGTAACTTTGGAATTTTCAGTCTCAACAGGTAATGGATATGGAGTCATTGTATATTTTTAAGAAATAGGTGGACAGATTCTTAGGCAGGGGAATCAAGCGTCGGCAGGGGAGACGGGAATGTGGAATTTGGAATATACACAGAACATACACCATTATTGTGTAATGGAGTGGACGAGATGGGCTGAATGACCTACTTCGATTTCATATGTTTGTAACGATTTGGATAATTGCTGAGTCTAGGATTTGGCTTCAATGTCTGTAGATGATAGAGGGATAGAAAGTGGGAAATTATGAGTCCCACAGTTATCGTGGGAGACAGTGTACTGAGTGTTTACTTCAACAATGTAGGGAGAAGGAAGGGCAAAAGGTTATTTGAAACACAAACAGCAGAATTAATAGAAAACGGAAGCTATTGTAAAACAACAAAGAGCGCGAAAGATAAAGAAAGAACTGCCGTTACTATAGCGCCTCTCAGGACTTCCGGCGGGCCCAAATCATTTTGCACATGATGCAGTGACCGGCGGTTGTAATGCAGGGAAATTCGGACAGAGCGAGATCTCACAAATAGCAACGAGGGAAATGATTAGATTATCTGTTTCGGCGATGTTGGTTAAGGGATATATTGTGAAGGGACAGCTGGGAGAATTCTCCGCTCAGCTCCATTTTATTTCGACAGAAGCATTCCTCATTGACCTTTGACATTATTAAAGGGAGAAAAAAACACTCGTACAAACGCCTCTCCGTATTATTCTAAAATGTGTGAGAATGTAGAACCGAGTCTGATAATTGCCCTTCCGGCGAGTTCTCGCTGAGACATGCTCCAATGTTGAGCGCTCTGCCTTGGTCTCTGTTGCGGCATTTTAGCATCATCCTGACCTTTTTATCTTAGGAGAGAGGACCGTATGAGCTTCCAAATAACGCATTTGTCAATGTTTCCTGTGCATGCACCCACTCCCACCCCCAGTCGAGCATGGAAAGTTTACGGGCTTTGCCAGACAAACTCCAGACGAGGAACAATTTTATTTGGAATACATCTAGACAACAAGCCAAATTTCCACAGGCGATCAGAATAACATACAGACGCTTTCCCAATATATTCCACCCGTTGCCGAGTTTTAACGCAAGCACTTACCTGAATGGCAGATGTCAGCTCTTCAGTTGTAAGTTCTTGAACTTGAATCGAAAATCTGAGTTCGAGTTCCATTTCATATGCTGCCAGACCTGTTGAACTTTTTCAGCAATTTCTCTTCGTGTTCCCATTTCATGTGTGTCTAACTAAGCGTAATCTGTGTCGTACCACGTGGTTGCTACAAAGCACTGGAACCTGGTGACATTGATTTACAAGAAGCATGATTCCTTCAGTAAGGTAATAGTCATAGTTCACGCACACACATCACCCACAAACAGACTGGGATACATCTGTCCATTTCCATAGAGGTGCATTCACCGAGACATGTAGTCACACGGGTGCACATACACATTCAGTCACGTAAGTCCGTCTGCACAAAATAAAATGTTCACACGTAGACGGGGAGTCACCCAGACAAAATAACGGATATTCCCACACACAGACACAAAAGGATGTCCCCGCACAATATAAAGAAAGAAACACGACCTCAAAGTTCCTGGCTACATCTTGCAGGTATTTCCTAATCGCATAAATAAAGGACTACTGATGCTGGAGCTCTGAAGCAGACAAAACACGGAGATTGCTGGAGAAACTCAACAGGTCTGGCAACATCTGTGCTGAGAAAACAGAGTTGTAGTTTCGACTCTTCTTCACCATTTTCGAACCAACCTCTTCAAAGACGTTGCTACATGCTTCAGGAGATTTGAACTCGGGCCTCCTACCTGACAGGTAGGGACGTTGCATCTAATGTGGACAGCAAGATCGCACAACGAGGCCCAGGAGCATCTGCGTTTATGAAGTTGTGTGGGTCGTAGTGAAGTTTTGTTCGTGAATTGAGGGCAGCAATGGCAACAATACACTACGTCAGAGGGCAAGACTGAAGACACATACAACCTGACCTGACAAGGATAATAACATCTATTTCCCTAAAGCGAAGTAGCTGTACTTGACCACAAACTAACAACCGTGTGGTTATTCTAACTGATAGGGACGTGCTGGTATTGGATTGGGATGGACAAAGTTAATGATCACACAGCACCAGGTTATAGTCCAATACGTTTATTTGGACGCACTAGCTTTCCGAGCGCTTCTCCTTCATCAGGTAGTTGTGGATGTGTTATGGCCCTATTCCCCAGCTACCTGATGAAGGAGCAGAGCTCTGAAAGTTGGTACTTCCAAACAAATCTGTTGAACTATAACCTGGTGTTGTGTGATTTTTAGTTTTAACTAATATCAGACTTGTTGGTGGATTTTAAACCGATTGGAAGCGACATTGCTAGAATCTGAATTCAGATCATTGGGATTATTAATCGAGTATTAGAAATGTAAACTCGCCATTGTCCCACAGGACTCTCTTCTCATGCGTGAGAGGTGACTGGTGGTGGTTTAACCTGAGGATCACCGTGCCTCAGGTGAGGGAGAGGTTGAGAAGGAGAGTCCCATATGGTAATCTCGGGCAATGCGGGAGTAAAATATCCAACATCACCACTACGTCTTAAGGGCCTTGGCAGAAGTTCAGTGAGGAGCTGGTGGCTAATGCAATAAAACAAAAGTCCCGATTAAAACTCTTGAACCATGCATTTCACCAGAATTCCGTATCCACTTCCAGCGTCCCCTGCTGGGATTCCCCAGATATCTCTGACAAACGCGAATGGACATCTGAAAATGCTTTAGAAACCAATCCTGATGCATGTGGTCATTTGATAGCGAATATAAAGTTAAGGCTATCTCAGGTTACCTGGTAGCGGTACAAGGCGTTTGTGGGACAGTGGTAGTGCCCTTACCTCTCCGGTAGGAGGCTCAGTTCGAATCTCTTGAAGTTTGTAATAACCCCTCTCAACACCCTGGTTTGAAAATGACCTGAAGTAGAGTCTCTGGACTTCCAGAAGACGTTCAACATGGCGCCTCACCAAAGATTAGGTGATAAGAGCCCATGGTGTTGGAGGCAGTATGGTGGTATAGAGAGAGAATTGTCTCATGGACAGGAAAATCAATGTGGGAATAAGGGTTTTTTCAGGTTTGCGAACTGTGACCAGTGGGGTTCCACATGGATCAGTGTTGGGACCACAACTCTTTACAGTATATATTAATGGCTTTGAACAAAGAAGCGAATGTGCTGTAGTCACGTGAAACGCAGAAAGCTAGCACACAGGTACAGCAGGTAATCAGGAAGGTTAAGAGAATCTTGGCCCTTTTTTCAAGGGTGTTGGAATATAAGAGCAGGGAAGTATTACAGTAACTGTACAAGGTGATGGCAAGCCCCTATCTGGAGTATTGTGAAACGTTTTGGCTCCCAAAGTGATGAAAAGATGTTATAGTCATAGAGTCATCGTAAAGATGTACAGGTCGGAAATAGACACTTCGGTCCGACTCGTCCATGCTGACCAGATATCCTAAATTAATCTAGTCTCATTTGCCAGCACTTGGTCCATATCACTCGAAACCCTTCTTATCCATATACCCATCCAGATGCCTTTTAAATGTTGTAATTGTACCAGTCTCCACTACTTCCTCTGGCAGCTCATTCCATACACGCACCACCCTCTGTGTGAAGACATTGATCCTTAGTTCCCTTTTAAATCATTTCCTTCTCAGCCTAAACCTATGCCCTCTAGTTCCGGACTCCCCCATCCCAGGGATAAGATCTTGTCTATTTACCCTATCCATACCCCTCGTGATGTCATAAACCTCTATAAGGTCACCCCCTCAGCGTCTGACGCTCCAGGGAAAACAGCCCCAGCCTAATCAGTCTCTCCCTGTACCTCAAACCCTTAACCCTGGCAACATCCTTATGAATCTTTTCTGAACCCTTTCAAGTTTCACAACATCCTTTCTATAGTTCAGAAAAGTTTCACAAAGATGATCTCTGATATGGAGGATTTATCTTATGATGAAAGGTTAATTAGGTTGGGACTCTACTCCCTGCTGTGAGGCACTATGTAGCTTACATAGCATGTTGTAAACAAAATCGCAGTATGCGCTGCAGCAAGAATATGCTGCGAGTTTTTTTATGCAGTAGTACCCAATAGCATAACATTCTGTGAAACAGATATAATAACAGAAACATCGATACTTAACGCATTTCTGCTGAGAAGATTTTTTTTAATATGGCCTTTTTGTAGACGGTTAATAACATCAAAGTCATAGAAGTCCACAGCACGTGAAAACGCCGTTTGGCCCACAGTGTCTAAGCTAGTCAAAAATATTTAACTATTCCAAAGCCTTTTCCAGCACTTGGCCCATAGCCTTGTATACCTTGCTATCACAAGTGTACATCTAAATACCGCCCTCACTCACATTCTTCTACCCTCTGCGTGTAAAAATCTTTGCTCACGTCACCTCCAAACCTTCATCCTCTACCTTAATCATCGATCTATCCAATAAGGGGTAAAGTTTCTTCCTGTCTATCCTGCTTACGCCTCTCATCATTTTATAAGTCTAAATCAATTAGAAGTTGGTCAAGAAATAGAAAGATGCATATATCAGGTATAGACAGCGAGGGTCGAGTGAATTCCAAGAAGAGTATGATGTCAGTAAAAGTATACTTAAGATGGAAAGCAGGAGGGCAAAAGGGGGACATGAAATAGCTTGGCAAATAGCATTAGGGAGAATCCAAAGAGACTCTAATAAGGGCAAAAAAATAAGTAGGGAGAGAATAGGATCCCTTAAAGATTTACTTAGTCATATATGTGTGAATCGACAATAGTTAGCTGAGATAGTAAACGAATATTTTGTGTCAGTTTCTACAACGGAAAGGACTTGAAAGAAATGGAACTTGGGGAAATAAACATTGATGTCTTGAAAATAGTTCAAGTTATCGAAGAGGAGCTGCTGGAGGTCTTAAAAACATATAAAGGTAAATGAATCCCCAGGATCTGATAAGGTGTTTCCCAGACCTTTGCAAGAAGCTAGGGAAGAGATTACTGGGACGCCTGCTGAGATATTTGTATGATTGATAGCCATGGGTGAGGTGCCAGAAGGCTGATGGATAGCTAATATGGTGCCATTATTTCAGAAAGGCTGTAAGGAAAAATCAGGCAACTGTACACCAATAAGCCTTCTGTCAATGGTACGTCGTTGGAGGGGATTCTGAGCAACAAGATTTACACGCATGTGATCAGGGATAGTCAGTAAGACTCTGTGTGTGGGAAATCATGTCTCACTAACTTGACTGAGTTTTTTTTAAAGATGTGACAATGAAGATTGACGACCGTAGAGTAATAGAAGTTGTCTATTTTGACTTCAGCGAAGTGTTAGACAAGGCTCCACGTGGTAGGCTGGTTAGTAAGGTTAAATCACATGGAATCCAGAGAGAGCTAGCCAATTAGATACAAAATTGGCTTGAAGGTAGGAGACAGAGGGTGGAGGTGGAGGGTTGTTTTTTGGACTGGAAGCCTGTGACCAATGGTATAGCTCTAGGATAGGTGCTGGGTCCACTGCTTTTTCTCATTTATGTAAATGATTTGGATGTGAATAGAGGAGGTATGGATTGTAAGTTTGCTAAATGAAATGTGTAGTGGACAGTGAAGATAATCTCAGACTGTAATGGGACCATGATCACATGGACCAATGGGTCGAGGAGTGGCAAATGGAGTTTAATTTAGATAATGTGAAGTGTTGCATTTTGATAAGACAAACCATGGCAGGCTTTAAACAATTAATGGTAGGGCCCTGGGGAGTGTTGCCAAACAAAGAGACCGAGAGGGGCAGGCGCATAGTTCTTTGAAAATGGGGTTGCAGGTAGTCAGGTTGGTAAAGAAGGCATTTAGCACGCTTGCCTTCATTTGCCATGACATCAAGTATAGGTATTGGAATTTCATGTTGCACCAGTATAGGACACCGGTGAGACCATTTTTGGAATAAAGCATACAATTCTCGTCGGCCTTCTATACGAAGGATGTTGCTAAACTTGGGAGAGTGTATAAAAGATTTACAAGGATGTTGCCGCTTCCAGAGGGTTTGAGTTATTGGGAGAGGCTGGAAAGGCTGACGTTTTGTCCGTGGAGCGTCAAAGACTGAGGGGTGACCTTATAGATGTTTTAAATTCATGAAAGGCATAGATAAGGAGAATAGCCATGGTCTTTTTCTTAGGGAGTCCAAAACCATAGAACATAAACTTAAGGTGAGAGGGGATAGATTTAAAAAGGACCTGCAGGGTAACTTTTTCCTCGCAAAGGGTGATGTGTGTATGGAATGAGCTGCCAGAGGAAGTGATGGACACTGGTGCAATTACAACATTTAAAATGCATCTGGATGGGTGCATGAATAGGAAGGGTATAGAGGGCCAAATGGGACTAGGTCAGATTGGGATGACTGTTCGGCGCGGATGAGTTGAACCGAAGGGTCTGTTTCCGTGCTGTCTGAACTCTATGACTGTAACTCTAAGTTAAATGCAATTGGTAAGGGAAGATTGCTATTTGAAGATTGTTTATAAATTTCAGGCTTCAGTCAGTAAAATTCAACTAAAAGACTGTTTTTACATTCATTTTATATTTGATCTGGAATATCATAGAATTGGAACTAATTGCTGAAAATATGTTTCCATTCGCAGGCCTGGTAAATTCTGATCGCTACTTTACTGTAGGGAGCATTCCGAACAAAGAAGGACAATCAGTGACATCGTCAAACAATCTCCTATTGCCCAACCTGACCACATCCTGGCAGCGGTTTAGAATCTAAATGTCAACTGCAAGTAAGTAAGCCTACGATCCATTTAGGGATGAGACAAGTTTTCAAGAAAAGCAGGAGATAGAAACAAAGAGTATTAACATGTTAACTGTCAAGACGCCTATGCTAAGAAGTGCCAAGTGTCCGGGCTGTGCGTGTGAGTTTACAAATAATCATAGCGATAAGAATATGGGTACTGATCAGTAGTTAAGTTTGACGAACATTGAGATTATACAAGGATGCGATGAAAGTTGCATTATGTACGGTAGCAATTTTAGAAATGCTTTTAAGATAGCAATTACATTCATTCATAATAGAAGGTCCGCATTTATCACAGCTGTACGAAATACCTTCACACAAAAAAACAAGGTAGTATGGGAGATCATTTTGTCCATTGAACCTGGTGTATATCTTAAATTTCCAATGTCTTTATTCCTCTCAGCACACATCTGAACTTTCCTTCTACCAAATAAATTTTAAATCTGTTCTGGATTCTACTTCCGCTGTTGTTGCTAACCGAGACATCCCATAACCTTAAAACCTCCTGTGGAGAGAATATTCATTCTCTTCCGGACCGTGGTAACGATGTTAATACTTTATCCTTACGTTGTCTACTCGCAGACCAATGCTGAAACCCGTCTCCTCACTTTAAATATTCAGCTTCCTGTTGGTCGTTTCAAAATGGACTGGACAGATACTAATCTCTTTGCATTGAGTGAGCAGTCAGCTATGTATCCCGTTTGTCCAGATTTGCATTTCACCAAGATTACCGTCTTTTTAATGTGTGTCTGCGGGTTTCACTGAGCTCTAGTCACTGCTTTGTCTGGTCTCTGACATGTGCTACTACCGTATTACTCCAAAGCCCCAGGCTCTTGAATTCCATTAAATGTAATTTATTCCAAGAGAGTTTTTTGGCTCTGGATTGTTGGAACCATGTCTGCGACAATGATATTCTAACCACGGTTCGGGAGGGAACTGAACATAAGCAAATTTCCCTTTTAGATCCAAATCGGATTAAATATTAACTTGATCCTCTTGAATTTAAGCTTTTATTTCGATCATTCCCTCAATGCATCCCGAAACACTTTAATTCGTTTAGTTTTCCACTTCCAGACTTTTAATCTATCGCATCCACCGTTGTTCTTCGCCCTCAACCTCCCCTCCCTAAAATGTCCAATTATTTGAACGTCAAACAAGACGTGTACAAAGATCAGAACGGATCAGTAGAATTTATCCAAACCCAGCTTCCACAGTCTGCAGTTTTGGTGTAAGGCTTCCATGTTAACTCTTGTTTCACATTCCACGATTTGGAAGAGCGGTGTTGGACTGCGGTGAACAAAGTTAAAAATCACACAACACCAGGTTAGAGTCTTAACAGGTTTATTTGGAGGCACTAGCTTTCGAATCGCTGCATCTTCATGACTTTTAACTTCACTTTCCACGATTGCTACCTGACTTGTTCAGTTTTTCTAACACTTCTTGTTCCAAAAATTAGCCCTCAGCAACATCTTCTGTCTGAAACAACGTGTACGGTTTCTGATTTAAATGTCTAAGATTTATAAGAGTCTACAAGTTTCTAAATAAACTCATCGTTATTTCCATCACTAATTTCTGAACTCTAAAAATAAGTACATCTATTCGTCACCATTACTTTTAAGTCTTTCCAAATTCGCTTTGAAACTTTCTTATTAGATGTTGTGTTCTCATTACACTATGGAAACAAATAATATATTAAGTGACTTTGACAAAGTTAACTAACCCTTGAAATTCTTCTCAACCCGTCTGCAGCCTTTGCCGTGGTTGACCCCACCATCGTCCTCCAACCCTTGTTTTCTGCTGTCCAGCTTAGTGGGATTTGTCTGTTTGCAGCTGAATTGACACCTGCAATGAATCTCTTCCCAATGCATACCATAATGGTTAGTATGGTTGGGCTTTTGTGGTGCAGTGGCAGTATCTCCACCCCTGAGCCAGGTGACCTAGATTCAAGTCCCACCTTCTCCAGAGGTGTGTCATAAGGTCCCTGAACAGCTTAATTAGAAAACATATCCCATAATGGTTAATGTACTAGAGTTCTTGTGGTGCAATGGTACTGTCCCTACCTCTGGTGTGGGAAGTCTGGATTTAGGTCTCACGTTCTCTCGAGGTGTGTTATAATCAGGTTGGTTAGTAAATATCTGTCAGGGTAGTCAATGTCCTCAAGGGTGAACCCTTAGTCTTGCCCAATTTCTTAACTACATGCTGTACCTAGTTGACCTGATCCAGAGTAACAGTTGCCACGTGTTTTCTGCAGACACCCAATCCGATTTCACTATGATCCCTCTCAACCCTCCGCTGTCTCAGGGTTGCCTGACTGCTTTCTCAACATTCAATACTGATGAGCAGAAGCTTCCTCCAATTAAACACTGGGACAAGCGACTGATCCCAGGGCTGAAGCTCCATTCTTGAGTTTCCACCTTCGTTTTTCTCCTTGCCACGGCCTATGGTGCAACCAGATTGCTCACAATCTTAGTTTCATATTTGCCCTTTGGATGAGCCTCTGGAACATCACCTGACCCTCCCGTTACCCAAGCCCTTTTGCTGCTAAAACACTCATTTATGTCTTTGTTACATTTAGACAATGACGATTCCAATGCATTTTTGGTCAGTTTTGTGTTCAACTTTCCAATACCTTGAGATCACCGGAGACTCAGCAGTCTATGCCCTGTTGACTCATCACCCCTGTGCTCACTGGCTTATAATGGCTGATATTTAAGGGAACTCGGATTTTAAAAATCGCGTGCTCCATGATAGCCTCCCTTCCTATTTCTATGACGCTCACAGCCCGTCAACACATGGAGGCATCTACACTCCTGTAAGTCTGGTCTCTTGATATATTTCCTAGTCAAGCTGTTCAGTGATGTTATTAGACATCTCTGGAACAGGTGGGAATTAAATCCAGGCCTCCAGGCTCAGAGATAGGGACACTATGACTGCACCACCAAAAACCCTGATGTCTGGCCTCTTGTGCATCTCCGGTTTAATAATTGTGCTATTGGTGGCCATGCTTTCAGTTGGTTGGTTTATGTTCTGGAATTCCTTCCCTAAACCTCTCCACTGCTCTACCTCGTGTTCATCCATGAAGGCTATCCTGGAAACTAACATTTTGACCACCTGCCTTCATATCATCAGATCTAACTGGGTGTTAATGTTGTGCTTGCTAATGTTCTTGAGAAGCTGCTTGAAAATTTAAAAAATACCGTTAAAGGCACCATATAAATAAAAGCTGGTGTTGTTTTATGATATGTCAATCGGTCGTATCCAGGACCATGCAAATGTAAGCCCATAATGTGCTTTATGTAAATAATGAACGCACTTAATATAGCCACCTATCACAGAGAAAATCCAGTAAGGCCTTCACATAACCAATGAGAGTGGTAACTGGTCTCCAAACAAATCATATCGTGAAATGTGCTGTCATCATATAGATTTGCAAGTATGTTGCCAGGGTTGGAGGGGTGGAGCTACAGGGAGAGGCTAAATAGGCTGGGGCTGTTTTCCCTGGAGTGTTGGGGGTTGACCTTATAGAGGTTTATAAAATCACATGAATAGGGTAAATGGGCAAGGTGGGGTGGGGGAGTACATAACTAGAGGGCATAGTTTAGGGTGAGAGGGGAAAGTTATAAAAGAGACCTAAGGGACAACATTTTCACGCAAAGGGTGGTGAGTGTATGGAATGAATTGCCAGAGGAAGTGGTGGAGGCTGGTACAATTGCAACACTTAAAAGGCATCTGGATGGGTATATGAATAGAAATTGTTTAGAGGGATATGGGTCAAGTGCTGGCAAATGGGATTAGATTAATTTAGGATACCTGGTTGGCATGGACGAGTTGGAACGAAGGGTCTGTTTTCGTGCTGCACATCACAATGACTCGATATATTTCGCTATGAGATAGTCTTACAATGTCCGGGATAAAGTAAGTAAGTTTAAAGTTTTCTTTTAAAAAATCTAAGGTGTAAAATACTGTGGCAGGCGAGTTGGGAGCAGCTTGCAAATATCCCACGAACATGCGCAAAAAGGCCATCCGCTCCCCTTCTCCGAGGGTCTTCCAGAAGCGAATGGAGTACAAAATCCAGAAGCAAACGACTCTTCGCACTCGGTCCTGGAAAGTGTTTGTTACTCAGGTTATTCACTGGTCCCTATCACCTTGCATACGTTTATGTATCCCACACAGCTCATGATAAAAACTTAGATACAAAATTAGAAATTGCTGGAATAACTCAGCATGTGTGGAGAGAAAGCAAGAGTTAAGGTTTCAGGTCCAGTGACCCATCTTCAGAACAGCTAGAATCAATTACATCGAAACACACGAGGATGAACAATGTAGTAGCCAATATGACTTGCTTCGCGGGGAATCTTATCGTCTTGCTCCTGAACATCGCGACATTCTAATACGGACGAGACGCTGGAACGTTCCCATTAAAGGATCCTTTTAAGATTTCTCTGGCAATATCAACTCCCCCCACCGCACCCCCACCCCCATACCGAAAACGTACTGTTGCTACTTCAAGCGAATGATTGCTACACAGCAATTGGGTAAAGAAAAGTGATTGGGAGAGTAAAATGATGAACAAGCATTGGCTACGAATGCAGTGGAGCAAGATTACCAAGTCGGACTTTGGGGGGTTTCTGGTTTCTCTCGGGCGAGCTTACAGGCGCAAGTCCCTCTATGCACAATACGGTGATTTCCTGAAAACGTTTTTGTTTGTGGTTTGTGCGCTCGGGAATCATCGGCCATCCCATAGCTGCACTAGAGAAGAGAGCATTGGCCCTCCCACTAGTTACTATCTCCTTTCCGTGACGCTGCCCTGGCATTTTTTCAAGTACAACTGACTGAATATCTGTTCACATTATTGACAGCACAGCCATCCCATTATATGATGCTTTGATTGAATTAATTGACCTCAGAAAGGAAGAAGGAGGACATGCCCCCATCTCAATCTATAGAACTGAGGTTAAGAGGGTGGAGGGCGTCGCATTCCTCAGACTGAGGATAACCGACAACCTGTGCTGGACTTCCCAGGTAGATGCGATGGTGAAGAAGGTACAACAACTCTTCCTCGGATGGCTCACGAAATTTGGCATGTCCATAAGGACCCTCGCCAACTTCTACAGATGCATCATTGAGAGCATACTATCCGGGTGCATAATGGCCTGTACTGCAACTGCTCTGCCCAGGACTGTAAGGAACTACAGAAGGTGGTGTGCACAGCCCAGACCATCACAGAAGCCAACATTCCATTCATGGGCTCCATTTACACGGCTCGCTGCGTGGAAAAGCTGCCAACATCATCAAAGACTCAACGCAACCCGGTAATAATCTCCTACAACCTCTTGCGTAAGGCAAAAGATACAGAAGCTTGAACAATTTCTTCCCCACTGTTAATAGACTGATGAATGGACTCTTTAGCCTCAAATAATGTTGATTTTACTATTGTTGATCTCGCCGGGCACACTCCCTGTTGCAATGTAAACTGTATGCCTTTGCCTAAGTCTTTTTGATCTGTACATCCTTGCTTGCTATGATCTGCCTGTACTGCTGGTAAACGAAGCTTTTCACTGTACTTCGGTACAGGTGACAATAAATAATTCGATCAATCATTTAAACACGATTTTTAATGGCGCTTCAAAAAATTCCACATTGACTTTACAAGTGAAAGTTAAAATAGGCCCCTATAGTAACCAAATATTTGAGTGTTGTATATATTTTTTTAAAAACTGTGCATATTCCAGCTGTTAATAGATCTTCAAACGTAATTTGATGAATGTTGTCACAGAGTTGTTACCATGAGTTCACCTTGACAGAGGCGAGTTAAACCATCAGAGATTTGGATAGTTCCTGTCTATCCACTTCTTCAGATCAGTCTCTATGTGACCCTTGCAATCATATATACTCCTCTTTTAGGTTCAAACAGAACACGCAGCAGAAATTTAACATTCGCTGAAATTAGAGCAAAGTTATCAAGTCCAATTGCTCATTTGTAACATCTCATCGCGATTTTACCCCCCAGAATATACGCCCCAATCGTTACCTTGTTCTAAACATTGTTAAGATTATAGTGGTGCTGGATAAACACAGCAGGTCAGGCAGCATCCGAGGAGCAGGAAAATCGACGTTTCGGGCAAAAGCCCTTCATTCCCGATGAAGAGCTTTTGCCCGAAACGTCGATTTTCCTGCTCCTCGGATGCTGCCTGATATGCTGTGCATTTCCAGCATCTCTCTAATCTTGACTCTGATCTCCAGCATCTGCAGTCCTCACTTTCGCCTAATCATTGTCATACAAACTGGACCTGAACTGTATTGCTCTCCGTTTTGTTTTTTTTTTAACAAGCATTTGAGTTCCTTCGTAATTTGCCAGTCCACTTTATATTTACATTTTATTGGCCCACTTTAATTGAAAAAGAGAAAAAAAAGATATACTTTAAAGGTGGAGCGGCTCCGGGCGTTTGATTTGAAAGAGAGTAGGGCTGTGTAAAGGAGCACCGTAAGGTAGAGGGCGAAAACTGACAGTTGTGTCCCCTACATTGTCAGTAAGCACGGCGCACAGACAATAAAACTTTCGGTTTGTTAAGATTTCGAAGCTGAAGAGTATCCTTTGTCCCTGCGAAGCTAAGTTTTAGCTGTTGACTCCTTGAGCTTTAAATCACCATCTCTAGTTTCCAGAAGACTTCGAAATCCAGGGACTTTCTCCAGAATAATACCGAAAAGAACCAGAATACTGAGGAAAAAAAAGAAACAATGTATTTAATCGAAAGAGTAAAAGGTAAATATGGACACAAATTCAGCATGCGATTCCTCAGACTCAGTAAACTGGGTTTTATTACTTTTCATTGCTACATGGACTAAACATGCGAAGTCCCACCATAAATTCTCTGGACTAACTATTGTCTTCGACAGCATGAATGCTTCGAGTTGTGTATCAAGATAATACGTATGTTTTTCTTTTAAAATGACATATTTATGTTAACCTTGTTCAGGGCTCAGCAATAGGGTGAATGATACTGTTGCTGTCTGATTTACAGCACTGCGCCACATAGAAATACCAACTATGGATCTTTGTTAATATGTATTAATGAGTTCCAAAGATACCTCCCGCCGGGCTGCACCCTTCCTAAAGATGCATCTGAGTGTAGATGCGCTGATCTGGGATGACAGAAAACCAGCGCCTGTTTTTGAAATTTGATTTATTCATTTTAAAATGCTGCTTCTCTCGAAATTTTGAAGCTGGACAAAGAAAATGTGAACTGCTGAGGGAACATCCAGTATTTGAATAAATGATTTCTCTGGTTAACCTGGAGTGTGGCATGTAGTGAGTTTGAGAGGTGTATCATATTGGGACACTTTATAGTCAGTGAAACATGAACAATTATATGTTTCTGTGTTTAATAAGGTTTCTTTAAAGAAAAGACATTTCCTTTGTTAGGAAGTAGCTGCCCATTTGGATCTGAACGTCTTATTTGTTCAGCGCCATAAATACAACTTGCTTGTAACGTCTCTTGTTATATAGCTCGGACAGATCCTGGTAGAGTAACTTCATATCCGACTGGTTTTTGTTTTGGTTGTTGTAATGGTGGGCGAATAAAAGAAAAGATTAATGGACGTGAGTCCACTTAAAAACAATCGTCTCGTGAACAAATAGTGTCTCTCTAAACCATCCCCTCGGTTTGATTTATAGCGATCCTGCAGGTTACATGCCATCGGTTTTGTTTTGGCACATATTTCCAAAACCAAATTTCGGAGCCCATATGCCCAATCTTAAATCCATCGCGACAAGTGCTTCCGGCGTTTTTTTTTAAAGCAGCTGGTATTCGATTGTTTAAACCAATGTAGGCACTAATCACAATGCCGCTGTCCTCCTGCATACAAAACGCTCCATACATAAAAAAGCGCGACATGTTTACTGCGTGCAATCTGCTTAAATCTCGATAAACACCGTGATATAAATACAAGATATTGTTCTATTATACCGTTTAAATGCCGTTTGAACTTGCACAAACTTCTTCAAAATGAATGTGAGTCTCTTTGTTGTTGTTTAAAAAAATACAAAGTTAAAAATCACACAACACCAGGTTATAGTCCAACAGGTTAAATTGGAAGCACACTAGCTTTCGGAGCGTCGCTCCTTCATCTGATTTAACTTTGTACACCCCAGTCCAACACTGGCACCTCCAAATCACAAAAACATACAGTCACTGTCAGACGGTTGTTGTGAAACGCTGTACTATTCGGAATGGATGCGGGAAAATTCGGCGGTTAATCATATTTTCATCCTCCTGTCATTTTACTTTAGTTCATGGTCGTTAGCCTTCGGGAAAAAAAAACTCGCGTATAGAAGTAGAAAATCGGGTGAAATGTTTTAAGAATAAGCGTGACACCACAGTAGAGAGACTGAACGTTCCGACACACTCTATTAATAAATAATATATTATCCGTGTACGTATTATAACAGATAGCTGTTTTAAATGTGTCCTTACCTGCTGATACATTTGCGTGTATCGCTGCACTCCCCACCATTCTAAATCGGAACATTGTCTTATTGGTGTGTGTGTGGGGGGGGGGGGGGGTCTGGTGTTGGGAGTGGGGGTCGGAGGGGGGGATTTCTTTAGTTTCCCTTCCCTGTTTATCTTAGGATGTATTAAGTTGTGGTCCGCCAGCGGGGTATTGCATCATGGAAAAAAAATGGCTTGAGTCTCGATTTCTCCATTTAAAGACAAAAGCTGGGTGTCTGTACTAACAGTCTGGAGTGGGAGTGCTGGAAAGAGAGTGGAAGCTTTAATCTAAACAAGATATTGTTGATGGCGAGCGGATGGGGATTATCAAGCTGTCTTCTGCCGGAGTCTCAGTAGCATCCAAGCATTTGGCACTGGCGCCGGGCTGTGTGACAGGTGTAGCGTTTCTCTTTGTTTTGCTGCTCTCCTCTCTGAGCCAGGTAAAGCATGCATACATGTAAATGCCGTAGGGATGGCTGAAAAGACGAGGAATCTACCTTGTTCTGATGAAGAGACGATTTGCCACAACCCTCAGCATTGGAAGAGAAATCAAATAGAAACGCAGTTAACGGTATCTTGAGCCTTACTATTTTATTCACATTTTTTAAGATAACGCGTCTATTGTTTAGCTGCTGGATTATATACACACAAAAAAGTATATTGTAAAATTGGGAAATAGCATCCGTTAGCATTCAGAATGAACGTTTTATTTAACAAGTGTGGGTGCCTAGAATGAGTCAAGGCGAAATGCAGTTAATTTATCTGAATATATTCCCCTATATTATAAGATTCTTGTGCGAATACTGATACTGAGTGGGCATGAGGCAACTAGATTAAAGGTAAAAAATAATGGAATTACGAACTACTTGAAATTGTATAGTTTCTCGTCACTTCTTTTTAGAAATGTTTCACATCTGAAAGTGACTTTCCTTGTGTCAGATCATCATAAAATGTAATTCTGACTAACTTTAGTACATCGGACTCTGCGAGACGAGTGCACATCTACAAGTATATACAATAAATATAACCTTAAAAACGAGATTCTTTCTCCATGTATGAACCCTGACGCCCTTAAGGTGGACACATGGAGCTAGGTCCAGAGAAACATTGCTATAGCGAGGGTTACTTGGTGAGCTTGCTATTTACAAACACGCAGAGATGAAGGTTAATGACTTTTTTTTTGAAAGAGAGGGAGTGAGAATCGCCGTCTCGATTTGGGGAGAGGTTGTGAGGAGTGGGGGAAGGGGAGGAGGCTGCAGACGAACAGGGAGCGACCTAAGTGCCTTGAGTTGCTACACATCCAAACAAAAGGCGCACGGGCAGAATTCGGAAGTTTACGAAAACGGAATAAGAGCCTTTCCCTCGCGGTTTAGAACTTGACAGCCAGTTATATTCGCGTGACAACGAGAAACGCAGTCATTTTCTCAGCAAAAACCGCCCTGTGATTTATGACTCTTTGACGATTACGAGGCAAGGCCAACACTTGTTTATACAGCCAGAAAAGAGGATGGGGTGGGGGGTGGGGGTGGGGGATGGGGAGAAAAAGTAAAATCTATTAAAGGCCCCGGATGCTCAAGTATCCGTAGGATAAACAACCAGTATTTTAAACATCTTCAGTCATGCTGTTTGGACAGATGAGTTGAAGGGGAATAGGGCTGGCAAGTTTATGGAAAGGGATTGCCTTCCATGGGCTTTCAGAGAGAGAGAGAGATCCCTTTAACGCCGCAAAGATTGAATCAGCCAATTTGCTATTTACTGTCCCGCTGTTCCTTACACACCTGGGCGCAAATTGCAAAGACGATACTTAGTACGTCCTGCCAGTTTTAGTCGCCGTGGGACCTTTCTCTACTGTACAAATGGTTGCATTTTCTGCATCCTTCCTCGCTTAGCATCCTACCAGGGAGTCTGATAATAGAAAGACAGGAAAAGAATGAAACTATTTAGCGCTTAAATTTAATCGTGGTTGATCTGTAAGTAGACTCCATAGCCTCCTGATCCTTAACGCTTTGGTCAATGCAAATGATCAATCACATTTATTTGAATTAACAATGTGTTGGGGGTGGTTTAAGCCTCTACCACACTGTGCCGGTAGCATTTTTAAAACATTTTTCTCCTCAAAGGCCAGGCACCAATTTCAGACAACGCCCGTTAATCATGAGCTTCTAACAAACATCGGAGATTCAAATGGAAGTTATTAGTCACTGTGTTTGAAGATCTGGAGTCAAAGCCCAGATGGAAATGTTTCAACCTGAACCCATCAGTCCATATCGTTGCCCTTGAATCTTCGGGTGGACAAATGTATATCACTGTAGCATTTAAATGCACCAGAAACAGAGCGCGCGTTGCTATTAAGTCTGCAGGAAGCTGGAGAATTTGTGCAAAGTGCAGTAGAATTAAAGTAGGCCTCCGGAAGCCCATTACCGTGGTTCCAGTAAACACACCAAAGTTGCCTTTTCTCTGACGGCTATTCCTCCACTAACCTATTAAGGACGGGTATAAATTTAGCAGGCTGCCTGGGCGCACTTGGCGATTGTGTTATCTGCAGCTCTCGCTATCTTTTAGTTTTGAAAGGGATGTTTAAAGGTCGCTTAACTGCTTCTCTCTTTAACTCCCGTCCCTCTCCAGTATCTGGAGGGTCTCGGTAATCTCCGACCATTCGACAGTTGCTGCAGAGCGGAAAGTCAGCGCCCCGATAGTGTCAGATCATATCGGCCGACACCGCCGGCGCTGTTTGCTGTCGGAATTTTAATTGGGAAAGATGGGTGCCTTTCACTTGATAAGGTATTAATAAACCAGAGATGATAGACCTTTAAAGACAAGTACAGACAATAGAGATTGTACAATAATGATACACTCTTAGCAGTTTGCTCTCCTGTTTGGTGAATTGCAAAACAGCAATAATTTATTTTGGGGAAAGGGTTATATACATGGCACATTATAATAATAATTTTGAATGAACTCAAATATCACATTCAAATATTGGATAATTTTTGTTTCGAACTTTGCGTTAAAATTTGACGTCCATTTTGGCAGCAACCTGATTAATTGTTAATTCTAACGGAGAAACAGAGACAGAACGATACAAGTTATTGCGTGTGAACATTGCTACTACACACGAAGAATTATATCGGACAAATTTTGTTTGCATCAGTAGAACGAATGGATGCAAAATATTTGGTATGCTTAAATTTGAAATGCGTGGTTAAATTAGTTAATCTGATAACAACATGTCAGCAAATTAACATACTAGTTTCAAATTAATGCCGGAATTTTATATTTAAAATGCTTCGGAAATGGAAATAATCATCAGGTGAGTTCGTGCAGTCAAAAAAGCGGTGTTGTAAAAATATAGTTGTGTGTTGCAAAGGAGCGTTAACCTCCTGTATATGTAAATACGGATGAGTTGCAGGCTTCATTGAGAAATAATAGAAGTTCACTGAAACAGCACACAGCGATGGGCTGAATGGTCGATTGCTTCTTCATCTGTAACGATTGGTTCTCTCTATTTCATCCTCTGTTTACATCTCTGACAAAATTTGAAATGATATTAATTTCTTCTTGTAGCTCTGGAGCAGATTCCAACGTACTCAGAATCAAAACTCGCCTTTATTTCCAAAACAGTGGATGTTCGATAGACGTCGGGAAATGACTCCTGTACCAAATTACAAAAGTAATGTTTTAAATGTGTTTATAACTTGCACGTCTGACAGCGAAACTGCCAACCGTCATTTTAATAATTCAATTACCTGCCAATTTAAAGGGAGATCTGCGAAAGAGATATAGGTTGTTGAAATATAATTTTCCCTCTGAAATTAATAGGAAACTGCAGCCATCCCTCTTCAGAAAGTCATGATTAAATCATATTTCTTGTTTGTTATGAGAGTTTAACTAGGTTCGCTTCGTTCAAATGATTGCTTTCAATTCTCTCCTTTGTAAGTAAGTGATCGAAGAACCATGTAACAACATAAATTTCCCTCTGATGTCCTGCCACGTGCTCTGTTATGGTTTTACAAGTAGGCGATGCAAAATTGTATGACGAATGAAACATTTTTTCATCACTTCTTTAAACGATATGCCTAAAAATGCAGCGATGAACATCCGCTAGATATCCTTTCCTCTTCAATTTCAAGCCCATCAGTTTAATTTCACTTTGTTGAGTATTAACTAAAGCTTTAGGAGGTAAATTGAGTGAACAAAACTTCACTCGTGCGTTATCGATATTCAACTGGGAGGGACCGCGAGGCAAGTTCACTCTTGCTTTTCTGGGAATGTGCCCAAAACATGAAGTTCTAAGCTCCTGGTTCTGTTTAAGCGCCGGGAGCTGGGGAAGCAGAGGCACAACGTGAGACCATGTCCGTTCACTGTCACTTCTGAAGAATTCTGGATTGGAAACGTTAATTTCGTTTCTCTCTACGCAAATGCTGCCAGACCTGCTGAGCTTACCCTGTAAATTATGTTTTTGTTTCACTCTCTGTGCCTGGCGAGTTTGCAGTCGGCGCAAGGCAGACGATGCAATTCACATCTCATTTTAAAAACAAATCACAAGTGAAAGCAGTTAGAGCAAAAACCGACAATGCGGAGGCGATGAATAACGGAATTGGCCTAAAAAGAATTCATGATGTGGATTTAATTATTGGCGAAATGAAAATTAATGAGTGAATTATTGATTCAATCATATCTTTAATCAAATTTCCCCATTTTTTGTTCCTTGAAATATCCAGTTCTATAATCTCTCGTTTCTCCCGATTGCAAAAAAATTCCAATTGCGTTGTCTGAGATCCGCAAGACTTTTAAGAATCGCTAATAGCAGGAATGCATCAATTCTCAGATTTTCCCTCCAGATTTAACACAGTATTGCAGGTTTCAGTTGAGAAGTAATTAGTTACGTTGTGTTAATTGGCCTAAAGAGAAACCCCTTGACCAAATTAATTTCACTGAGCGCCAGTTTAGTGAAATCATTCATTTCGGAGGTAACAACGTAACGCGTTCGTTTTCGCACCAAAGGTATGAATCAGATTTCATACATCTCGTTTCGGCCATGAAGCGAACAGATAATTTGTTTTAAAACAGCAGTTCAATAAATTCGCATTTAAATATTATTTACAAAATCGAAAAACCAGGAATTGGGTAATGAGCCCTCGAATCGCCAGCTACATCTGATTTCAACTCACTTGAAACTTAAAGGAAAGTGAGATGCGGAGGCCCCAAATGTAAACTGAAGAGAGAAAAATATAGGGGCGCTTGGAGATTTGCTTCGGAGTTTAGGTGAGGCGTGGACAATTCAACAATTTAAATTTAGATGAGTTTATTTGCTCAACAGACCAGCATGATCCCCCTCCCCCAGAATAAATTCAGCTTCTGTTTTATTTTAATTTAGATATTCATGTCGTTTCTTGCGTCTTCATAGATGAAAGTTAAATGTAATGAGAGGGAGAGCAATGCAATTGTAACCAGCCCGTAACACAATTACTTCGTGATTGATATTTCGTATGTTTACGCGACCGGCACTGTTCAAAACTAGAAGTTCCTGCAGAGATAACGCTAATCTCGAGTTTTCAAGAGCTGTAGAATGTAAGCAGTTCTATGAAGCTTGATGGTGGTTGTTATGAATGAAGTGGAAAGAGCGTGTTATATAATTGGTGTTTTAAGTGACACTTCCTTTCTTTTATTTGATAAACAAGACTTTTACTGATCTGTGATATCGCTGTAACTGCACTTACCTAATGACGAAGTTCCCCAAATATTTGTTTTTTTTGTAAATCTTTACCAATCTCAGTTAAACCACCTTTGTCAGTGTTAAATCCCCTCCCGCCCCAGAACTGAAGATAGAAAATGCCTGTAACTCACAGGTGGGGCAATAAAAGACTTCTCGCCAGCATACCTCCGATATCAGTGGACTCTCTCCCAATGTTATACAATCGTATAACAAAACTGCAATTTCCAACGTACTCTTCATGTATCCATTTCCCTACAGCATCTAGAAAGTGTTGTGAGCACCCTGTACAGCTGCATTCGACATTTCATCGATACCTCCTACATTCCAATAAATTAAACGGCAGATTGGATTCCTTTCGTGGTGCAGCAAGCAGGAGGAAATACCGAGAGGAGGAAAATTAAAATTGAAGGGGACTAATTTTCCCAAGTTAATTGCGCAAGTTCTTTTATTCTGACAAAGTGCGCGTGTCACTTTTCACAGAGTGAAGCGTTTTGCTAAATTGCCCATTTTGCCGGGGGAGGATTTAATTGCACATAAAATTCTATATACAGGATCCTTGTATTACTGTCTCTTGTATCAATGACCAATTTATCGCCGTCCATTGTATCGCTGTCGATGTATTGCTGTCCATTTTATTACTGCCCACTCGCACTCTATAACGTTCTGAACTACTTAACTCACAAGAGGCCTAATGATCAAGACTAGGCCTATAGGGCGTAAGTGTGTTTACAGAAATGATCAACTCATATACTTCTTGCTTATTTCTAGATTCGATGAAGGATTTTTAAATTTACAAAAAGATCTACACTGACCAACAATGAGGAAAATAACATTGCCTCTGTTCAATTCTATTGCATGGTTTTTGATATAGTACAATGTTGATATGTGTAGATTCAGAGCAAAATGGGGGTTCTATATTGTTATAGTGTCATCTGCAAGCACTTGCTACATTATTATGCTTCATAATGATAGTTTTTATTATTATAATGCATTCTGAAGATACATTATCATTGAAGAAACCATAATCTCTTAACTGGAGGAGTGGAGTAATATGTGACCTCAAGAGAATAAACGGTAGAAAACCAAACAGATTTTTTTACATCTTCGATCTTTTCTCTATATAAAAAATAATCACACACGTCTCTGAGATTATCTTACTGTATTCACAGCTAACAATTATTTCGCACTACACTCAATTGCTGGCCTGTAAATTTTAGCTGGTATATGTGCAGTTAGTACACCAGATAATTGTAGGAATAAGGATGAATTAAAGGATTTCAAAAATGCAATTGCGACTATCGCCAAGTATAGGGACACATCTATGCCGACATTGGGTGTGCTAAAGTATATAAGTTGGATTTCTTTTAAAATTTAAGTTCCTTTTTTTTAAAAAAAAACTGCAGCCAACATCACATAACGTCAATCGTATTCAAAGACGAAAAACATTTCTGCGTTATGAAGGACTCGAAACGTTGTGTCTTTCTCCACAGATGCTGCTAGATCTACTGAGTTTCTCCAGCGATTGCCGTTGTTATGTAGAAACGAGGTGTGCTCCAAATTTATTATGATTTATATTCCCTTTTCTTTAAAAAGAAACATGGCCAACATCTCGCAATACTAATCAAACAAAGCAATGGATTAAAAAAAAGGTATCGAAGCAAATACTTAAAAAATTGGAATGCTATCTGCATTGATTTATCCTTCATGTCAATCATATTAAAGCAAAACTGAAAAACAATATTATTTGGAATTTCTTTATACATCAATTCAACCCTCGCAACAATCTAGAGCCTTAAAAAACCTTTTTTCTGCATTAAGAAACAGGAGTAGGTCATTCAGCCGCTCAATCCTGTTCTGCTCTTCGATGAGATTTTGGCTGCTCTCTGGCCTAACTCCATATACCTGCCTTTGGCTCGTATCCGGTTAACAAAATAATGTCTATCTCAGATCCGTATACATCACATTGATCATATCAAAGCAAAGACTAAAAGTTAATAAATTGGAATTCGTTTTTGCATTAATTCATCCCTCACACTAATCGTATCAAAGCAACGACTAAAAGTTCTGAAGGGTTACTGGACTCGAAACGTTAACTCTGCTTTCTCTCCACAGATGCTGCCAGATCTGCTGATTTTCTTCAGCAATTTATTTTTTTTATTCAGACCTTCAGCACCCACAGTTCTTTGTTTTGGAATTGCTTTCTTTTTTTATAAATTGGAATATTATCTGCATTAATCCATCTTTCATATCAATCGTTTTAAAGCAAAGACTGAAAAACAATATCTCACCCCTCACATCATTCGTAACAACGCAGATCTAAAACAGAGTTTCTTTCTGCATTAATTTACCGCTCATATTGATCGTATCACCTCAAGGTCTAAAGAAAATACATAATTTGGAATTACTTTCTTTATTAATTCACCCTTCGAAACAGTCATACCAAAGGAAAGGCTAAAGATTTGGTTTTGGGTGGCCTTATGCGTTAGTTCACCTCTCACATCAATCGTATCAAAACAAAGTCTACAAATATCTATAATTCTGAATTTCTTTCTGCCCTAATTGCGCCTCTGACTCAGACACAGAGCAGCTTCAGTTTCGGGCGGACACGCGCCCACCTCCTGTGGCCAAGGGCACGCGCCCACCTCCAATGGCCAGGGGCTCGCGACCGCGCGCCGGCGGCGGCACGTGACACGCGGCCAGCCAATGGATGCTTTCCCCATTCCTGCTCCGCCCATCTCACCGGCCTTATTTGAATCTCGGGTGCCTGGGAGCCAATGACGCGTGTGGGGCCCGCCCCGAGCTCCTCCGTTGTGACGTCACCCGCATCCCCCTGGGGTGGCCGAGCAGCAACAAAACTGCACTCGGAGTCTCGGCAGTTTGCAAGCTATTGGTTGCAGCAAAAAGAAATCCCACCTAATCCACTTTAGTTGCATGTCAGTTTTACAAGAGAGGGAGGGAAAAATAATCGTGCAATTAAAGGGAGCTTGAATTCTTTTTTTCGGTTGCAATTTAGGTGGGGGAAGGAAAGCCTGCTGGATTTTCTCTTTCTTTTCTTGGCAAAAGAGAGATTAAACTGGCGGGTTTATAACTAATTCCCCACGCATCTTGCTCGATGATGCTTCCAAGCCCGGTCACGTCGACGCCATTCTCGGTCAAAGATATTCTGAATCTGGAGCAACAATCGCGCCAGCAAGTGGCCCATCACTTGCAGCAGGATTTATCGTCTCAGTTCCAGCCGCCGCCGCCGCCGCCTTCGTGCATGCACGCCGCCGGGGAGGCCTCCAGCTTTTCGGATGGGGAGGAGAAAATTCCCTTTTTGAACTCTCTGTCAGTACAAGACAGTCAGGGGGACCCGAGCCTTTCCCCAGAGCTTTACGTTCACGCAGGACTGAGAAGCCCGTGTGAAACCAAATTAGATGAGGAGATCCTACGAGATGAGGTCAAGAGTAAGTACCTAATAGTCTAGATTTTATTAAGAGATGAGCCGGAGGTAAAATATCGCAAAAATCTGCTGCGTTGAAATGTAACTATGTTAAATTCTTAAAATGTTTTGCAAAGCCGGCGTTGTTCGTTGTTTCGGTCATATTTTTGAAATTGAAACAAAAACAGAAATTCCTGGAGAATCTTTTGTATTGATTTCGCGAACGTCTTATTCAGGTCTTATTCAGCTCCTTAACATTGCACCCTCGGATAATTCCTATAAAGCGAAAGGAACGCTACAGCATTGAAAAATACCTTTAAAATTAATTTTCGACGGATCCGGGGATAAAGTGAGTTCTCCAGGTCCCGAAAGATTTGTTTTCAATGTGCAATTTAATACTGTAGAATGAAGGGTTCTTCTACCAAAAACACGGGAACCACATTTTAATTCACAAACCTAAGTATAGTTACCCAGTCCCTGAACATTTTGAACAATTATCCCCGGGTCTCTAAATCAATTATTCCGCTGTAAATTGTTCTCATTCCCTTTACTGTAATCCCAATGTTTAGGTTGTTTTGCAGTCTGCAGTGTGTTCGTACTTCTTTGTTAATATGATTGAACTGTTCTAAAGAACTCCACAACCATGTATCCTATTTAAGGCCTCCGGATAAGGTGAGTACTGACAACCTGAGCAAAAGAGTTGCTAATCAAGGTGGATAAAGAAATATTTAAATCATATTGTGCTTGGTCTGTGCTTCCCTGGTTTCATGCATCTCAAACAAGTCCTGTTAAAAATTATTTTGCCGAATTCGTTCGTAAAACCGGGGCATTTTAATAGGATTATTTTAAAAATTGACAAATTTTTAAGACAAGACAGATCTTGAAACCAGGTACTGATTGGTGCAAATGTTGAAAGTCTCTGTGAATTTACACACATAGCGCTTCTATTTATTTTTTCAGTAAATCAGCGCCTCATATTATTGTGGGATTAAACAGCACGATAAAATACATGATATTTCTCCTTTAATTTAAATATAATTTAATAGAAGAATTGGGCTGCAAGAGGCTAAATTTGCAAATATTGTTACAATTGCCTCTGCCCGGTTTACTATCAACTCGAAAGAAGCATTCACACCAATGCACCGGATATCATTAATTGCTCAGAGTTATTCACATTTCGGTTATGGCTGGAAATTGCCCGCCTTGTTGCAAACTGTGTCACTAATGGATCGGCATTGTTTCTGCAGAAAGCTATTCCCTAAAGAAGTGCTCAGAGAGCGAGAACGTTAAAGCAGAGGATGGTGAACGGCCGAAACAAAAGCAGAGAAGGAAACCCCGTGTGCTTTTCTCACAGGCCCAGGTGTTTGAACTGGAGAGGAGGTTTAAGCAGCAGAGATACCTGTCTGCTCCTGAGAGAGAGCACCTGGCCAACACTCTTAAACTGACCTCCACCCAGGTCAAGATCTGGTTCCAGAACAGGCGCTACAAGTGCAAACGACAACGCCAGGACAAATCTTTGGAGATCGCGGGCCACCATCACCCACCCCCGCCCAGACGGGTGGCGGTGCCCGTGCTGGTGCGGGACGGCAAGCCGTGCATAGCAGGATCCCAGAGTTACACCAGCCCTTACAGCGTCGGCGCAAACGCTTACGCCTACAACGGCTACCCTGGCTCTTACGGCAGCTACGGCGGCGCCCCGGCCTACAACGCTAACTATAGCTGCACCTACACAAGCATCCCGTCGCTGCCGCCTTCCACGGCGTCCAACGCCTTCATGAACGTGGACCTCAGTAACGTGAACGGCGCTGTACAGACGCAGTCTCACCCAGGATCCTCTGTGCCCGCATGCCAAGGGACTCTGCAGGGCATCCGCGCCTGGTAAAGTACCATGAGAGACCAGAACTGTTGGCTGCCTTCACTTGCTCTGAACTATTTTTTAACTGTAGGTCATTTGAAAAATCAAGGAAAGCTTATTTTGAAGGAAAAAAAACACTATTATGATTCCCTTCCAAGACAATCCCGATTCATTTCAGATCCCTTTGAATGCTCTCCGACAAATATTGCCCTATGTTTTGTACATTCTCTGTTAAGCCATGTGATTTCACACCCTGTCGTTCGATTTATAGTGTCCGACTGGGAATGGAGCACAGATCACCCTCCGGATTCTGCTGTTCAGAATTGTGTAGTTCGACAGTAATCCCTCAAAAGAGCCATTATGAAGAGCAGCAGAGAGAGAGAGAGAAAAGGGAGAAAAGAGACACCGTCATATTTCGAATGTAGGTATGGGATTTTTTTAACAGAAGCGGAAAGGAGTGTTTCACATATTTCAGGAATCCTCATAATTCTAAGAGAAAGACGGTTGGAGAAAAGACTATACATAATTAATACAATACAAGCTCAGAAAAACGTCGGAGATACCAGCGGATTAGACTGCTTCTGATAGTAGTCACTTTCTCTCTCTCTGCCCCTCTCTCCTCCCAGACCCGTTGACTAACTTTCTCTGTATTCTATAGCCGATTTCCAGCATCCACAGCATGTTGCATTTTCGTTCTGCTACAAACGTTCTTTTGACTCATTCTGGGAGACGGGGCTCATGTTTCTAAGGGTAGCAATTCCTCCCCCTCCCGAGCTGCCTTGAGAAGGCGGTGGCCTAGTCTTTATGAACTGAAGCCGTTTGACTAAAATAAGCCACTTCAGAGGGCAGCTAAGAGTCAATGCTGCTATGGGAGTTGAGTCAACTTGTGACCAGGTAAAGTGCAACACAAAACTATATAAATATATTTTAACGAATCTTCATGGGTCAGTTTTGCTGAAACCAGTCCCTTTTTTTTAAGGAATGCTATTATTTCTACATGCTGTAAACTAAGTTCAAATTTTCAAACCACAGTGAGGTGGGGTGGCGGTATTATTAATGTAACTGCCAAGCTACCCCTCCCCAATATTAGTATTAGTTCGAACTGACCCTTCCACCGTGGAATTCCGTTTTTGAAATCCCACTTGGAAAATCAGGGATTTGCCTCAAACATCTTCCATCTGAAATCTACGTTTAATTTAAATATTTGACAGCACTGCTAAAGCAAAGATTCCACTAGCTGTGAGCTAGAACTCTTTTTTTAGGCGGGGCAGGAAATAAACAAACATAAATAGAACTTTGGCCAAAAAAATCTCTCATGTACATACCGAGTAATCCTCAGAAGCTCTTACTCTAATTTGTACCATAATGGCGAGTGTTAACATTTCAGTGGCGTGTATAAAGTTATGTATATAGCAAAGCTTATTGTTCGTGAAGGATTCCCCCTCCCCCGTCCCCAGCTTGTATAATACTCTGCTATTCAAAAAAAACTGCTGAAATACACTAAGTGGAGCTAACAAAAAAAAAGAATAAATGTTGAGGTGCAATATGTTCATAATTGAGTCCCTCGTGTACTTGTCCCTGGTTTACTTGTTTGGAATACTCTGCTATTAAAAAAAAACTGCTGAAATACACTAAGTGGAGCTAACAAAAAAAAGAATAAATGTTGAGGTGCAATATGTTCATAATTGAGTCCCTCGTGTACTTGTCCCTGGTTTACTTGTTTGGAATGTATTATTTTCGATGGGTACCTGTATTAGCATAATTACATTTCAGTGATTGCTGAGATATTAGCAAAATACTATCACTCTTTAAAGAAAATGCGTTTTGATTAATAATGCATTTTTGAATATAGGTGTATTAGATAACTATTAGAACATCAAACTTTCCCAGTCAAAACGTAACTCAACTTGAAACATTTGTGTCTAAAATACTGGGGGTGGAGAAAAAAAAGTAACTGTCAAGTTATTCCGAATTACAATGCATGGAGTTGCAGGTTATTAGAGGCCATGCTGTTCGGATGTGTTGAATTTTAATCGTTTTGAAGCCCTCATGAAATGAGACGTCAGGTTAGGAATAAAATGTGTTTCTCCAGGCCAAAAGCCGTTGCCTCAAATTTCTGAACAAATAGCAGCAAATAGCAGTAACATCAAACATGTTCCAGTGACGTTAAGTGTCAGTTTTGATTGGAAGGTGAGAATGAACGTTTGGAGTAATAAAAAGAGTAATTTTGTTTCAGAAAGCGAGAGAGAGAGAGAGAGAGAAATCACCCCACGAAACGTAATTCTATCTATATATATAACACAGTAATGAAATTATTCAAACGCTGTGTTAAACCGCCCAAAAAGCTGCTTTTGTGAGACCGTGTCCTTTGCTCAATTGCCTCGTACAGAGAGGTGGAAAGGCCAGCGCCTGCCACACTCGACATGAATTGTTCATGTGCCAAGCGCCGTGAAAGAGAAAGTTATTATATAGAAAAAACCTTTTGAGAGGTGTGATTAGAAGCACTAAGTACATTGAAAGAATGTCCGAGTTAGGCTCCGTGGTACCTACAATGGCTTTCATAAGTTTCGGGAACAAAAGATGGGGTGTCGGAGGTTTCGCACGTAGAGACAAAACCCTAAAGACCCAAGATTGACATTTGTAAATATGCCCCCATTTAATAGGCTGATTAATAGAACCAAGCCCAAATTCTGTTTGCTTTTTTCTCGCCCCAATCCCGCCTCTCCATCTTAACGTTTTGTTTTGTCCGTGGTGAAAGGCGCTTGATTAGGGACAGGGAGGGAGAACTTGCAGTCTGAAGGGCCAGCGAACATAGGATTCAGCAGGAGGCAGCCTGGCCGAAGTAGGCTTATTATTCTTGCAAATTTAGCAACCTGTGCTGGCATATTTCACATGGTTGTAAGTTTTTTTTGAAGCACAGTTACATTAGAGGGAGGCAGAGAAGTGAGAGGGACCAACCACTACAATAGGTGAATAATGTTTACAGAGTATGATAAATTGACACTGTGCATAAATACAGCAGTCTTTATTTTTATTCAACCCATTGTGCAAGGCTTGCGTTATTGAATCCAACCTCTGAGGGAGGGGAGAGAATTCCTGTTGTCTCAGATTCTATCGCGTGCAGTTAATGAAATAAAATTGAAGGCGATAGTAAGGAAGTGGGGACTTGTTATATCCTCGTAAACCGCTTGTAATGCCTCACAGACATGGCTCTTAAATCACAACTATCCAGGGCTTTGCAACGCGGTAAAGTTGCTGGTACTTACAAATCCCGTCAAGATAAACTGTTTTTTTTAGATTGAAGATGGTATCCGCAGAATTATGTTAGGAAATGATCTAGGTTTTATATATTTGATTTAAAAGCTCATGTTCCTAATAAAATTAGTCCTTTAAAAAAAATCGCAGTAGGTTTCAAGCGCGCAGAGGCGATTTATTTTCCCACGGGAAGTTATGCAACAGACAGAATTTGTGAATGTAAGTCTCTTTCTTAGAGACACCCTCGCGCACAGGGTACACATTCTGCGCTCTTACACAACGAGCGGTATCGCACACACTGCAATAGACAAATGCAGAAATATAGTAACGTCCTCCATTACTGTCACGCATTCACATGAAAATGGAAGTTTGTAAGTGCACTCATTCGTATACCTGTACACGTGATGATTATAGGCACAGGCACATGTATACACATAAATAATGCACGCAAGTAAACATACACATATACATTGAAATAGGAGAAGGAGCAGGCCATTCAGCCCTTCGAATCCGTCCGACCATTCAGTATGACATTGGCTGATCCTCTATTTCAATGCCATATTCCTGCGCTCTCCCCATCCCACTTGACACCTTTATCCTCTAGAAAGCAGTCTAGCTCGTGCTTGAATGCATGCAGTGATGTGACCTCCACAGCCTTCTGTGGTACAGGGCACCACAGGAACCCCGCCGTCAGACTGAAGAAATGATTCCAGATCACGGTCCAAAGTGGTCTACCCCATAATCGGTGTCCAGTGGAAACCTCATCCCTGCATCCAGTCTGTCAGCCTGTTAGAGTGTTATATGTTTCTATGAAATCCCCTCTCGTTCTTCCAAACTCCAGTGAATACAGGCCCAATCGACCCAAACTCTCTTCATAGCACAAATTTCCATCCCCAGGAACCAATCAGGTCACTGTATTGCCTCAATGGCAAGGATATCTTATGGCAAAGTAAAAGTTACACGCGGGAAATACAGTCGATGGTACGCAAATACAGCCTGAAATCTGCTTCTCAAAACACAAGTTAAATCTGACAGCCCAATGCTAAGATTGGAGTAAGATGAGCGTTCAAGCTCATTAGTCTCCCTATGTTTCTTAATGGTTCTTATTGTAGATCTATTTACAGCACATGGACTGCAGCAGTTCAAGAAGGAAGCTCACCACCACCTTCTCAAGGGCAACTATGGACGGGGCAATAAATGCTCGGCCAACCAATAACATTTCAACACCCTGCACCTCGCTCTGAACTGTTTTGTACGACTGGGAGTAAAAACCTCTCTAGTTGCTAGGCAGAGCCGCTGAACTAAATTCTTGTGAAATATTCCAATCTGGGGAGGATTACCTTGACAATCCCATTTCCGATGGAATCTGGGAAAATGTCTAAGGGTTCAGCTTTTAAGATTTACCTGGGTGTTTGGGTTGTGACTACAGACAGGCGACTGTGGCCTCTTCAAACTGTTGGCGATTACCATCATATTGGAGTCACTCCCGCCGCACACATTCAACATAAACATGATGGCAGTGCGAGTTAGTCTGCTCTTCCGGCCCGTTTTGAAAGGCTGTCCCGTATTTCTGTAATTCGGGTCCCCTTATCTTGTTGTTAATGTGTTTGCAGTCGGTTTGTTTACAGAGGACACTTCGACCGATAATCCTTCAGAGATAAGGCGGCTGTATTGCTTGTGATTGTGGGCGAGCGAGTCTAATGGACAGATAATTAGCAGCAAACAAAGGGAAGGGTTTTCAACCGTGTGTACCCAGCGGACAAGGCCACTTTCCCGGCTGCTCCACTACCGGTGGAACTTACCTGTGGCACCGAGGGGGAGGGAGAAAGACTCGGCGATGAATCAAAGCAAATACAAGCGGCGACAGAGTGGCGTTGTCCGCGGACCCACTTTAGCAATGGAGCTGATGAGTGTTTGTAATAGGGGTTTCAGATTCGTATCAGCTCAGATTGAACTAACGCCGTGCAATGCAATCTTTCACTTCTGTTGCAAAATAAGAATTATCCACCGCTTGAATACCCATGGCTAGCAAGATGTTAAAATCAACTAGGCACATCCGTCGACTTTGTGAAGGGACCAGATTAGAGTATCATATTCTATGTGGTAACATTATTAAATGTAGGAAGATCAGTGAAATACCAGGGTGGTTATCTACCATGTCAAACATTTCTGTGTCTGTTTCTTTTACGTTGAGATCTGCTTAATTAACTTATTAATTGTCTGTTTAATTAACCACATGCAAAGCGAACCACTGCATTCTAACTGCTTCAAAGTATGTAGCAATCCCACTTTGCTACATACCCGGCCCCAAAAACCAACCACCCCCCATGCACACATCCACACATGCACCCACCTACCCACACACACACTCGCACACCCACCCACCCATATATACACACACAAACCCATATATACACACACACATACACACCCATACTCACACACACATCCACGCACACACATACCCCCCACACACATACCCCACACACCCACACACACAGACACACACACACGCACACACTTCAGTCTCCAATAGGGATCGGTTCCGGGCAAAAATAGGTCTCTGGGAGTTGGGTAAGAGAGAAAAAAGACAGCGTCACTTCAATTAAATAATGCCACAATTCATATCGAGACTGTAAGATTCTGTTGTATATTTTAAAGTAGGCAAAATGTTGGAACTGGGCAACCCCAGGGAAATATTATCGTTCATCATTGAGATCGAATCTATCGTATGGATTAATGCTTTCAGATTCACATTTTGCCTTCAGAGATTAACCCATAGCCATTTCGACGGAGGTGAAGCAGCGGTTTAGAAGAGCGCTAAATATCAACGGGCTCGGACGTTGCAACTGATTCCACTGGCAAGCGCTTAACTTGAGGATAATTGGCCAAAGAATGAGAGGGAGAGATGGGCATAGAGGGAGAGATGGGCATTTTATTTTGCAGAGTGGGCTGTTGTCATCTGGAATGCACTTTGCAGGGAGTCGATTTCTAAAGGGAACTGGAGGAACCCTTGTAAAGAGCATATTCCCGGAGCCGGGGGAAAGAGAAGGGAAACGGGACTAATTGGCCAGCTCAATCAAACAGCCAGTTTAGCCCCGATGGGCTGAATAGCCGCCTTAGGTCACTGAGCGGTTCTGTGGTTCTGTATAATTATGGACAGAGAGAAACAGGGAAACGATTGTCGAGGTAAGCGGAAGGATGTGACATGCAGCCACCAACACAGCCCAACGCCTTTGAGGACGGCACAGTAACTGTGCATTGAGACAAGAACAGCAGAATGCACCGTCGGCTATAAACACCCCCTGAACCCCCTTTTCTGACGGGATGCACAGCACTGTTAGAAACCTTTCAGAGCGCATACACTAGACATTCGAACACGAGCAAGATGAGAATATGACTGAGCGGTGTCTTGATCGAAATCACTTATGGCATCTTTTCTAGCACTAACGTTTCACAAAGAAGAGCAGCCTTATTTGGGATTGCAATTTGAACGGATTGGCCAGACTGAGATAATATACTTTTATTAAAGCAAATTTACTTGTATGTTAAAAATAAAGGAAGTTGCTTGTAAATACTCCTGCATATCACCAGTATTGATGCACCCCTAACCAGCAATGCTCCCCCATCCCCCTTTACAATATCGTTCAGTATTTCTTTGCATATCGCATCAGCCTCAATCTCCAACAACCAATAAAAATGTGTCCCAGAGTGCTGACCAGTGCAAACATCAGTCATATTGTGCCACTCAATCATTGCTTCCTCATTTCTCTGTCGTTTGTTCTTCGTTTTTCAACCTTGCTCTCGGTTTCGCCATCTCATCCGGGTGTCGCGATAAGAACAGAAATTTAGATGGAGTACAGCAGCATCATTCATCATTGACACCTAATCTTCTCCTGGAGCATTCCAGTACACACTGGCCCAGTAGACAGCAGTGTGTCCGCATGGAAACAGCACAAACCGGTGACATGTAGCAGATATAGGCAAAATACCCTCTTCATAACACCTGAAAAACAATTAAATAGGCAGCTCACTGAGCCTTCCTCTACCGTGAGCCTAAAATATGATGTCACGCAAATCTCACTTCGTTTGGCCAATTAAAAAAAAATCAGAAATGACCAGACGTTTCCTGCCATGCCTACTCTCACTCGCACACACGTACAAAAACATAGTATCCATATTCACACAGAAATACGGACTTAACTGCATTGCTATCGATCACCCCGTGTATATGTGATTACACATGCTCTTATTTATACGCATAGCTGCATTTGTATATGTGTTTGTGGGCGTGTGCAAATATACATGTGTCTAGGTGAGTGCATGTTTGTATATGCGTGCATGTACACGTGCTTCTGTGGACTTATGTAAGTGTGTATATATGTTAATGTGTATTTACGCGTGCATATCTTGTCTATCATACATGTCTTAATGGTATGTGTGAGCGTGCATAAGTATGTGTATATGCATCTGCGTTGAATTTGTCAATGTATGCGCATATATGTATGCGAACCTGTATGTAAATGTCTGTAAATATGACGGTAGAGTATATGTATAAATATACTCTATGCATATGTCTATATACATGGATATGCACATGTGCATGTGAAATTTTGAGTGCATATTTGGGTGTTTGTATATATGTTTGTGTATGTTTGCCCATGTGTGAGCCTGTGTGTATATGTGTGTGTGGATGTTTGCCCATGTGTGAGCCTGCATGTATGTATGTGTGTGTGTGGATGCTTTCCCATGAGTGAACCTGTGTGTGTATGTGTGTGTGTGGATGTTTTCCCATGTGTGAGCCTGTGTGTGTATGTGTGTGTGGGTGGGTGTTTTCCCATGTGTGAACCTGTGTGTGTGGATGTTTACCCATGTGTGAGCCTGTGTATATGTGTGTGGATGTTTTCCCATGTGTGAACCTGTGTGTGTATGTGTGTGTGAATGTTTTCCCATGTGTGAACCTGTGTGTGTGTGTGGATGTTTTCCCATGTGTGAACCTGTGTGTGTATGTGTGTGTGAATGTTTTCCCATGTGTGAACCTGTGTGTGTGTGTGGATGTTTTCCCATGTGTGAACCTGTGTGTGTATGTGTGTGTGAATGTTTTCCCATGTGTGAACCTGTGTGTGTGTGTGGATGTTTTCCCATGTGTGAACCTGTGTGTGTATGTGTGTGTGGATATGAGAAAAAAGACAGCGTCACTTCAATTAAATAATGCCACAATTCATATCGAGACTGTAAGATTCTGTTGTATATTTTAAAGTAGGCAAAATGTTGGAACTGGGCAACCCCAGGGAAATATTATCGTTCATCATTGAGATCGAATCTATCGTATGGATTAATGCTTTCAGATTCACATTTTGCCTTCAGAGATTAACCCATAGCCATTTCGACGGAGGTGAAGCAGCGGTTTAGAAGAGCGCTAAATATCAACGGGCTCGGACGTTGCAACTGATTCCACTGGCAAGCGCTTAACTTGAGGATAATTGGCCAAAGAATGAGAGGGAGAGATGGGCATAGAGGGAGAGATGGGCATTTTATTTTGCAGAGTGGGCTGTTGTCATCTGGAATGCACTTTGCAGGGAGTCGATTTCTAAAGGGAACTGGAGGAACCCTTGTAAAGAGCATATTCCCGGAGCCGGGGGAAAGAGAAGGGAAACGGGACTAATTGGCCAGCTCAATCAAACAGCCAGTTTAGCCCCGATGGGCTGAATAGCCGCCTTAGGTCACTGAGCGGTTCTGTGGTTCTGTATAATTATGGACAGAGAGAAACAGGGAAACGATTGTCGAGGTAAGCGGAAGGATGTGACATGCAGCCACCAACACAGCCCAACGCCTTTGAGGACGGCACAGTAACTGTGCATTGAGACAAGAACAGCAGAATGCACCGTCGGCTATAAACACCCCCTGAACCCCCTTTTCTGACGGGATGCACAGCACTGTTAGAAACCTTTCAGAGCGCATACACTAGACATTCGAACACGAGCAAGATGAGAATATGACTGAGCGGTGTCTTGATCGAAATCTCTTATGGCATATTTTCTAGCACTAACGTTTCACAAAGAAGAGCAGCCTTATTTGGGATTGCAATTTGAACGGATTGGCCAGACTGAGATAATATACTTTTATTAAAGCAAATTTACTTGTATGTTAAAAATAAAGGAAGTTGCTTGTAAATACTCCTGCATATCACCAGTATTGATGCACCCCTAACCAGCAATGCTCCCCCATCCCCCTTTACAATATCGTTCAGTATTTCTTTGCATATCGCATCAGCCTCAATCTCCAACAACCAATAAAAATGTGTCCCAGAGTGCTGACCAGTGCAAACATCAGTCATATTGTGCCACTCAATCATTGCTTCCTCATTTCTCTGTCGTTTGTTCTTCGTTTTTCAACCTTGCTCTCGGTTTCGCCATCTCATCCGGGTGTCGCGATAAGAACAGAAATTTAGATGGAGTACAGCAGCATCATTCATCATTGATACCTAATCTTCTCCTGGAGCATTCCAGTACACACTGGCCCAGTAGACAGCAGTGTGTCCGCATGGAAACAGCACAAACCGGTGACATGTAGCAGATATAGGCAAAATATCCTCTTCATAACACCTGAAAAACAATTAAATAGGCAGCTCACTGAGCCTTCCTCTACCGTGAGCCTAAAATATGATGTCACGCAAATCTCACTTCGTTTGGCCAATTAAAAAAAAATCAGAAATGACCAGACGTTTCCTGCCATGCCTACTCTCACTCGCACACACGTACAAAAACATAGTATCCATATTCACACAGAAATACGGACTTAACTGCATTGCTATCGATCACCCCGTGTATATGTGATTACACATGCTCTTATTTATACGCATAGCTGCATTTGTATATGTGTTTGTGGGCGTGTGCAAATATACATGTGTCTAGGTGAGTGCATGTTTGTATATGCGTGCATGTACACGTGCTTCTGTGGACTTATGTAAGTGTGTGTATATGTTAATGTGTATTTACGCGTGCATATCTTGTCTATCATACATGTCTTAATGGTATGTGTGAGCGTGCATAAGTATGTGTATATGCATCTGCGTTGAATTTGTCAATGTATGCGCATATATGTATGCGAACCTGTATGTAAATGTCTGTAAATATGACGGTAGAGTATATGTATAAATATACTCTATGCATATGTCTATATACATGGATATGCACATGTGCATGTGAAATTTTGAGTGCATATTTGGGTGTTTGTATATATGTTTGTGTATGTTTGCCCATGTGTGAGCCTGTGTGTATATGTGTGTGTGGATGTTTGCCCATGTGTGAGCCTGCATGTATGTATGTGTCTACATATGTGTGAGCCTGTGTGTATGTGTGTGTGTGGATGTTTTCCCATGTGTGAACCTGTGTGTGTATGTGTGTGTGTGTGGATGTTTTCCCATGTGTGAACCTGTGTGTGTATGTGTGTGTCTGGGGGAGGGTAGGGGGTGTTTTCCCATGTGTGAACCTGTGTGTGTATAGGTGAGTGCGCGTGTGTTGAGAGTGGAGGTTCATCAGGTTCAAGAACAGTTTTCTTCCTGTTATCAGACTTCTGACTGGACCTCGCAAATTTTAATCTAGCGCTCAACATGCTTTTTGTACACCTTCTCTGCAGCCATAACATTGTATTTGTTGCCCTGTTCTATCACCCTAATGCACGCCTGATCTGCCTGTACTGCACGCAAAACAGAACTTTTCACTGTACTTAGGTACACGTGACAATAATAAATGAAATCAAAACCAAATAGAAAGGTTTTGTCTTGCTCTATTGCAGTCTCTTATATCTCTCCGTGAATGGATCATAGTAGGCCCTAACTCTGGGTCATATTTCAGAGCATAGCCCTCACCTTTTATACCACTGTATGGAAGATGATACAGTAGACATTTTTGCATGCTCTCCACAGCTGCACACAAAAATCACACCACCAAATTATAGTTTTCCTTTCACTCGCGGTAAATTATCAAACAATTCCTAATCATTTCTTTGTTATCGAGATGCACTGAACTGTAATCAGTAATTAGGTCTGTCTGCAAACTGTTATGGGCTGTCGATGACAGCGAAAGATGGAAATTTTCCAGCGTTAGAGGGGAGGCTGGAAAATGTCAGTTGCCATGGTAATAAAACTGACCCCGCAAACACACCCCCACACACACGCAGAAAAAAAACAGCTGTAAAACATATTGTCTCAATGGTTCTCAGAAAGAGCAAAAACAATTAGAGGGATACGACAAGTCCAAATTCTGGATGTAGCTATAACCCTCCCTCTCCCTCTCCTTCTCTCACACTCCGATTAGTGTGTGTGTGTGTGTGTGTGTGTTGGGAGTGGGGGGTGGGGAGGGGGAAACTGTGGGGAAGGGGGGAGGGGGGAAATCATGTTTACATTCTTAGCACATTTGATCAGATCAGCCCCGTTTCCCAACGTCCCGACCCGTTTCTGGGCCATTGTCACGCCCCAGCGAAACCTTTTTTGTTCATCGCTGTCTAGGGTCACCGGGTCAGTGAGGGCTGGCGGTCCGGTTCCAGCCCAGCTAACTGCGTTCCTGTGGCAAGGGAGCGAGCCACTGACCTTCAGTTACATTGCCAGGTTGAGCTGCTGTTTGCGTTCTGGGTAATGTGGCGGTTCTGTGCTGACATAATCCCACTGCTTGCAGCTGCAAACACGAAACGCCTGTTGACCAGGGCCCAGAAAACCGATCTGTCAGAAATCTCATCCACTCAGTTATTAGCTTCTCCCTCGTTCTGTGATTAATCACCCTCTGTATCTTCTCTATGTCATCTATCTCCGCCTGTTTTTCTGTCTCTCTCCTGTCTATTGTTCTCTACTCATTTCCAATCCCTTGTCTTTCTGAAACACAAATGGAGAAGCTCAGCGGTTTTGGCAGCAACTGTGGAGAGAAAGCAGGGGTAACGTTTCCAAAGGTATTCTGGACCCGAAATGTTAACTCTGTTTCTCTCCCTCCACAGGTGTTGCCAGACCTGCTGAGTTCCTCCAGCAGTTTCTGTTTTTATTTCAGATTCCCAGAAACCGCAGTTCTTTGGTTTTTATTTCTTTGTTTTAATTGACGGTCCCTCTAGCCAGATCATTGGATGCGTACAGTTCTCACCCTCTCCCACACCTCCCCAACTCCGCCGCCTCTCTGGGCAATTTTCGTGTGAGTATATTTAGAGTTTTGCATTTGTCTTTCTCCTGTATCTGGCCGTCCCAATGCGCCTGTCTGTTTCTGTATGCATTGAGTACCTCTTTAATGTTACAAGTCTGTCCCTCACTCCTGTCTTTGAAAGACGTCCTTTCTCCCCATCTCTGCTGCTTTCTCCCAAACCTCCTCAAATTCCGAATTTTAAGACTGTTTTTTCATGTTGAATTTAGAATTTAAAAAGTTGCAACGAATTATCGTTTCCTTCCTTTCATTTTAAACTTGAAAATGAGAAGGTGTCTGTCCTTTTAGGATTTGGCTCGACCACCACCACTTTAGATAAGATTTGTATCTTTTGTTTAATTGTGCAACATTAAATATGTTCTCAGTTATGCAAGCCTGGGGTGAAGGTGTGGGGCAGCTGAAAGTACATTTAATCCAACCACTGTCAAAACTTGATCCATCTTTTAAAAAAAATGTACTCCATGTGCCTTTCCAACAAGAAACTTAGCAGATTTCAAAGGTTTGGTTATGAGTTTGTCATTTTGTAAATCTTCTCTGAACTTTCTGTCCTGCAAAATCTCGAAAGACGACTTAATGTTTGGTTAACGTGCACTTCAAAGAGGGATGAATTCACTCGGAAAATGATGAGGAATAAATCGTTTTACATCAAACCGAACGGCAGTTCATCATCTGCAAACGTTCAAATCCTATGGATTCATTTTAGAAATAAGTTATTCTCTTTCCTCTGGTCATACAAATGCGTCACATATAATTTGCAATCATTTTGCTTAGCCTTACTTTAAAAAAAACCCGAAACCTGATTAATAAATCTATATTTAAAAATGCAAGCAATTCACCAGATCATGATCACTTTAGTCTAGATTAGAATGGTGCTGGAAAAGCACAGCAGGTCAGGCAGCATCCGAGGCGCAGGATGCTGCCTGACCTGCTGTGTTTTTCCAGCACCACTCTAATCTAGACTCGGGTTTCCAGCATCTGCAATCCTTGTTTTTACCATTCCTTTAGATCCACTCAGTCGCTGTTCCTTGTAATACCGCTAGATGGCGGTCTTTCCTAATATATGGAGTAAACGATAAACGCATGTTCGTTACATGCGAATGTAATAAAGCACTCTATCTTAATAAAGGATACCACATTAAAACGTACATACCACAAATACATCTTCAAGTAGTTCGCTTCTAAATAAAGGTTCATTGCAGCTATCGCAACGCTGGGTCAAAAGATTGTGGGGTTGGAGTCCCATTCCAGAGATTGAAGACCCTCAGGGAGGTTGACACGCCTTTTGCTGCACTGTCTTTCAGAGGAGAAAGTAAAGTGGGGCCCGGCCTTCTCAGGTAGACATGAAAAGATCCCATAGGAATCTTCAAAGGATGGTAGGCTGACCAGCATTCATTCTACCTCCACCACCCCCAATCCCCAGGCAAAACCATCAAAACTAACAACACAAACGCGAAAGATTGTGGATTCTGGAAATCTGAAATTTAAAATAAACAAAGGTAGAAAATGCTCAGCAGTGCAGATAGGTTCTGTCCGGTCAACGCTCCCCGATAGTGAGGTAGAGGCAGGCTCAATCGAGAAATATTGGAAAGGGAATTAGACAGATATCTGAAAATGGACCATAAGCAAACAATGCTGGAAAAGCTCAGCAGATTTCGCTTTTAAAGCTAAGGTAGACACTTCTTTTTTAGAAAAATAAAGAAATTAAGGGATATGTGAAAACGCAGGTAAGTGGAGCTGAGTTCACGAAAAGATCAGCCATGATCTTATTGAATGGTGGAGCAGGCTGGGAAGGGCCGAACGGCCTACTCCTGCTCCTAGTGCTTATGTTTTTACGTGTCCTCTTTTGCAGTAGTTCTGAAGAAGTCTCTTTAGGAAGAAACGTAAACTCCGCTTTCTCTCCACTTACGCTGCCAGACCTGCTGAGTTTTTCCAGCAATTTCAGCTTTTGTTTCTGATTTCCAGCATCCGCAGGTTTTGAAATGTGAAATGTGCAGGGTTACAGCTAAGAAGGCGAGGGATTGGCACAAGGTGAATTGTTCTTTGGGAGTATCAAGTAGACAAGATGGACCGAAAGGCTTCCATGTACACCATAATAGATCTGCGACCCAGTGATTTATCTGATGAGGTTTATGGGAAAATGTTGTAAAATGTTGCTTTTGATTGCATTAACCACTACATTTCAAAAGATGTCTAATTGAGTATGGGATTTGTTATATAAATATCAATTTATTTCCTTTATCTGTCAAGAATTAAGGAAGAATGTTCTGCCTAACATGTTACCAACCTGGAATTGTTTCCCAGTTGCGGGCACTCAACTTGTCAAACGCCTTTTTGTAAAATACAATCACAATCCCTTAAACTATATCGTCCTAATACCAGCCTCTTGAGAAACACTTTACTCGCTCTTTTTTTCACATATCCTGCCAAGATTTTCCGCCTTTATGTTGTTTAGTCAGGCCTAATTTGTAAAAAAAAATACGCGTAGATGACTCAAACATTTCACAGAAGTGTACATGAGCATTCCAAGGTTGGATGAGCCAGAATTAATCCAAATTCAAATTAGCTCTCGACCATTCTTAATGTAGTGATAGCCTTCCTGCCGACGTTTTTAAGGAACCAAGGAACCAAGTTGCAAACAATCAGCTTCCCCTGACCGTAACAGCCAGAACCCAGGGGCTACCACAACAACTGAGGCCGCCTTTCAAACCCCAGCCCAGTCTTGTGTTCGCCTGTTATCCCAGCAGGTATGGAGACCTGTCTGGATCTGCACCAGGATTGAGTATTCACTGACATGGCCGGCAGCACAGAGGGAGCCTGCTGTCTACTTAGCGCCTGCCATAAAGGACGTCCCAACTGCTTTGTATGAAGCACACTCGTTGTCTTAGAGCAGGAAACCCAGCAGCCAATTTGCGCACAGTAAGATCCCACATACAGCAACGCGAAAATGACCTGATCATCTGTTCAATGATCATGGCTGAGGGATAAAAAAAAACTATGGTGATTTGCAATGGGCAGGAGCGGACAAATGTCCCTGTGTAGCTCCGATCCCGGGTAGGCAAGTTGGACTTTGATTGGACAATCACTGGAAGCAGCCCTCTTCGGCAGTGCAGCACCGCCTTAGTACAGCATCATGGTGTCTATCTCGTGCTGCCGTCACCTCTTTGCCGTGTTCCTATGAAGCCTGCAGCACTGATCTCTTTCTGTCATTTCTTTTTAACAGTGTCTTTTTAAAAGAAACATAATTGATAACCATTGGTCCAAAGTTTTAAAATAATTGGGGAAAGAGGTTAAATTAAATTGCAATAAAAACGTGGACACCAAGATTGGACTTTTAAATCCTTTTCATCGTTCGACGAATCCCTCCTTTGGGAATCATGTTGTGCCATAGAGGGAGTGCAAGGAAGGTTCACTGGACTCGTTCGTAAAATAATGAGGTGTAGGAGGAGATGGGGGGCCGGTCGGCCCATGTCATTCAATGAGATCATGGTTGATCTGATAACCTTCCACTCCACTTTCTTGTCTTCATTCATCTTGATTCCCTTACTGATTAAAAATCTATCTCAACCTTGGATATACTTAATGACCCAACCTCAATGGCCCTCTGTACTAAAGCATCTGCAGATTCACTACTGTCTGAGAGAAGAGGTTTCCCCTTATTTCTGTCTTAAATGGCTGACCACTCATTCTGAAGAATAAGCCTTTGGTCCTAAACTCTCCCTCAGGGGAAGCAACCTTCCTGCATCTACCATGCCAAGTCACACTAGAATCTCATATGTTTCAATGAGGTCTCGTTCTCATTCATCTAAACTCCAGTGAGTACAAACTCAATCTCCTTAGCCTCTTCACATACCCGGGATCAACCTCATGAGTATTTTGTAGATTGTCACCAATGCCAGTATATCCTCAATTAGATAAGGGCCCAAAACACTTCCAGCTGTGATCTGACTAATACCTGCTATCGCTTTAACAAGACTTCCCTATTTTGGTATTCCACTTACTTTGAAATAAAAGCCAACCATCAATTTGTCTTTTCTATTGCCTAGGCAAAAGTGGGTACTGCAGATGCTAGAAACCAGAATCTAGATTAGAGTGGTGCTGGAAAAGCACAGCAGGTCAGACAGCATCCAAAGAGCCTGATAGTACATTCACTTTTTCCATCCAAGTCATTAAAATATATTGTAAATAACTGTGGCCCCAGCATTGATCCTGGTGGCACTCCACTTGTGGAAAACCAGAAAAACCTGCACTCACACCTCCCCCCTCACCTCAGTCCAAGGCCCCAAAGGATTCTCCTACATCTGACAGATGCACCTGATGTGGTCTCCTCTACACTGGGGAGACAGGAACGTGCAGATCACTGGGACACCACACTAACCAACCCCATTAGCCTATGGCTGAACACTGTAACTCCCTGTCCCACTCCGCCAAGGTCATGCAGGCTTAGGGCCTCCTCCATCACCAAACCCTCACCACCTAACACCAGGAGGATGAATGCCTCATCTTTCACCTTGGGACCCTCCAACCACACAGGATTAATGTGGATTTCACTGGTTTCCCTACTTGCTCTCACCTCACCTTATCCCAGTCCCAACCTTCCAACTTGGCACCAATCTCCTGAACAGTCCTACCTTCCATCTTCCTTCCAACCTGTCTGCTCCACCCTCCTCTCTGACTATCACCTTCACTCCCAGCCCCACCCCCTCCCATTTATGTCTCAGCCCTCTTGGTTACTACTCTCATTCCTGATGAAGGACTTATGCCAAAACATTGAGTCTCCCGCTCCTTGGATGCTGCATCGCCAGCTGTGCTTTTCCAGCACCATTCTCTTTGACTCTGGTCTTCAGCATCTGCAGTCCTCACTTTTTCCTGCCATCCTAAAAATGCCCCCTTTCCCCCAACTCTCAGCCTTCTATGAGGTGGTTACCCCAGAAGATTGGAATTGCATTAGCATATACTAATATGCCACCTCCAACTCTATGGCCTGTTTTCCTGTTAAGTCATCATTGTCAGCAATCACATGTTACTGAGAATGACTGCCCAGCTAGAAAATTCCATGTCACCGGTCATGTGTTCTGTGTGTCTTTGCATGGCCAATATTCTTGTGTGTGGTACTTCATCAATTGCTTTCTAGGAATCTTTTGGTTCTTCTTTATGTATCCACCTTGCTACCTTCTCAAATAATGAACTCTAATAAATTTGCCAGGCATGATTTCCCCCTTCATGAAGCCATGCTGTTTCTGCTTGATCATATTTTGTATTGCTAAATGCTCTGCTATTACCATCTTTATACCAGACACTAACACCTTCTGAAAACCAGATGTTAAATGAACTGACTTTTTGTCTTCCTTTTTGAATAACAGTCTTACATTTAGCTTTCTATTCCTTTGGGACTTTTCCAGAATATAAGGATTCTTGAAAGATCACTACCAGTGCATCCCCTATTGTTGTAGCTACTTTCTTTAATATCCTAGGATGCATCCCATCAGGTCCAGGGAAAATAAGAACAAAAGTAAGCCATCCAGCCCCTTCAAACTTATTCCACCATTTAATAGGATCATGGCTGATCTGACATTCCTCATGTCCATTTTCCTGTCCTTTCCCTACAACCATTAACTCTCCCACTGATCAAAAATCTACCTCAGTCTTAAATATACACAAACATTCTGCCCCCATAGCTCTCGGTGGCCAAGAGTTCCAAAGACTGACAAACATCTGAGAGAAGAAATTCCTCCTTATCTCAGTCTTAAATTAGTACCCATTTATTCTGGGAATATGCCCTCTCTTCCTGGAGTCTCCAATGAGGAGAACAATCCTTGCAGCATTTACCCTGTCAAGCCCCTTAAGAATCCTACATGTTTCAAGAAGATCACCTCTTGTTCTTCTAAAAATGATGTAAAGAATTAAGGAGTAGTGTGGTAAAAGGAATTGATATGTTTGATTAGCTGCAATCATATTATACAACAGAGCAGGCTCAATGGGCAGTTCCTAAGAAGAAGGTATAACCTGGGAAGGTTCGAAGCTTCAGAAAGTTTAAAGCTTGATAGAGCACAAGTTGAATAGGAAGCCTTGCTGTTTCATTTAATATCAATAAAAGTACAAGGAGTTGGAAGAGTGGGAAGATGAAGTGCAGTTTGGTTGCAGGGCCAATAAATTGCTTGGACTTCTGATCAGTTGATGAAAAGTAGATCTGAATCAGGGATAAAGACAGGCATTTTATTTCTATAATAGGCAGTATAGTGATCCGTATAACTTCATTATGGATGAACAAGTTTATACAGTAGTATTTCATCTTGCCAGTTCATTGATAAGTGGATATTGTGTACATTTACCCTACAGCCATTTTAATAATGACATACTTCGCATACTTACTGTGCATCAATAATATTTAACTAGAGTGTCTCTGTGAAGTCCTTTATAACTAAACTAGTAGCATTGTGATGCAAGGTATGCAGAATATGCATTCCAAAATTGATGAATTGTATCAAATAGCTTATCCCTTTGGCTGTTCAAAACAAAAGGTGATGACTGCACCTGACTAACTTGTGCTTGCAAAGCTCACTGCGCAGTTCTTAATATTAGACGTGTTTCCACAATTTCTGGACAATATTTGCTTGAATGTATGAATAATCACTTTGCAAACCAATTTAGCATTATCAGCCAGGCTTGCAATATGGTTCACTTTTGTGTACTGAAGTATATATATTAATGTACAGAGCCAGTTCTTTGCAGTGAGACAGAAAGAAAAACAAACATGTACAGACATTGCACCTGTTTCAACTCAACAAAATAACTGGCTACAGTTTAGTTCACAGGGTCAATGCCTTGACTAATCAGAATTACCATTTCTTTTTTAAAACCTAAACAAAGTTTTACAGTTAACTGTCAACCATCATTAATTGGTGCATTCTCTATGGCAACATCCCTAAATAGAATTCACTTGCTAGACAATCACTAATCGCTTCTCTTACAGTATTTGGCATTTCTTGTGAATTGTCCTGTTAAGTGCAAGACAAAAATATATCTTTTTTCAGCATTGATTATCTGGTAGTTTGTGATACTTACATCAATTCAACATATGCCAGGTACAAGTCTGACATTTACCAGCAGCAATCCCGCTGTGCAGAATATTTAAAACAAGTATCAGACTGGGGATTGCAAGTCAAATTTCTCCCTGTACTAAAGAAGCAAGTACATACAATTGGATCAATGACAATGTCCATAAGGGAACATAATGAAAAAGACTGAACAAGTTTCTGCCGGTAGGTAGATAGATAGATAGACAAACAGATGGACGGATGGATAGATAGATAGATGGATAGATAGATAGATAGATAGATAGATAGATAGATAGATAGATAGATAGATAGAAGGACGGATGGATGGATGGACGGATAGACAGATAGATAGATAGATAGATAGATAGATAGATAGATAGATAGATAGATAGATAGATAGATAGATACTTTCTGTTGCTTTTATTTCTGTCGATTATTCCTCAACCGATTGAATGTTAGGAAGATGTGACTTCACCTTGAGTTGTCAACGCGATGTGAAACCTAATCAAACCGATCCAGCTTCCTGCATCAGAAAGGAACAGTCCACGCCAGCAACACTGTGAACATACCTATGAACATATTTTGTTGCCAGGACAGAGGATCGTGACTCAACGTAGTTGCAAGTGCAGCTTCCTTTCCTACTTTGCACTCCCTACAGGGAGTCTCTCTCAGGAGAACAACACTAGCTTGAAGTCTTGGACAGAAAAATGTAAATACTACAGCTCGTGGTGACCTTGATCCATGTGTCAATCCCTTTGGTTTGAAGTTGGAATCGATCTGCATCGCCCCGGGTGTGTTGGGAACAGCGGTTGCTGAGCGAAGGATAAGGCTTACCTTGGAACTACAGCTATCTCGGTTATTTGCTGTTCCCTCTCTGAATTTTCACTATTAAAGTGAAATACTCTCTATTTTTAATATAATTCCTCCGGGTCCCTACTTAACAACCTCCGTATACTTTTACCATTCTCAATTATAAATGTAACGTCCCTACACTCCGCCCTGTCCACACAGACACACACACATGCAACTCTGTCCCCGTACACAATACAAACCCGCAAACAATCACGCAAACAACTCCCTCACATACACTCATTATCACACTGTCACCCACAAACTCACCCAGGTACTCACTAAAAAAAACTCAAATCAAAAACTTGCAGAGACAGCGTGTCTGTACACATACGCACTTGCAAACAACTGACACACAGTCGCCTTCTCTCGAACATATACATCAGTCGGCTACTTATCCACACAACGACTATAAGGGGAAAATTATGCCAATTGGGTCAAAAAGACTATATATATATAATCTATATTGCAAGATTTGTCTCCCTCATAGCCCTACACACGGATGAAAAAAACACCATTTCGACTGGGACAACACATCTATCCTGGGACAGGCTAAGCAAAGACATGCCAGAGAATTCCTAGAGGCCTGGCACTCCAACCACAATGCCATAAACAAACACATAGATCTAGATACCATCTATCAACCCCTCAGAAAACGAACAGGAAACGACATCACCACAAATCCCAGGAACCCCATCCAGGACAAACATATAAATAGAAAGCAGGAGACAACAGCTTCGCTTCACTTGGAGGTTGCCACTGATGGTGTTACCTAGCCAGGTAATGAAACATCTGGATATCAGCGAGCAAACCTACACCCCATATATATATCAACCTGTGTCTGAAATAGAAGCCCAGGCCATTGCTTCACATCAAGATTCACCATACAGTGACCACAATGTCATGATGTTAGAACGAGCAGTGCATTAAAATGACCCACCTATGATCAGTTCATAATCCCGCCTGTAGAGCACTAAAGGAACAGTGTTAGCACAATCAGCCTGTCAAACCAATCTCATGGATACTGTAAATTTGAAACAAAAACAGAATTTGCCGTAGAAACTGAACAGGTCTGGCAGCATCTGTGGACTGAAAGCAGAGTTATCACTGGAGTAGAGACATTAACTCTGCTTTCTCTCCACAGATGCTGCCAGACCTGTTGAGTTTCTCCAACAATTTCTGTTTTTGTTTCAGCCTCATGACTGATCATCTCAATGCCACCTACCTGCACCATCTCCATAACCCTTAATCTCATTAGCTATGTAGGTTTCTATTGAAACTGTTCTCTCCACTGGAGATCCCTGAGACATGCATTATTTTTTTAAAAACTTCTTTTTTAAATAAGGAACACTGTTCTAACCTAATGAACCATGTAAGGTCATTGCAGCTTATGCAGAACTGTGAACAGTGCACAAGTCTGGTTCTAAAGTCGCTGAGGAATATGGAAATAGCATGGGCAAATGCCACTAAGGTAGGTGATGAACCATGATCTAGAATGGCAGAGGAAGCTTGGAGGGCTGAATTACCTACTCCAGGTCCAATGTTCCTGTGGTCCTATTGTGAATACCACATTTTTTTTATTTGAAACTATCTGGAAAATGGAAGTTTGGGTTACTTTGTTGAAGTGTCATAGAATCATGGAGTCTTGGAGATCTACTGCACAAACTAAGGCCCTTCAGTCCATCACGTTCAAACAAGGATGACATTTTTTATTGCAATTCAAGGGAAATGTGCAACTCTGTAGTCACTTATTGGTTATGCAAGGACATTTTTTTCAGAAGCTAGATTTAATACATAAGCAGGTACTGGGAATCATTGGGGTTGAAAAAAGAGAAATTACTCAGCAATTGCTTTTGGATTGGCTTTAAGTGGCAAATTGCTTTAGAGGTGAACGGAGAAAGCAGCCTATCTCTCAGATGGCAAAAACTCTGCAAGCAAGGCAGGACTCTCTGCCTCTCTCTTCTGTCAGTGGAAAAGACTTAACACTCAAACATTCTGCAATGGGAAAACTGTTAAATCAAGCCAAGACCAGGGTCCAACTCGCCGATGACCAAATTGAAGATTGCCATGCTCAACAGCAACTTGATATCACCACCAAAATTCAAAACGTATTGTGAGAAAAGTCATCTAATTTCCCCTTGTGGTTTGAATTCTTGGTTCACAGAATTTGTTCACTTCTTCCTCAACCACAATGCTCTGGAAAAACTGTTTGTCTCATCTGTCCTGTCCATCCTATTGGTACTATTATCCTATAATGACTGCGTGCTTGCTTGAATTTAAAAGGCATAGCCTAACTTTGCACATTTTAAATTAATAATTGATTTTGCCAAGTGTTAGAGGATACGTTTGTGATAATAATAAGATCTGTGTTTGTTTTCTTGTTATTTGACAATAAGTACTGCAAATTTCTTTTTTCTTAGATAATGGTCACATTAACTATCTTGGTGATTAACTTGGTCGTATTTCACATTTACAATTACCCCTGAGTTAGTGAGGCTTCATTCCCATTACAGTTTTCTTATCATGATCATGACAGGAGTTTAGGGGTTCAGTGCAATCTTTGAATATGAACAATATTGAGATTAGATGTGGAATAAGTTTGATTGGTAAAGAATAAAATGACAGATACTAGGCTTCTCATATAGCAAAATAAGATGACATTGGAAGCAACAAAAACTGCCTGGCAGGTTGAGTAGATATTCCTGACTGATTTACAAGTTCTGACTAAAGTTAAGGCTGTTGAATTGGCAAAGGAGTCATAGGTGGAATGTCCTGTAAAAGCTAACAAGGCAGAGATAACTAAAATATCAGCACACCATTTGGGATGGGTGGAAATACAAGCAGAACTAAGTACATTAAGTGGTGAGTCAACTGAGTTAACAAAAATTCATTTGGCATTAAACCAATTTGAACACATGAAAGAATTAAACCAGTTTGCAGTGCAAAAGGAAATTGAAACAATTGAAAGGGAATTGGAACTGAAGAGATTCGGGGGTCCAGAAAAAAAAGAAAAAGAACTAGAGGAAAAGGAACAGGAAAAAGAATTAAGAGGCTGGAGCATGAAGTACAAAGGGAAAGAGAGGGGAAGAAAGAAAGAGACATAGAACAAGAAAAGAATAGTGGCTTAGAAAGCTGCAGTCAAAAAAGACAGCTCAGATGTAAAAAAATATTCTAATGCAGAAAACCTTAGTCTGAATCATAAAAGAAAATGTTTAAATTTATAAAGGTGCTGTCAAACACAATGGAAGAGGATGTTGAGTCATTCTTTATGTTTTTGAAATGGTAGCAAAATAAATGAAATGACTAAAGGAAAGCTGGACACTGCCCCCACAAAGCAGGTTGATTGGCAGGGCTCAATGAGATTCATGCATCACTGTCAGAGGGTGTTTCTTTGGATTATGATGCTTTAAAAACAGCTTGACTGGGTCCACATGAGTTCATTCATAAAGTATACAGCCAAAAGTCTCAAACTTAAGCAAATAGTATGGCAATACTTAGACTGAATTTACAAGGGCAAAGCAAAGTCTCATGGGTAAGCCACAGGGTGGCATGGCAACTCAGTGGCTAGCACTGCTGCCTCATAACACTAGGGAGCCAGTTCAATTCCATGCTCGGGTGACTGTGTGGAATTTGCACATTCTCTCTGTCACTGTGTGGGTTCCGTCCAGGTGCTCTGGTTTCCTCCCACAGTCCAGAAATGTGCAGGTTAGGTGGAATGGCCATACAAAGTTGCCCATAGTACCCAGGAATGTGCAGTCGAGGTAGGTTAAGCATGGGAAATGCAGGGTGCTGGATAGGCTAGTGGGTCTGGGTGGGCTTCTGTTTGGAGAATCAGTGTGGACTTGATGGGCTGCATGGCTTGCTTTCACATTGTAGGAATTCTATGAGTAGAGCTAATAGGAATAACTGTCACTTAGAAAGCTCTCAGAAACTATCACTTAGAAAGTTCAAAAACCCAATATATTTAATAATTAGAACCCATGCTGAAGATCACAGGATTGCAAAGTAAGATAGGCAGTAGGAATGGCTGACAACCATGAGCTGATCTAACTTTTGGGAAACTGAAGGCAGCCCTAATAAATGAACTAGTGTTGGCTGTCCCTGAATGCGTTAAACTATTAAAATGGCAATTGATACTAATGACCTGAAGGTAGTTCAAATATCTCTCTGTAAGATAATTAATCAGGAACAAGAAACCAATGGGGTATCTTTCTAAGAACTTAAACCAGTATCAGGATAAAAAATCTGCTGTGGAATAAATGACTCAGAGAATGTTACTGGCTTTGAAATTTTTGTTGATCGTGTCCATCATAATCACAAAGAAACACTTATACTAATTAGCCATCATCCCTTAGCTTTTGTTGAGAAAGTTAAAACTTCAAATATGAGATTGCTCCAATGGTGAATTCAACCTTAAAATGTAAAAATTGTTCATATTGCTGGAAAGAAAAATATAATTGCATAATTAAGCATGTTATGATTCTGGAGTAGGTAGAAAGAAGAAGAAATAGTGACAAGAAATTGCACAAACGTTTACATAAAGAGTGAATGAGGATGAATGAATATAATTTTGTGCATGTTTTGTTGTATATATGTTAACTTTACCTCATGGTGAAATGCATTTCAAATGGTGTTTCATCTCTCCAAGCATGCAGGAATGTAAGGATGACATATATTTTATGGAAATATAAATTGGAAAATTGAAGTTTGAACTGTTCTGTTTCAGAGATTGAATTAGTTATAATTTTATTGCAACTCAAAGGCAAAGTGTAACTCTTGGGAACTTATTGGTTACATAAGGGCTTGTTTTTTGTCACAAAGCTAGTCCCTTTTTATTTCTAAAAGCTGTTCCTTGGCTCAAGGAGACTCTGTCCTTGATATTTTTCGGAGGGGCAATAAACCAGGCCAGGCTCCAATCAGTCTGGTTTGATACAGAGATAAAAAGGATTTTGAGAAGGCCTTTTGTTTATATGCAAACAGATGAGACTTCGGGCCAAAGTGGTCTTTTATTTAGAAGTTACCTGTGTAATGAAAGGGGAGTGATCAGTTCTTTAGCTGGGCTGAACAGTTTTAGTTCAGTCTTGAACTGGGAAGTTCAACAGGGAGCTGTACGTAAACTCTGTCTCTCTTCTACCCTTCAACTTCAAATATTTATACTGGTTTTTAAAAGGAGTTTGATTATTGGGACTGTTATGTATATTCGGAACAGGATAATTAAGTCTTGTTGGATAGATTGAGTTCTGTACGGGTTCTTTATTCTGTTCTTTGTGTTTCATTGTGTAACTTTGTGAATAAAGTTTCGTCTGTTTTTAAAATCTAGTAGTCAATCTGGCTAACTTACTCCAGGTAATTTTCAATGTACACTTACTGAAACAAATTGCAAAGTTATGGTCTGGGACTGCCTGCTTAAGAATGTTTTGAGTGGCCTGGCCTAGTCAATAACAAATTGGGGGCTCTTTGCGGGATTTTAAAAATCCAGTGGTAGGTGCTAGTGTGTTTATTTTGGGTGTTGGTTTGGTTGGGCAGTCAAAGCTTGGGATAGTAACGGCTCTTTCAGTTGCCAAAAGCTTTCTGGATGTGGACGCGGTGACTTTGGAAATTTTGCAACAAGCGAATAAGGCCAAGTTGCAAGAATTAGCAGAGAAGCTGGAATTGGAACTGCCTGCTTGCTGGAGAAACCATCAGAATCTATAGAGATGGCAAAAATTCGATTGCAAATGAAGCAGCTTGAGTTAGAGGCTAGAGATAAGGAAAGGGCAGCAGAAATGAAGCAGTTTGAGTTACGATTAAAAGCAGAAGAGAGGAAAAAAGAGAGAGCTGCAGAACAGAGAGAAAAAGAGAGCAGCAGAACAGAGAGAAGGAGAAAGAGCTTTTGAACTTCAAAAACTGACACTTAAAAAGGAAAGTCAACATAAAAGGCTGCAGATAAAGGCTGAAGATAGGCTTAGTGAGGAAGAAAGTGAGGATGAGCAAGCCACTGGTAGTCAGAAACCCAATGAGAAACTGTTGAAGTATGTTCAAGCATTGCCTAAATTTGATGAGAAGGATGTGGAAGCCATTTTTATCTAATTTGAAAAGGTGGCTAAACAAATGCAGTGGCCAGTGGCAATGTGGTTTTTGTTGATCCAACTGAAAAGTATAGGTAGGGCTAGTGAGGTATTCACATCCTTATCAGAAAATGTATCTGGGCAGTATGACGAGGTGAAAAAAGTCATTTTAAGTGCATATGAGCTTGTACCAGAAGCCAACAGACAATGTTTCAGGAATCTAAGGAGGGACCCTGGTCAAACCTATATTGAGTTTGAAAGGATCAAGCATAGTAATTTCAATCGATGGAAAAGAGCTTTAAAAATCGAGCAAACCTATGAGGCCCTTAGAGAGGTAAACATTTTGGAGGAATTCAAAAACTCACTGCCTGAAATAGTGCAAACTCATGTGAAAGAGCAGAGACTTAAAACAGGAAGATTAGCAGCTGAAGTGGCTGATGATTATGAGCTGGTCCATAAAACTCGGTTTGGCTTCCAGAATCAATTTCAGTCCATGAGGGATAGAAATTGGAGGCAAAGAGAAATCCTCACGTGTAAAGGGAAGGTAGATCTCAGTGAAGATCATAAGGATAACTTACCACAGGATAAGAAAGAAACCCTTGAGGGGTACAAAGAAATTTAAAAGCTGTGGTGTTTTCATTGTAATAAAGCAGGCCACATAAAATCACAGTGTTGGTGGGCTAGGAGAAAGCCAGATGTATGAAAACCAGACAAGCCTGGGAATTTTGTTGGACTAGTAACAAAAAGCACAAGAGAAGTTAGATAACTGCCTCAGAGTGTACAAGATGATCAGAGGTTAATTAAGGAGGAAGGGCCAGATCTGCTTAAAACATATACATGCAAGTGTAGAGTTTATTCACGTAGGCCAGGAGTAATAGGTAAGGAGGTTACAATATTAAGGGACACAGCATCCTATCAGTCTGTAAAGCTGAAGGATGAGGAGATATGCACTCCTGAGAGACTATTGCCAGAGAAGGCACTGATAACAGGAATTTATGGTGAGACAAAAAGTGCTCAGTTATGTAAAGTGAGGCTTGAGAGTCCAGAGAAGAGTGGAGAATATGTGATAGGAGTACTGGATAAACCTGCAGCTGCAGGAATACAATTTGCCCTTGCAAATGATATCGCTGATTCACCAGTAGGAGTGCTGCCAACTCTAGTTGAAAAGCTAGTGGAGACGCAGGCAACTGGAGACATGGAGAATATTTATCCAGGAATTTTCCCTGATTGTGTGATCACACGATCACAGAGACACAAACTGAAGCAGGAGAGATCAAATGGCACAGATAAGAAAGCTGACATAGCATTTTCCGAAACTCTCTTTGATCAGAAAAGTGGAACAGAGAAGGAACAAATAGGTAAAGTTGCCTGTATTTTTAGCTCTGCTGAACTGATTGAATTACAGCAGAAAGATGAGAAGTTAAAAAGGTTATATGAAAAGGAATTTACTGAGAAAGAAAGTGAATGCATTCCTGTATGTTATTACTTAACAAGTGATGTCTTAATGAAGAAATGGAGACCATTACACATTCAAGCTGATGAGAAATGGGCAGAGATTCATCAAATTGTTTTACCAGTACAGTATTAGAAGCAGGTGCTGCGAATGGCGCATGAGCTACCACTTGGAGGTCATTTAGGGGTGAGGAAAACACAGGATAAAATACAAAGCTACTTCTACTAGCCTGGACTACACAAAGTAGTGATTGAATTTTGCCAGACATGTCATACATGCCAGCTAATCAGCAAACCACAGGCAGTAATAAAACCTGCACCTTTAATATCTATTCCAGCATTTGAAAAACCTTTCACAATAGTCTTGATTGATTACATAGGTCCTCTACCTCAAACAAAAAGTGGGAATAAGTATTGATTAACAATAATGGATGTGTCAACTAGATTTCTAGAGGCAATCCCATTTCGCAACATCACAGTTAAAAGGGTTACAGAAGAATTACTTAAATTTTTTACTAGACACAGACTGCCAATAGAGATCCAGTCAGATCAAGGATCAAACTTCACATCCAAACTATTCAAGGAGGTTATGGATAACTTGGAAATTAAGCAATTCAAATCTACTGTGTACAACCTGGAATCACAGGGAACACTAGAGACATGGCATCAAACACAAGGCCACATTGAGGGCTTATGGTCAGGAGTATCCAGATGATTACGATAAGGAAGTTCCATTTGTACTTCTTGCGATTAGAGATGCAGCGAATGAATCGATCAAATTCAGTCCATTTGAATTAAAGTTTGGGCATGAAGTAAGAGGACCATTAAAGTTGATTAAGGAGAAATTAATAAGTCAGAATTCAGAGACCACCCATTTGGACTATGTGTCAAACTTTAGAGAATGATTAAATAGAGCTGGAGAGTTGGCTAGACAACATTTAAAAATATCACAGCATACAATGAAACAAGAAACGGATAAGAAATCACAAATTTGCAATTTTGCAATGGGGGTAAGGTATTGATGTCACTTCCAGTAACAAGTGAGCTTTTAAAAGCAGGGTTTAGTGGACCGTATTAAATAGAGATGAAATTGAGTGGGGTGAACTACTTGATAAGGACTCCAGACAGGAAGAAATCTCACAGAGTGTGTCATGTGCATTTGCTCAAAAGGTATTTTGATAGGGAGGGAAAGCAAGAGGAGAAGGTGTTCATGATTACAGCACAGAAGGAAGAACCAAGTTCAGCAGATTGTGAAGTGGATATTCCTCAAATTAAATCGGACAATGAGGAAATTGTCAAAAATTGGGATAAATTATTGAGTTACTTTCCACAAGAAAATTGAAATGACCTAAAAGAGTTATTATTATCACATGGGGAGATATGCTGAAAAAACTGGGAAGTACTAACCTAATTGTGCATGATCTAGATATAAGAGATGCTGTTCCAATTAAGCAACATCCTTATAGGCATAACCCTCTAAAGTTGGCACAAGTTCAGAAGGAGATAGAGCATATGCTCCAAGATGGCATAATTGAAATGAGTTACAGTGATTGGAGCTCATCTATAGTTATGGTGCCAAAGGCAGATGGTAACCAATGGTTATTTGTGAACTATTGCAAAGTCAACGCCATTACAAAGACTGGTGCATATCCAATTCCACGGTTGAAGGACTGTGTTGAAAAAGCGGGACAAGCAACTTACATTTCTAAGTTAGACTTGCTCAGAGGCTACTGGCAAGTACATCTGTCAGAGAAAGCAAAGGCGATTTTGGCTTTCGTAATGCCAAATGGACTATATCAGTTCAAAGTCATGACATTTGGTATGAAAAACACTCCAGCCACATTTCAGAGACTGGCTAATAAGGTCATTGCTGGATTACCCAACTGTGTGGTGTATATTGATGACTGGTGATTTTTAGTCACTCATGGAAGGAACATTTACAGCATTTGTTGCGCTTGTTTGATCGACTTCGGAAGGCAGACTTGGTGGTAAACCTGGCTAAAAGTGAATTTGCCAAAGCCCAAGTCACCTTCCTGGGCCATGTTATTGGACATGGACAAATGGCCCCATTGGATGAGAAAATGAAAGTAATTGGGGAATTTCCCACACCATCAACGACAAAAGTTCCTGGGATTGAGTGGATTTTACCAGAAGTTTGTATTGAACTTTCGCAGTGTAGCTGCTCCACTCACCGAATTGTTAAAAAAGGGCAAGAAGTTCCAGTGGACAGCGGTCTGTCAAAAGGTATTTGACAACCTAAAAACTGTATTAACCACTGCCCCAGTATTAACCACACCGGTTTACCCAAAACCTTTTAAGATGGCTATCGATGTCAGTGATGTGGGTGTCGATCTGCCACATGCACAATTGTCAAATTGAATGGCTGCAGCAACAAGCTTCATCTAAACAGCCTGGCCTTTTGTCCTTACATTTCCCACAAATGTCAATGGGTTGTGATCAGTGTATACGATTGTCTCAGATGTATGTTGAAACTTTATTGCTGGAACAGCACAGCAGGTCAGGCAGCATCCAGGGAACAGGAGATTCGACGTTTCGGGCACAGGCCCTTCTTCAGGAATGAGCAGAGAGTGTTCAGCAGGAGAAGATAAAAGGTAGGGAGGAGGGACTTGGAGGAGGGGCGTTGGAAATGTGATAGGTGGAAAGAGGTCAAGGTGAGGGTGATAGGTCGGAGTAGGATGGAGGCAGAGAGGTCAAGAAGAAGACTGCAGGCCAGGAAGGCGGTGCCGGGCGGGAGGGACTCGGCTGAGACAAGGTGGGGGGAGGGAGAAACTGGTGAAGTCCAAGTTCATCCCCTGTGGTTGGAGGGCTCCCAGTCGGAAGATAAGACGCTCCCCCTCCGACCGGCGGGTTGTTGTGGTTTGGCGGTGGAACATAGACAGAGACTCAGAAAGGCTCTCTCACTGAAGGAGTCAGCTTCCAGTCCTTCCAATCAGGTTGTCAGTCTTTGATTATAATTTAAAAATCTTCCCCACCACCCCATCTACTCCTACCCACCTCATGCCATTTGCTTTTTCAGCTCTGACCTTCTGGGCCCCTTCATGTCCTCCAACCCCATATCCATTGATAACAAAACCTTTAGTTTTAATCCTAGCACTGAGCAACTCTCTGCTGAAACTACCCCTCACAATTGGAGCACAGGACTTAAGGCAGGATTGGGCTATTTGTCCCCATGAGGCTGTTTCACCATTCAACTTGATCATGG